>NC_079452.1:1880225-2189725 GCF_903798145.1 Danio aesculapii | reverse complement strand
ATTTCCATGAGGATTGTCCATAAATTCAAAGTCATTACCTACTGTGTAAATCACGCACACACATGAAAATCAAACATTTAAAAAGAAGTTCAAGGACACTGCTTGGTCCTATATATCAGTGCTTCTCATCCCCCATCCTGAAGGCACACCAAAAGTACACATTTTCAACCTCTTCCTAACCAAACACACCTGAATCAACTCAACCGAACATTAGAAGAACCTGACCTGAAATTAATGGGTCAGATGAGGGAGACATCAAAAATATGTTGTGCTGGTGTGCCTCCAGGAAAATGGTTGAGAAACACTGCTATATATTTATATATAACATTTATATTAATATTATACTTACAATTTACTCATTTTCTAAACTCTTATGCATGTTTCATGAGTTACAATACAAGAATTTAAATCTGACAACAAGGCATGTTAAGAAAACAGGATAATAAGAAACTCAATGGCCAAATTCTGCAGCTGTGTTGCATAACACACTTTATATATTCTGTTAAAGTATTATTTCACTTAATAAAAATGATCTCAAACTTACTCTATTATCACTGAATCTCAATCTGTTTACCGTTTTTCATGCTCTCACAGTCTTGTTTTTTAATGTACAGTCATGAGAAATGAACACACTGAGAATGTTTTCCCTAAATATGGGTTACTCATTTCAGAATGATAGGAAATAGCATATATACAGTTGACGCCAGAATTATTAGCCCTTTTACCCCTTTGAATTTTTTTTTTCTTTTTTAAATATTTCCCAAATTATGTCTAACAGAGCAAGGATAATATTTTTCGGGAGAGAGTCTTATTTGTTTTATTTTGGCTATAAAAAAAGCAGTTTTTAATTTTTTTAAATCTATTTTAAGGACAAAATTTATTAGCCCCTTTAAGCAAATTTTTCCCCCCGATATTCTACAGAACAAACCATCGTTATACAATAACTTGCCTAATTACACTAACCTGCCTAGTTAACCTAATTAACCTAGTTAAGCCTTTAAATGTCACTTTAAGCTGTATAGAAGTGTCTTGAAAAATATCTAGTCAAAGATAAAATAAATCAGTTGTTAGAAATGAGTTATTGAAACTATTATGTTTAGAAATGTGTTGAAAAAATGTTCTCTCCGTTAAACAAATTGGGGAAAAAAATTAACAGGGGAGCCAATTATTCTGACTTCAACTGTATATCTGCTCCTCTCTCTCTCCAAGCTCCATCCTCAACTGCTTCCCGCTTCAATGAATATATCATTGAACATCTGATTAGGATGGAGCAGTTTTAACACCTGTTTAAAAAAATCTTTAAAACAATTCTGCTCTAAACTCCAACCAAAATGAAGCTGCTCCACTCGCTTACCGAACTCGCTCACAACACTGAAATGCTCTCAAATGATCATCTCAAATGGACATAAAGTGGTCCATTAGTGGTCCATAAAGTGGTTTGTGAAGACAGAAGACATGATTTCAAAAATAAAATTAAATTAAATAATATAAATGAAAAACAGAGAAGATACATGCATGAAGTAGACTACACTGTATAATATACAATGTACTTTCTTATATACAAATTATATAACTAATTCATATATTAGTAACAATTAAAATTTAATTGTCATTACAGTGACATGCTAATTAGCAGAATGCAAAGTATGAGTAAACTGCAGTATAATACACCATGTAAATGGTAAATGTTGTAACATTAATGACATGCACTTTAACACAGAAAGTTTAACATTATAAACGCACTTTACACTGTAAAAATCGCAAAATTTTAAAGCAATCAGCAAATTTTGAGTTTACTCAACTTCAGTGGTTAAAGTCATGCCAAATAATTTATTTTAAAGATGACTGAAATGGCTGGTTTAAGTCTAAAATTTAAAGTATTCCAGCCTAAGTACATGTTATTTGTCATTATGAGTTTGCTTATTATTAAACAGGGGTTGAGTAAACTAATAAATGAGTAGGCACAACTTAACATTAGTTCAGTTAACTCATAAGAGCTGTGCAGCTGGTTGCCTTAAATTTTTAAGTTGATTGAATCTTTTATCTTTTAATTTATACATTCATTAATTCATTTTTCCTTCGGCTAAGTCCCTTTATTCATCAGGAGTCTCCACAGTGGAATGACCTGCCAACTTTTCATATTGAGGGAATAATATAAACCAAAGAGGACCTTGCACATTTTACAGCATGATTTGCTCTTCCAGAACCATAGACAGACACCTTACATTTGGTTTGGTCTGAACAGTGGCAACATTATCTTCAACGATGCTAAGGATCCCGATCTCCATCACTTTTGTGCAAGTATCTTTTGGCTTTGTGTCCTGCTGTCAAAATAAACATAAAAACAGGATAAAAAAAACAACTTTTACTGCTGAATCACAAACACCTCCACAAACAAAAAGCAAGGTAAAAAAACAACTTAATTTGAAAACTAAACACAGTAATGTCAATAAAACAGCTAAAAGGTTATTTATATGCTGCCATTTATAAAGCTTTTCAGGTAACACTTTATAATGACTACCCATGAATCATTTATTAGAAAATACAGTAGTATTACAAAATAGTTAATTCATGATTTGTTAAGCATTAACTCTACATTAATAGTTGTTAAATACAGCTACACATATGTATAATGTGTCTAATGATTTTACTTTTATAATTTGTTAATGATTCATTTTTCATTGCTAAAGTATTGCATTATTTACAAACCAGTCATTTAAGAATAGTTGCTATTTTTAAGATCATTCAGAATGTGCAAGTAAATAGATTAATAAACTATTAAAATTATTTAGTAATACTTATAGTAATAGTTACTTTGCATGTTTGTAAAAGCTTTATTAACTCAACTTCATCCAGTTTTGTGACCTAATTTATAAGGGACTATATTTGCTTTGTAAATTTCCTTTTAAATGACAATCAAAGACAGTTACATTCAAAACAGGAACATTTATTAATTTCTATTCATTTCAAGTTGTACCAATTGAACTGTATCAACTGAAAAATAAACCTTTGCAATCTTATGTAACATAAAATTACTGTACAGTTTAAACATCCCTAAATAACAATGAAATGTATTAAAATACAGTTGTTTTATTTTTAGATAAGATTGCAAATATGTATTTTTTAGTTGATACTAAAGCTTTAATTATGGATTTGCAAAGCATAAATAGTCCTCACTTTAGATTAGGTCACAAACCTGGATGAGGTTGATTTAATGAAGCATTTATTAACATACAAAGTAACTAAATGCCTGAATAATACGATATATAAATGTTAATTTGAATAGTTTATTAATCACTTGCTTACACATTCTGAATGATCTTTAAAAAAACAGCAGCTATTATTAAATAACTGGTCTGTAAATAATGCAATACTTACTTTAGTAATAAAAAATGAATCATTAACAAAGTTAACTTTGGTTTATGACCAAAAGGACAAGATCTGGAATACAAGAAATGAGTTTCCTTTGCAGGGTGGCAGGGTGCACCCTTATAGATAGGGTGAGGAGCTCTGTCACCCGGGAGGAGCTCAGAGTAGAGCCGTTGCTCCTCCACATCGAGAGAAGTCAGCTGTGATAAGTGGCGCAAGCATCTGTTTAGTATCAGACTGCTGCCACCACGACCCGACCCAGGAAAAGCGAATGAAAGGGAGATGAGATGGTAGGAGAAGCCCTAAAGTATGTCCTGAGTGAGGAATGTGACGTCACATGCTCCAAAGAATGAAATCTGATAAAGAACGTGGGTTCAAATGAGAGTTATACAACCTACCATTGGCTTAATCCCTAACGTTATTATACCAGGGCTCACCACATCAAAATCATCCACAATCTGCATGAGGTTAGAAATTTGTTTTACACACACACACACACATAGAATCACATGTACATATGTGTGCATGCATACATACACAGTGTGCGTACAGTATCCACATGTGAATTAATAAATGTAGGTGTAAATGTATGTACACTGTGTGTGTGTGTGTGTGTGTGTGTGTGTGTGTGTGTGTGTGTGTGTGTGTGTGTGTGTGCGCGTGTGTGTGCGTGTGTGTATTATATCCTATAAATCTTGAAATTGCACTACTCTTTTTTTCATAAATCTATTTTTACATTTTTCATGAAAACTACCTGCAGTTAAGTGAGTATAAACCATGAAACATGAAGATAAAATGCCTTTGTTGTTTGAAAGCAGAGGGTTGGTTCTTCATTGGGATATATATATATATATATATATATATATATATATATATATATATATATATATATATATATATGTATATGTGTGTGTGTGTGTGTGTGTGTGTGTGTGTGTGTGTGTGTGTGTAATTTTCCTAGCCGAAAATATTCAGAGGGCTGTCAAACTTTGGTAAAAATCATCAAAATGAAGGCAAAAAAAAAGTTGAAAGGGAAAAGTGAATTAGAAAGGTTTAATAAACACTATAATTATTTACATGTATCAATTTACAGAAATTTGTATCAAACATGACTGATAAATTATGTGCATAGCAAGCTATCTGTCATAAAATTGCAAATAATCACAAAAATAAAGTGCTTTTAAGATTCAGACGTTTTTAAATAGCATACAGCAAATATGTTATATTAATTTATATGTTTTTTACTATTTTTTCATTATATGTTTTTTGTCATTTCTCTCTGGCTTCAGTAATACAATATAACATTTAGGGAAAAATATACATAGCAAGAGACCAAACGCAGAAGCTAGAATAGCAAAGACATGGACAGCAACCATATACTTTCCACTTGAGCTCACGTACACTGGGATGAAGGTTATCCACACAGCAAAAAATATGAGCATGCTGAATGTGATGAGTTTAGTCTCATTAAAGTTGTCTGGCAGTTTCCTGGCCAAAAATGCCAAGAAGAAGCACAAGAATGCCAGGAACCCAATATATCCGAGAACACACCAAAATCCAGTTTCAGATCCTACAGAACATTCAACAATTATAGTTTCACTCATGAACTTGCTGTTATATGAAGCAATAGGGGGCTTAGTTGTTAACCATATGATGCAAATAAGCGCTTGCACACATGTGCACAGGATAACACTTGATCTTTGTTTAACAGGACCAAACCACTTCATGACATTATTGCCAGGGATGGTGGCCCTGAAAGCCATTAAAACGACTACAGTTTTTGCCAAGATGCATGAAATACAGAGCGTAAAGCTGATTCCAAAAGCTGGATAGCGAATTCGGCACAACCAGTCAGTGGGCTTCCCCAAAAATGTAAGGCCAATCAAAAAACAAGCACAGAGGAACAAGAGGAGAAGGAAACTTAACTCAATATTGTTTCCTCGTATGACTGGAGTCTTCCTATACATTACAAACACACAGAGCACTGCTAATGCTGCACAGGCCCCGAATGCTGAAAATACCCAAAGAATTATTCCCAAGGGCTCCTGAAAGGACAAAAACTCTAAAGTTTTGGGGATGCACAGGTCTTGGGCTTGGTTAGGCCACGTGTCCTTAGAACATGTCAGGCAATCAATTGAGTCTGTGGAAACATTGGAGAAAATGGGACCATAAAATAGCAATTTTCCTTTCTTCTCAGAAAGCCATTAAGAGAGAAGCTGTCTGGAAATTCACACCTGTCTGATTACTGATCTCTCCTTCAGCACATGAAATACAGTCAAAGCAGCAGACTGGCTTTCCTTTTTGCCTGGCCTTCCTGGAGCCTGGCAGACAGCTTTTACTGCACAATGATTCTGGTGCCTAACGACCACAGCACAATAAGAAAAACTGCATACTCTTTGAACTCTTTGAGAGTGAATTTCAAGTCAATTCCTTGCAAATTGACATTTTATATAAAACTCTGCAGAATAAATAATTGTAAAATAATAAAATAATAAATAATAAAAATTGTCCTCAAAAAGAAAGAGTAAACACCCCTGATCTGTAAAAAATACAGTAATAACAACATACGTATTCAAATGTATATAACTTTACTAAAAATGAAATTAACAGTGCTTTTCCAATTAAAATGAGAATGTTCCAATGTTTTTAGTTTATCCATAAAGATTAAGTGCAGTTGAAGGAAAAGCAAAAACAGCCAGCAATATCTAGTGATGTGTGGAATGGCACACACCTTCTCTGCTCTGTGCCACATAATCACTGACTCATCTATCACTAGGTCCTTGTCTTCTTCAAGGGAGGCATCATAGAATCCCACCCTGACAAGTTGAAGGGAGCTATCAGATCCTCTTTGCCAGTTCATAAGGTCATAAGATGCAATAGGATCACCATTCTCATCAAATCTGACCTCTTCCCCTAAGGTTGTGAAATTTGTTTGTTTCATGTAGTACAGGAGCTTAGGTGAAGTTTGCAAGAACACATAATGCAAAGAGTAAAGAAAACATAAAAAAGACATTTGCAACACTTTAATACTTGTATAATCTTGAAGAAATAATTATCAAAACATACAAACAGGAAATTAATTTAAAACAGGAAATACACACCTGCCATGGCTGAATTTGATACAAACTCCCACATGTCCCATTCTGGAATGGGCCCTTTCCTGGGATGCATTTGCTCATGTCATGCAGTGCATGTGCTATGAGATACACAGCTTTGTAAACATTGTAGGAGACTCTGAGTTGAGACACATCTGAATATGTGGTGTACACATCATCCAAACTTTCACTACCATTACAGGCTGGCCAGTTTTGTGCCTGTTCACTGTGTACATGAGTGTTTAAAGACCCATTTAGCCGACAACGAAAAGTCTCTTCCCAAAACTCTGAGAGAAAATGGGAGGTCTGAGGTCTTATTCCTTTGAGATAACTGCCAAGATGCGGGATATCAGCTCTTCGTATGGCAAAACCCAATGTTCCCTTTAGCAGATCACCAAAGTCCTCCCAGAGGGATTTTGATGTGGCCCATGCCTCACTGGCAATCCACTGCAGATGTGTGACATTTTGCCGTCTGCACTCTTTTAGAATACCATAAAGATAAGAGTCCACAGAGAAGCTTATTATGACTGTAGCAGAAGAAGATTTCAACATCCTCACAAGTTCTTCTGCTGCATCTTGAGTCAGCGCAACAGGATAAAGTTGGACATACGCAAGGCAAATATTCAACTGTTGTGACTCTTTCAAGAAGAGCTGGATGGCAAACCGGGCATAGTCTGTATCCACACCAATCACCCCGACCCATGTCCACTGAAAATAATGCACAAGTTTTGCTATGGCTTTGATTTGAAATAGATCACTTGGCATGGTCCGCATGAATGCTGGAAACTCTTTCTTGTTACTGAGACAGGAGCAAGATGCAAAATAACTCACCTAAAGCAGGAAAATGCAACAATTCAGTAATATTGGCAATGGCATAAAAGTGTAATATATAGGATCATTGAATTTTATAACAAGACAAAATAATGATACTGATAATACAATTATATTTAAAAGATAATGTTTTACTAAAGGTATTTTGAAGCAGCCTAGGCTTCTCAGAACAGCCATGGATATTCCTGATGATGCTTCTCCCACAACTACGGGGCTCGGCTGCTTTTGTGTATCTTCACAGCTCTGTCCACTGTCCTTATCTGGCTGTCCATTGACCATGAGAAGAGACCTCTTCACAGACACTGGTATATCATCACCACTGTCCTTGATGTGGTAGCCCAGAGACAGATTTGGTAAAAGATCTTGTCGTTGGTTTATTTCTCTCACAGCAAAGATCATCGTCTGCATCCACCTCAAGGCTCGGGGGGTAAAACTGCAACAGATTTCACATACATTTAATCAATACAAACAGCTATGCAAAAAAGAAGAGAAAAACAAGAAGATAACTGAAGAGACAAATAACGTAAAACATATTTTTCTTACAACACATCAATGAGAATTCAAAAGTATAACACACAATTTATATGTGGTTGGAGTAGGTTTGGTCTTATAAGAAGAAAGCGATGAAATAGGACTGAAATGTAAAGGAAAGAGCCCTCCCAAAACCACATCTCCCCCCTGGTAAAAGGTATATGTATCGTCATCTCCCTGAAAGACACACCTAACCTTGCTATTATACTGACTCTGTACACTAAAGTACATCAGAAACCAAACCATAAGGAGTGTTGCATATAACAGTGCCATAACTGACACAGACAAATGAATTCGGCAGAACTGTGTACAGAATTTATAAATACTCTCTGATTGAAGGTTGGACCTAAGCGGCCATGTGGGAACATACAAGCCAATAGAATATGCAAACCTGCTTTTAGTCTTTAACTGTATATACCAAGAGACTGTCAATGTAATTACCTTTTCTTTGAGCTATGATTCTTTGAGCTTTGAGCTCCAACACAGTGGTTTCAGCAAACACTCAAGGTTACCTTGAACTGCATGCATCATTAACACTCAGGGATGTTTTTGACATGTCGCAATAACTGCTTATAACTTTTATATTCAGTATTTGTAGCTTAAAAAGTTAAGGTAATACAGAAAGTCCATTCCAAGTGATGCTCCTTACTTACACAAGCTTCCTGCTGAACAAAGGATAAAAATTATTTTGGTAACACTTTATTTAGATAGTCCACTTTAAATACTTACTAACTACTAACACTAAGTAACTTTGCAAATACATGTCAATTATTTAGCTAATGCAGTTTTAGTAGATTGTCTGCTAATGCTGCACTAAGCTAGTCAAAAGATCAATCATGATAAAATTTATCATTAACTGTTTGTAACCATTTGATTTTATTTAATTTGTCCATTTATTTTTTATATGTAGTCAGATTCAATAAAATCTATATTATTAGATGTATTAGATGCAATCAGTTAAAATAGGAATATGACTTTAAATCTAGCTGTAGAAAAGATACATCCAATCAGTTACATTTTTATGAGATTGGTTTACTTAAATGTGCATAATAATAAAAATCTGGGTATACCAAGGCATAGCAGAATAATGAAAGATCACTATATATAAAAATGGGCATAGCCTACTGTGAGCCTCAGACACCACTGTTTCCTCGTTCTCATGTAAATTCCACGAGTGTAAAACCCTGGTCAACAACGGGCCAACCATAGGACAAAACAAACTGTGACAAAACTCATGAGCTATGCCCTCCTCATTTTAGCAGATCGCTAACGGACTACAAATCCACCGTTGTGGACTACAAGATCCAGTCATGCACCACACACACTCACAACCGGTTCCTGAACAGTACTGATTACACACACAGCCGGAGGATGGTTACAAACTGATTACATGGACTTTAAATAAGTGCGCACACATAATTCATAGCTGAGTCTTTCTTGTTGAACTGTATAGTGAGCCATTACAGCTATAAATTAATCTTGCACTGCAACTAAGTGAATACTCCTTCACCGTGGGCAAGGTGGAGGAGACCCCTAAATGTTTTTTTGTTTATTTTGGGAGGGGGTGGGCAAAGGGACTTGTTGCTCATTCCACTACCACACATCAGCCAGTTAACAAGATGGCCGCCTTCAGTCTGCCAGCTCACAAAATGGCCACAATCAGCCCTCCAACGCACAAGATGGTAAGCGCCAGTCTGCCACCAGCTCACAAGATGGCTTCCTGTTCAGAGACTGTTCTTGCCAAAGTTCCTGTCGTCGTTCTCGTTCCTGAAAGGCCATCACCTGAGCCACCAGAATGGCCTCCACCACCTGAGTTGCCAGAGCTGCCAAATTTCCCGAATGTCAAGGGGTGCCAGATCGCCCTGAATTCCCTGAATGGCCAGGGGCGCCAGATCCTCCCAAATTCCACGAAAGGCCAGAACTGCCTCCTTAGTCCCATGGAAGGCCAAAGCTGTGTGATTTCTCAGAGCAGTGTGACCTCCTAGAGCCTTATGAACCCAAGCCTTCAGACCCACTGCGGTTAAATGAACTGCCAGCGTCTCATGAAACCAAGCCTTCATACCCACTGGGGTTAAATGAACTGCCAGTGTCTCATAAACCCAAGCCTTCAGACCCACTGAGGTTAAATGAACTGCCAGTGTCTCCTGAACCCAAGCCTTCTGACCCACTGAGGTTAAATGAATTTCCAGTGTCTCCTGAACCCAAGCCTCCTGACCCACTGGGATTGAATGAACTGCCAGTGCCTCTTGAGCCTAAGCCTCCTGACTGACTGGGGTTGAATGAACTGCCAGTGCCTCCTGAACCTAAGCCTCCAGACCTATTTGAGCTCCACACTCCAGGTACACCTCAGCTGCATGGTCCTGGTCCACCGTCCCTCAACGTTCCGCATCCACTCCACCCGCCTCCTGTACTGGGTGTTATGTTATGATTATCAGCAATCTAGCAGTTGCAGATCGCTAACGGACTACAAATCCACCATTATGGACTACAAGGTCCAGTCACTACTGTTACTAGGCATTGACATCATGAGGTATGTTCAAAATCACTTCAGAATGTAAAATATAAGATTTACAGATTACATATCTCTACTCCAAAGAGGCATAAGGTATGTTTAGTTACATATTATGTTTAATTTAATAAACAAATGCTGAATCGTGTCAAATCATTGAGCTCATATGTGTTCATCCACAGGTTGATACCAAGTCCTGACTGTTTTCTTTGACAATATATCTTCAAAATCAGTGCCGTGCACAGGGGGGTGGCCCAATGGCTAGAGCCACTGCCCCTTTTCCCTCATTGGCTGAGGTGCCCTTCTTGATCAATCGCTACAGCCGGCCGACCCCCGGGGTGTGACAGCACACCTTACCACAGCTTTTACATCTATAATAAACAATTGGTAATATTATTAACTAATAACTAATACTATTAATTATAGCCCCTTTGACACTATATTAGGGGTGTCAAAATGTATTGTTTTTTCGATACACTGCGATACAAATGCATGACAATTCAGTATCGGTTCAGTAATAGATCCTAACCGGTTATTATGTACTGATGTCATTTATCTCATACGTGCCATATTGCTGTGGCTTACTATAGCGAGGGAGGCGAGCACGAGTAATTAAACCACTCCAACTACTTAAATTACTACACTGTAAAAAAAAAATTCAGTAAAATTTACGGAAAAATACCGGCAGCTATGATTGCAACTTTTTTCTAAAAAATACAGAATTATTCTGTAAAATTGTTTTTACAGAAAAATGTGCTTTTAACAGGAGATAAATGTATTCATTAAATGATGCAATGATAATTTACAAACTATGGCAGAACTTTAAAACACGCAGACGTCAACAATTAGTCTTTGAATCTCAATAATGGTGACAAACTAAAAATAAAAATCAAATAAAAAACAACCCAGAACAATACAAAACACTCTACTGAAATATTACACCCCAAAAACAAAATAAAATAAAGGCGAAGAGAGAAATGTTAAGAGCATAAAGTTGCACAATTTATTCATGCTGCAATGCATGCTGGGAGTTTTGTAGCATGCATTGCGGAATGAATTATGCAGCTTTTTTTTTTTTTAGCAACCATGGTTGAGGTTCATATCCTGTTATAATAGCCAGAGAAACATTAAGATTAGAAAGGAGAAGGTTTAAGAGCTCAACTAAAGCAGCCTCTGATCTCCATGATGGTGAGGTCAAATGAAACATTTTCAATAAAAATATTCTTGCAGATATGAGAGAATTGAAGTCAAACTGTAAGCTAATCGCAAGCAACTCAAGCTGCTAATGCTGTCATTTAATAGAGTTGTTTAATCATCTGTTTTAATTAAATTGGTTTGGTGTGAGGCTGTGTCTGTGGTTTTATTTCTTGTTCTGTCCTTTAGTGCAGTGTTTCCCAACCCTGTTCCTGAAGGCACACCATCAGTACATATTTTCAACCTCTCCCTAATCAAACACACCTGAATCAACTTATCATAACATCAGAAGAGACTCCAACACCTGAAGTTAATGGGGCAGAAAAGGGAGACATTCAAAATATGTACTGTTGGTGTGCCTCCAGGAACAGGGTTGGGAAACACTGCTTTAGTGATTGTGCTTGTTAGCTGCAGGTGCTCATCAATTAACTTATTTGTGGTCATTCACTCTGTCTAGTGGACTAAACTAATTGACTAATTTAGGGACTAGTGAATGAGGGTGTATGGTGAGATTTCAGACACTCTGATTAGTTTCTCGAAAAACAAAGGTTAGATCTGTTACAGTTATTTTCCATATTTTGTACAGATATGAGCTGCTAATCATTTAACAGGTTTTCACTGTAGATTGTACAGAATTTTACTGTTAAAATCACAGACATTTTTTACAGTGTACTTAAATTCACTGACACTTAAGTTACAACAGAAGCCCCTATTTCACTGCGATTGACAAAATGAAAGTAAACTCAATTTCACTCTCTCTCTCTTTCTCTCACTGTGGCCGTTTGACCTGCTGGCATGACTTTTCCTCTCGTCTCGGCTGTTACGGCATTACTACTTCTACTTGTCTGCATAGCGAGTTTTCTCCACTGTGTCTATCATCGATCAGCTGTGATCGCCGGTGCTGTTTATCAGTGTCACTCATTGGTGAACAGCGCAAGAGCTTTAGAGCTAATCGCTGCCCTTTCTGTTGAGTGTGTGACCAGTCATAGGGGTGTAAGAACTCACTCAACAGGGCTCATAAACATTTAAATTTGTTTATTTGCTATAAATGCTCATGTTGTTCTGTGCATGTACTTGCGTTTTTAAACTGTGCATGTACTTGCATCATATATCTGACTGTTTGTATTAAAGGACAAAATTGTATTACAAATAGCCTAATATATAACTATAAATGTATTTATACATTTTAATACAAGAATCCTTGTGCTGTGAATAAAAATATAAAACTGTTTATGGAAAGCATCATCAATGCACCGTAATGCACCGAGATATCGAATTGAACCAAATCGATGGCATGATAATCATAATTGTAACCGAACCGAACCGTGAGACCAGTTTAGGTTCACACCTCTAGTTCATTCTTAATGCCAACTGTGTAAAAAATAATTTATAAAATGCTAATGATAAAATGCTGTTTGTTTACATTCACGCTTTGAATCAGTTGCTTGACGCATGTGCACGAGAAGTGCTTAGGTGAGCGTCAGCACACATTGGTGGCGATGTCTATGGATGTCAAAATTACAGTGCACTATATATTTATATATATATATATATGTATATGTATATATATATGTGTGTGTGTGTTTTTTTTTATTTCAAATTTAGTTACATCACAATTGTAATTTTTTAAATTGTCAGTTGTTTTTATTGAAAAGTTATGCTGAATAAAAGTGTATGTATACAATTATGTTTAGCTTTTGACACATTACTTAAAATATGTGGCTAAGAAATAGCTATTAACTTCTTTTTTTGGTGGGGCCAGTAAAAAATTTGGCAGGGCAAGAAAAAATCTGCATCACTTGCCTGATCAGGCCAGTAGAAAAAATCTTTACCAATGAACCCTGTGATAAATACAGTTGGTGATGCTGATGCCACACGCGCAGGTCTGCCACAATACACTCAGTGGCCACTGTATAAGATACACCTGTCCAACTGCTCGTTAATGTAAATTTCTAATCAGCCAATCACATGACATTTAGGCATGTAGACATGGTCAAGACAATCTGTCGCAGTTCAAACCCAACATCTACTGAAATTTTACGCACAACCATCTCTAGGGTTTACTGAGAATAGTCAGAAAAAGAGAAAATATCCAGTGAGCTAATGTAATTTAAGTGTAATTTATAATTTAGATCGGGGGCCACAGGAAAACAGCACCAGTGCACTCACCATACATCAGCTATAGATGAGTGGAGAGACGGTAATAGAGCCAATTCAGTGGATGTGGATGAATGGGAGGCCAATGGTGGAAATTTAGCCAGGACACCGGGGTTACACCCCTACTCTTTACGAGAAGTGCCAAGGGATTTTTTTAATGATCACAGAGGGTCAGGACTTCGGTTTAACATTTCATCCAAACCTGACAGTATAGTGTCCTCTTCACTTTACTGGGGCATTAGGACTCGCTGGGTGAGTGCCCCCTGCTGGCCTTACCACTTCCAACAGCAACCTAGTTTTCCCATGTGGTCTCCCATCCAGGTACTGACCAGGCTCAGCCCTGCTTGGTTTCAGGAAGTAACTGGTCTTGTGCTGCAGAGTGATATGGCTGTGGCAGTTCTGTGGGCGCAAATGCCTTGTTGATATCAGAGGAGAATGGCCAGACTGATTGGAGTTGCTAGAAAGGCAACAGTAACTCAAATAGCCACTCATTACAACCTAGGTATACAGAAGAGTTTCTCTGAAAGCACATGTGGAACCTTGGGCAGATGGGCTACAGCAGCAGAAGACCACACTGTGTGCCACTCCTGCCAGCTAAGAACAGGAAACTGAGGCTACATTTCTCACAGGCTCACCAAAATTGGACAATAGAAGATTGGAAAAACATTGCTTGGTCTGATGAGGGGATATTTTCTCAGCACACTTTGGGCCTATTAGTACCAATTGAGAATCGTGTCAATCACACTGCCTACTCACACTGCTGCTACTCACGACACTGCCAAACAATCAGACTGTATAGTGTCCCGTTAGTGTTTTCCTACTCTACATTGCTGTTAAAGAAAGTTACGTTTTGCTGAAAGCAAATTCCCAGAATTTAACTTCTCCCTTCTATCACTCACCCTGGTTGAGAGTCGCATCAAGCTACAGCAGTTATGGAGCAAGGTTGTATGAGGTATTCACACAAACATAAGTGCATAGATTTGATTAAAACAGGATTAAACTATTAATGCATAAAACAAAGTTTAAAAAAAGAAATTCCTTTAAATTGCCTCTCTTGATCTCTAAAATGATCTCTAAAACTTCTGCCTCTTCTTCCTCCTCCTCAGAATCAGCCACCCTTGTTCCTAATGCTTTTCACACCACAACTAATCATACTGTTCACACGTAAATACTCACAAGAACATTTTGAGTTTACTCATTTCATTCAGGCGTCAAATTCACTTTACAATAAAACTAACATGGCTTTTATTGAGATAGTAGCTGTGCTTTATGTGCTTTAGAAAGGCTAAAAAACAGCACATATTTGTTCTGCGCCATGTCTGAGTCCACTAGATCCTTTCAGAGGTGCACCCAGCTCTGTGTGTTCATCAACTCCTCCAGAAACTATACCTGGATGATGGAGCTTTCAGCGGTGCCTCAGACTGAGCCGAGCCCAGTGTGATGAGCTGTTGTCCAGTGTTGGCTAGAGGATTTCCCCTCGGGACACCATAACAGGCACTACTTCATAATCATTCCCGTACAAGCACAACCTTCTGATTGGTTAATGTGGGTACGAAAGTTAAGATTTTCGAACACGAGTGATATGTGCAATTTGTGCGTTAAGCGGGTCAAACTTGCAAAACGTTCTACTCGCGCTGCTTCATTCGTGCCGCAGGATGTCTATTTGCGTCTTTGCATTGACTAACCATGTAAATCACTTGGGCTTGATGCTTCCTCCACATCTGGAGTGAACGCAGCTTAAGAGGGGTATTTTGTGAGGTGGAGAAGCATCTTTTTCTCTCAATTGCAGTCACAATCATTCTGTTACACAATGATATAATCTAAGGAATACAACAACATCCACAAGTAACCAAAATTTCCAAAAACATGCCCAATGAACTAATTATAGAAATGATTATACCTTTCCAGTTGCCAGACATATCAGTTAAGCATTAATCAATGGGATTATTGATACCTGAGTGTTCCTGCATCTTTTCAGACAAAGCCCTTGTCACCAAACCGTTTGGGACAGTGTTATTTGATTTTAGATGATTTAGATGTTTTTTTGTCATATTAAAATTGAAACAGGTGTATCACCTATGTGTTGCTTTCTGGCTGTGAAAGTTTACCAATTAATCCCTAGATTGTCATCTTTATATCCGGTGGCCATTGTCATCGATTCGTAGGGCGTTAATTTGGTATAATCAGTGGCAAAAACCACAGGATTCTGGGTTTGATTAGAAGTGATAGGGCCAGATATCTAGGGGGTATCCTGTATATCCCCCTTTAGACATAGTAATTGGGTTTGGGGTAAGACTGTAATCCCTTTTGTATTTTCAGTTTTCTCCACTCGTTTCTAAAATCCCCCAGTTATGTTGGTTTTCGGGTCCACGCGTTGGCACCCCACTAATTGCTCCCACACTCTACACCATTTATGATCTGCCCAATCTCCTTTGTTGGACCATGTGTTCAAATCTGATCAAAACAAACATGTATATCGTATCCTTGCCAAGAACCATTGTATCCCCCACAGTCAATTACCTGACAGAGATAAAATGTGTATGATGTTGTCCCTTCTTCCCATACTCTATGGACAAACCTCCATATCTTTTCAAACACCCATTTATCGATGTTCCTCTTCCTAAGAGCCAATGACGATGGTAGTAATCTCAATGAGCCTCAGAAGCCACCTCCAACCTCTCCACATCTTTACCAATTCAAGGGCTTCTCCTAAGGGTGAATCAGATTAGACGCAGTAACACTTTCAAGAAATGTAAAATTTGTGGGGTCCCCCACAGGTCCAAAGACATGTGGTATAGGTGAATAGGGTAGGCTAAAATTGTCTGTAGTGTATGAATGTGAATGAGTGTGTATGGATGTTTCCCAGTGATGGGTTGCAGCTGGAAGGGCATCTGCTGCGTAAAACATATGCTGGATAAATTGGTGGTTCATTCCGCTGTGGCGACCCCAGATTAATAAAGGGAATTAGCCAAAAAGAAAATGAATGAATGTATATATATATTTCAAGAGTTCACACTTAGATATTGTTTGACAACTGTTAGCAGGTTTGGCATGCTGTCCCGGGAGAGAACCCTGAGCTCGGAGATAGTTGAGCCCAGGGCTCCCGCCTGGTCCATAGATCATGTGAGGGGAGTAAGAGATCAGGTGGTTCTCGAGACCTCCCCAATTGCATGAGACTCGGGACAGCCGCCGTGTATTCGAAGAAACTCCCCAAAAGGCTTGAAGTGCTATATTCGGCTGCTGGATATAGTGTTTTTTGAGAAGGAAAGGTAAAGGGGGCTCCTGTGGCAGCAAAGGGTGATACAGGCTCCTGCGGGAACCCGAGCAGGGTTGTCGTGGGCTATGAATACTCCTGCGGGAGTAGAGACTCGGGGAGAACCCTGCGGGGGTCAGAGCCATGGGGTGGACGGGGATCCTGCTGGAGTCATTAAAAAGGGTAAGGGAAAGTGAGGACTCCGGCTGGATAGGGGGGTGAAGGGGGCTGGGGTGGGGACATGGACTCCATAGAGCTGGAAGGTGGCAGCACTAAACATAAATATATATGTATGAATAACTATATAACTATATAGCTATATATATATATATATATATATATATATATATATATATATATATACATGTATATGGGGTTCCGGACTCTTGCGGGAGTCGAAGCTCGTGGGCACTCCTGCGGAAAATAGAGCTGGACTTGGGAAAGAGGAAGGGCAGGTGAAGGCCTCAGCTGAAGGGTGAGTGGCAGTTGGGCGAGTGCTCGGGACCAACTCCTGCAGTAGTTAGAGCTTGAGGGTGCCGGCACTATATATAAATATATTTATATGTGTGGGTGCATATATATATATATATATATATATATATATATATATATATATATATATATATATATACATGATTGTATATATCAGGGATGTGCGGTCAGCATTCTTTCTAGACACATAGCGGGTACATATTGGGCCAAGGGAGAATGTAAAATGTATAGCGATTAAATATGCTTCCCAAAAAACACCAAGGTGGATGCTACAGCCTAAAACAAACCAAGGGAAATGACAAGATTTTTATAAAATATATACCCCCTTTCAACACTTTCTGAACCAGGTGGTCCATACAACAATTTTTGATGTTTGAGCTTTCAAACTCTTGTTGATGTCTTATATTTCAGCAACAATTAACAAATTAGTTTAACTAGCAAACAGAAAGCTGTGAAATGCAAGGTACAAAAATTTACTGAACATTATTATTATTATTTTTTTAATTATGTACTTATTATTTGAATACATGTCGTTTATTTACATATTTTCACATTTTTAATAATTTGTCTTTTATATTTTTTTATTTGTATTTTTTTCTGTAGTCTAAGCTAAATATAATAAATATATATTTTGGAAAAGAAAAAAAAACTAGCAAAGTGACAGCACCACAGCGGGTGTGCTCTCTCTCTCTCTCATAAACACACACATAGGGGATTTGCACACTGTTCTTACGTTTACTTGTAAGTGAAGTCTTCAAATGACTTGAATTACTTTGATATGATCATGTTTTCATTTGTCCCATCCTTTGAAACAAGCCCTTTTGCTCCAGTATTGGTCATCCATTATTTATTCACGTTTTTATTGAAAGTCCAATTCTGAGAAGTTTGAGCCGAGATATTACATCTACGATTTTTACAGTCAGTCAGACCAAACCATAAAATAATGAACTCCTATTGAACTTTACCTGATTTCATAGAAGAATAACCACCAAACAAGATTAAACGTGAGCTCACATGCGCCCTCTTCCTTGCAGCAGAGCTACTGCCTGCCTCACCTTATGTCTTTACAGTGCAGCTTTATATCATATCCCACCATATACCAATACATTACCTATCATATGCAAAGTGAAGACATATAATAAAAATGGCTACAATGTATACTAACATGTAATAAAGCATTACACATTGGTAGCATACACTGAATAAGCAAAAGGCATGCACTCAGCCCAGTCTGCAAGGGATTGCGCAATCTGACACAGTTTAGTGCTGCCTCACTTCGCTTCCTATGCAGTAATTGAGCAGCAAATACACAAAAAAAAAAATTTTGATTATAAAAATGATTGAAATCATTTGAATCATGAAGAAATTGCATTTATAGCACAGATCAGTGGAGAAAAATATTTATTTTATCATTAGTATACATCTCATGATGGCAGGTGAGAATGATGACTGATGAAGCACATCCCTGGTATATATCCATGAGGTAAGCTATAACTAGTAAATGTCACTAAATTACATAATAATTTGTTGTTAGCAGTAAAAAGTCAATGTCATTTTTAATTAAGAAATACATTATGCAGATCCAGTACATGGCTGTCAAGATGGTTACTGAGACTCCACGGTGCGTTGTGCTGACCCAGCATATACTGTAGAGTCTGCCACAGCCTGTGGAGAACATAACTAAAGGTTCAGTTAATCCTGACAGGGAGTGCTGCGATAATGCAGTTTTATTACTACAATCCTTGGTATTCCATTCGGCCAGGCTGGCCCACGTTAAAATATCTTTCTACAGAAATGTGTTAAAAATTGTGTTAATTTCATTTTCTGTTTAGTGTCATTCATGGGTGTTTTGCATTTATTTATGTATCATACGTCCCTGAACTCTGCTCCAACTACAAATATACTAATAATTTTTTTTTTAAACGTGTATGCATATGTGTGTGGTTGGTGGTAGGAGGTGGTTTGGTAATAAATTTTTTTGAATACCATGAGATCAAGGATCAGAGATCAAGGTCCTATGTTGAGTTAAGACTTTCCCATCATTTGTTTCTTTGTGTTTTTCTCAGGTTTTAGCAAAATAATGTAACATTTTGGGGCAAATATGCAAAATAGTAAACCAAAACTTGAAGCTAAAATAGCAAATACTTGCACAGCAACAGTATATTTTCCAGGAGCACTGACATAAGCTGGGATAAATGTGAGCCAGACAGCACAGAAAATTAGCATGCTGAAAGTGATGAACTTGGCTTCATTGAAGTTATCTGGGAGTTTTCGAGCAAAAAATGCTAAAACAAAACACAAGGTTGATAGCAGGCCAGTATAACCCAGAACAGCCCAGAAACCAAAAGCTGAACCTAAGTTACATTCTAGGATGATTTTTTCTCTGTAATAGCTCAAATTCAGAAATGGGAAAGGAGGAGACATTGTTAACCAAAGAACACAGATGATCACCTGTATTAATGTTAAAGAAACAACACTAAGTCTCTGTTGAAGAGGGCCAAACCATTTCATGACATTACTTCCTGGAAGTGTAGCCCTGAATGCCATTAACACCACTATTGTTTTCCCCAGAACACAGGAGACACAGAGGACAAAAGTGATCCCAAATGCTGTGTGACGCAACATACAGGACCACTCAGTGGGACGACCAATGAATGTAATTGAACAGAGAAAACACAGAGTCAGTGAGAAAAGCAGCAGGAAGCTCAGCTCAGAGTTGTTGGCTCTGACAATAGGTGTTTCTTTATGAAAATAAAACAGAAAAGACACATTTGCAGTTAATAATACCCCAATGAAGGAGAAAATACAAAGTACCACACCCATGATTTCTGTATAGGAAAGGAATTCAATGACTTTAATTACACATCTGTCTTTGCTTTCATTTGACCAGTACTCCAAACCACAAGGAAAACAGTCACTAGAATCTGTGAAAGAATTTCAAGATAAGATTATTCAAGTAAAAAATACATTTTGAATTACTTGACCGAGGTTTACACTTCATCAAACTATTATGAGAGGTATCTCACAACTACTATTTTACCTGTGTAATTACTGATTTCTCCCTCTGCGCACGGGATACAGTCATAACAGCAGATGGGTCTTCCTTTTTGCACAGCTTTTCTAGTTCCAGGGGGACAGCTCTCACTGCACACGGACACAGGCAACTATAACAAAATACATTTTTAGTTGAGACCCTAGTTAATGATATTAACTTCCAATTGATTTATTTGACATCTTGGAATCATTTATTACAGGTTGTTCAGAACAGAAATTTCATATAGTGTTTGCTAAAATTATTAGAAAATTATATTTTAAACAGCTAAAATTGCTTTAGGTCAGTTTTTCTAACTGTTAACTTTTGTTGGTCAGTAGGGGATATCAGTTTACATTTACAAACATCATAATTATAATAATCCAGGGAAGTTTTGTTTGCATCAGACAGTAGTCAGCGCACCACACAGGTAGGTTTCTTGAAGTGTCTTGGGGATGTTGTCACAGTTCTTCTGAATTTGTCTCATTTTGTTCAGTTTCATTGTGTCATTCCAGACAGACTGGTTGAGGGTGAGCTCCTTGTGCAAGCAAAAACATTTTTGAATTTTTACAATAGCAAAAAAAAAAAAAAAAAAACATGTTTGGGAATATAAACTGATATTTTTTACTGACAAAACAATGACTGAATGAATGTATTTATACAATCGATTTACTGTGTATTATCATGCACCCAAAACTATGTACAATCATATTAGAGGGCCTCCCCTTGCATCAATCAGTGTGCAGAATCCACACGGATGATTTGACAACAGCCACAGTACAATGACACCAGTGTGGTTACTATATAATACTAGCAATTCAATGGATCCTTGATTAGAAAAAAGCAGTTAGCCGAGTGACTCAGGTTACACTCCTAATGTTTAAAAGAACTGTGATTAGATTTTATTGACCATGTAAGGACCTTGGAACCTCTCTTCTAAAGGACAGTTCTCAGGACAGTGTCTCTGTTGCTATACAGGCACATTAGAACCCACACAGACAAGAGGGCAGGCATCCCCTTCTGGCCTTACTAACGCCACTTTCAACAACAACAATGCAGTTTCCCCACATGGTCTCCCATCCTGACCAGGCTCATCCCAGGGCAACAATTCTTGGCATACAGAGTAATAGGACTCTGCAGACTACACCAAAATGCATAAATAGCTGACTTAAAACCGTTTTTGTAACTGGTGAAAATGTTAGCGTTTACTGTATATTTTCAGTCATATTGACTTTACTGACTGTTGATTGATTATTGTCCTTTTCATTATTCAAACTTTCAGTAGTTTGTTAATGTATATAATATTGATGTACTTTTCCACTGTTTCCTGCCCATAGCATGGATTCCTGATTGATTTGAAGACGTTGCTCCGAAGGCAGTGAACTGTCATAGATGCCCACAAGTTTAAACTGCAGACTTCCATCCTTAGTAGGCTGCCAGTTCACCAAGTCGTATCTTGCCACTGGATCACCACTTGCATCAAAGAAGATATTTTCATTCGTATTGACAGTGAAGTTCACATCTTTTAAATATTCCAACATCTGCAGAGAAAATGATAGAAAATTTACATCATTGTTATTAATTTATTAAGTTATTTTGCTGTAAAAATACCTTCTGTGGTGTGGGCAATTGTTTTTTGCTGCTGATGATGAAGGATTTGAAGTCTTTTAGAACATTATGCAAAGAATGAGCAACAGCATACACAGCAGTGTAGACTTTATTTTCGATTCGTAGTTCTGTGAAATCAGTGTATTCATTCTGAATCTCTGCCAGTTTTTCTAAGCCAGTACATCCACCACTGCTGTTGTTGCTGAAAGAGCAGAGAAAAACTGTTTCCCAAAATTCTTTTAACAGTTCATTGTTTAGCTCTTTATCAGGGTGCACATTCATTAGGAACTCTCGTAGGCCTACAGGTTTGGCATTTGCAATAGCAAAACCCACAGCTCCAGAAAGAAAACGGTATTCCTTTGTCTCTGCAAGATTTCGAGATGTTATCCAGGACTCACTGCCAATCCACTGTATCCCTGTAATGTTTTGTTGTGCCATTACTTTCAAGAGGAGGACAAAATCTCCAAATGCCATAAAAGCCACCACCACCTTTGTGGTTGCCTTCTTTATTACTTCTATTGTTTTCAGAAACTGTACTTCTGGATCTGTTTTGAATACAGCTTCTGAGTATTCAATACAAATCCCCTCTTGTTTGGCTGCTTCCTCAAATGTTGCAATGCCATTATTACCATAGTCACTGCGGCTTCTGACTGTCCCAACCCATGTCCAGCCAAAGTGTTTGACAAGTTGAGCCAGTGCTCGGCTTTGGTAATAATCGCTGGGTATTGTTCTGAAAAAGGTTCGATATCTTTTTCTGTTACTCAGGCATGAACATGTAGCAAAATGACTGATCTGAAGAACAAGAGAAAAACAGTATATTCACTGGGAATGTATATAAGATTTCCATTTTCCATATATACAAATTAGCCTTCTGCAGGTATCAGATTTTCTGATGCAATTAATTGCTGAAACTTTTATCAAAATATACAGTATTATCAAAATGTTGACCTGAAATGTGAAAAATGTTACTGTCACAGATATAATAACCAAAAAATACTTAGTGTGTTGCTTTATTGTATATACCGGTCAAAAGTTTGGGGTTCAATTCTTTTCTTTTTCTTTTTTCCAAGAAAATGACTTTGCTCATCAAGGTGGCATTTAATAAATGTAAAAAAAAAAAAAAGTTACATTGATAAATATTCAAATTTTAAATAACTGCATTCTTATTGTATGTCATTTCAAATGAAATTATTACTCCAGTCATTATTTATTTTATTACTATAATACTTAATAATATTAATAATAACAATAATAATTATTATTTTTAAAGTGATTTCTGAAGAATCGTGTGACTGAAGACTAGAGTAACTCATCAATAAAATCACTAGAATAAATTACTCAATTAAATTATAAACTATTCTTGAACAGTTATTTTATAGTGCAATAACATTTCATAATTTTACAATTTGTTCTGTATTTTTAATTAAATAAATGCAGCCTTGGTGAGCAGGATAAGCTTATTTTAAAACATTTAAAAATCCTACTGACCCTAAACTTTTGACCGGTAGTATACATTTTCTTAGTAAACAAATGTTATATATATATATATATATATATCTATATATATATATATATATATATATATATATATATATATATATATATATATATACATTAACATATTATATGTTAAAGTTCAAAAGTAAAAAGTACAACTGAATTTTATTTAATCAAACTCCATTAATCAAATGATTACATAGTGAATGCATAGTGGAATGCAGAAGTTTCTCATATACGGTTATACCATAGATTCAAAAAGAGCATTAAAATAAGAGTTCTTACAAGAGGTAAGCTAAATGGACCTACTACCGATGCCAAGCCAATTGTGGGAGATGAGTTTGACTCTCCTACAATAGCATGAACAGCTGGTGGTGTAGAACAAGATGTATCACTCAAAGTCTCTTCATAACCATTCATCAAAGCCATGCCTGAGAAGATAGCTTGAGCAACTGAGCCACAGGAGTCATATATTTTATAACCCAATGACACACCAGGCAACAGAGAGCTGTTATTAATCTCCTCAATAGCAAAAATCAGTGTTTGAACAAATTTAAATTCACGGAGGTTCAAGCTGTGAAAAAGCAGTTTAGTTACTAAATGCAGAGTCATGTTTGAGTCCAGCTATCATATCACACTTACCCGCCACATGTTGTTTGCTTTGGTTTGGAAGTGAAATTATGGCTCTTCAAAAGAGCACTTTTGTGCAGTGAGAAAATTGCCCCAATGTTAATGTTTCTTTCTTCAGAGAGTAGAGGAAGGGCAGGCTGACCAAGAAGTCTGCAGACTTGTGCTAAATTGGGTGCACACATGCCATGTATCACCAGAACTATTAACCTTAACACAGACTTCTTTGTCATGCTTACATGTACAGTATGCTTGCAGAAACCTTTGAGGTAGAAAAAGGTTAGTACTGCCTTTTATGGCATCTTAAAATGCCCTTCAGGGTTGGCATCCTACATCATTGACACAATTTTTTTCTTACAGGAAGACCATGATGCACTTCCATTTTACAGGTAGGTGCTTTATTGTTTTAAGATCTGGACCTGTATTTATCAAGCATCATTAAGTAGCAATTTAGTCTTATGTGCCTTTAAGGATATTTCTCCATATCATCAAATGCTGAAAACTGCTGTGAAATTCTCTAAGATCAGACCATGAGAACTACCATGCAATAAAACAATAAACTTTCTAATCTTCGGAGAGAATCTAGAGAAAGCCATCTGGACAGCTGATCAATCACCTGTCCTCAGGCCCTCTTGTCCTCCCCAGTTATATGACCTGGGTCATTGAAAAGTTACTCAGGAATTACCAGATTTCAGGTTTCTATGGTGAAATTATGTAGTATGTATATTTGCAGAATTTGTAGATTTTAACTTGTCATGCTTGGTATCATTTTAAGGGTCTCGTGGAAGTGCGAGTGGAAATGTGATCTCAGTTTTATCTCAGTATCATAGACCAAAATAGATTATCCCAGATTTGGGTAAATTTTGTCCTCTCTCATGGGAGAGGATGTCCTGGATAAGATCTTTTTGTTAAGTCTTGTCTTCTTCCTCAGATGGTATTTGGCTCTTAGGGTAAAATTCCCAGACAAAAGACTTTGTGAAGTTTTTATTAGTATGAATTTATGACATTTTGAGTATTTAACCCTCTGATGCACAACATAGGTCTAATGTGACCAGACTAAGTAAATTTTTTCTATATCTTTGCAAGATTTTAACTTCATCACTTAGTATTACAGGAGTATTACTTAGTATTTCATCAGCACAAAGCTTTGTATTATTTTTTTTCTTCTATCTGATGCTTGTTAGTATAAAAAATGGTTTTATGTATATCCATATTTATTTTATAGATAGATATATTGTGATAGAGAGATATATATTGAGACAGACAGACAGACAGACAGACAGATAGATAGACAGACAGACAGACAGACAGACAGACAGACAGACAGACAGACAGACAGACAGACAGACAGACAGACAGACAGACAGACAGACAGACAGACAGACAGATAGATAGATAGATAGATAGATAGATAGATAGATAGATAGATAGATAGATAGGAGCTACATAGATATAAAAATATTCTTGTGCTTTGGATTTCTTTTATCCAGAGTGTTAGTATGGCTCGTCCCAGTCATTCTATAGTTACAGCTGAAATGGCTGTAGAGGTGCTGCAGGATAAGAAAGATAATGGAATTCTTATTTCTGATTTAGTGTCTGAAATATCTGATGCATATGATCTAGACTATGTTCCACAGGGTCAATCTGGAGTTGCTGGACAAATAACAAGGGGTATTATGGGAGCGAGCATCACCTTACTCAGGGTAGATGGGGGACAAGCATAATAGGGCAAGCATAAACGTGTAGTTGTCATTCGTGAGGAATGTAAGCACTGAGGTGGCAATAAGAGAAGGCACTGTTCCTGTGTAATTTTATTTTGTCAATGTTTTGTTCTTTTATTTAGGCACATGCACTACAGTGATAACAATAAATGATAATATTTCAGTTTGTTATCATTTATCAGAGATTGATATGTGTGGAAAAAATGGTAAATAAACAAATTCCAGATCTTAAATGTGTTTGTCTGAATAACTACTAAAAACATGTATTGTAGTAATTAAATTATTTTATTTATTTATTGATTGATTTTTCATGTTTTCACAGATGGGCCATTTTTGACCAATGTGTGTAAACTTGATGTAGTAATACAAAACCTAAGAAAAAATAAATCATTAATTTGTGGTAAATGAAAATATATATTTTGAATATTCATGGATAATGAAATGTATAAATCAGAAGCTATATAATGCTGAAATAAATTGCTTTCAAAATATAAAACAAGAAATGCACAGGGAAGAAGGAAATAACAGGAAATGAATGGGTCATTTCAGACCCATGTTGTGCATTAGAAATGGTTTTTATAGCTTATGCATCAAAGGGTTAAGGAGATTTGGCGAAACACTCAGGGAAGCATCTGTAATCAGATGAAACTTCTTATACAGTCTCTGTGTGTCTACATTGTCAGGTATGATGGCTCTTTGACAATTCTTTGTTATACAAATTGTTTTAATATTTTATGCTGATCATGTTGTGTAATCATTTTGTACTTTTTCCGCATGTTTTAAATGTGAAATGTTAATCAATTACTGTAAATAAAATAAATGTAAAATCTTGTTTAACTCTTATATCTCCTGAAATCATTTAAATCTAGTAGATTGTTTAGGCTGATGTTTCCACAACCCATGACCAGAATTAGTCATACATTCAGGCTCAATGGATGGAGCATAGGCACAGCATTAGAGACGTTTTGATTTCTCACAATCACTAACTTAGTATGATATAATGTAGTGGCTAAATCAAACTTTCTTCATGTATGAGCAGGCATGGGGCAGCCTAATATTACATAAAGGTAACTAGTTTACAGTTATATACTCCAGTGTTTCCCAACCCTGTTCCTGAAGGCACACCAACAGTACACATTTTCGAGCTCTCCCTAATCAAACACACCTGAATCAACTCATCAGAAGATTAGAAGAGACTGCAAAACCTGAAGTTAATGGGCCAGATAGGGGAGACATTCAAAATATGTACTGTTGGTGTGCCTCCAGGAACAGGGTTGGCAAACACTGATATACTCTATCTAGGAACCAGAACTGGCGAGGATGTGTCCATGAGCAGATGTAACTTGCCAGCATACTGACTCTAAATGACTTCAGGTAAACAATGAACCATTACCTGAAAATAAGGATTTATTGGGCTAATCATTCTAAAGTAGACCTAATCACAACCTATAAGGTGATCAGCTTGAATTAGATGAACATAAATTTAAATTATTATGAATTGGAGTCAGATAAGAATATGGGTCAAAATTTGATTCATAAAACAAAAGTTTAATAATTTTTAGGGATCTGTTTATAACTGCGCAAGAAAAGACTGACACACAGAATACCTTCCCCCACATCCGTGGAAACCATCATCCAACATCTGAACCATTATGTGGGGCTTACATTTCATTTACTTCTACTTTCAAACTTAGATATAAAGCAAGTTATCACATTTCTTAAAGCTAAGAATCACTCATACTCTCCCAGTTATTTAAGAAACCTGGAGAGGTATTTCAAGCTGTTAGTACGTGCCAGCAGGCCTGACTTTAGCTTTGGAATGTAAGATGGGCCAAGCGTCATTCCAGGTGGGCCAGAAAAAAAAGGTACAGTGCGTATGGAAAGTATTCAGACCCCCTTAAATTGTTCCCTCCTTGTTATATTGCAGGCACTTGCTAAAATTATTTAAGTTCTTTTTTTTCTCGTTAATGTACACAAAGAACCCCATATTGAGAGAAAACACAGAATTCTTGACGTTTTTGCAGATTTATTAAAAAAGAAAAACTGAAATATCACATGGTCCTAAGTATTCACACCCAATTCAGACGCTCAAATAATTAACTCAGGTGCTGTCTATTTCTTCTGATCATCCTTGAAATGGTTATACACCTTCATTTGAGTCCAGCTGTGTTTGATTATACTGACTGACCTTGATTAGGAAAGCCACACATCTGTCTATATGAGACCTTACAGCTCACAATGCATGTCAGAGCAATGAATCATGAGGTCGAAGGAACTGCCTAAAGAGATGAAGACAATTGTGGCAAGGCACAGATCTGGCCAAGGTTACAAAAAAATTCTGCTGCACTTAAGGTTCCTAAGAGCACAGTGGCCTCCAGTTACTCCAGTATTCGGCATAGTAACTTTTCCAGCTTCATTCTTACTACACAGAAACTCTGCTTTCTCACCCCGACATTAAGTTAATAAAATTAAGTAAGTAATTATAGTACATAAGTCATGATGTCATGATTTCGCTCTGCGTACGGAATCAGCTGGTGGCTTTCAAACAATTTAAGACTTGTCGAAAAAAAATAAACGATATATATATATATATATATATATATATATATATATATATATATATATATATATATATATATATATATATATATATGTTGAATATTTATGTTTTATAAATGGTTAGTCTTCAAAAAAATTATTAGCATTTTAGCACTTGTAACATTACCATAGCTTTTCATTAACTTAATATTCCGGAGCTCTTGTTAAACTTATTAAAATTTCTTTTTCTTTTTTATGTGTGGAGAGGTTTTGTCAATGTTATATTGAAAACAGTTTACTTTATTTAGCCTAAAATATGAATTGTGCAGTCAGTTGTGACTCAAAAGTTGTTACATTTCATGTTAAAGAAATATTGACTAAAATGTGCCCTGTGGTTTCTGGAGTGAAATCCTGTAAGCCCCTGCTACAGAAAATAAGATACAAGATTTCAAAATTTTTGAAGGGAGCTGATCACAGAAAACTTAACTTTTAAGCTGAAGATTGATTAAGATGTAGTGTATGACAACGGTAAGTGGGGACAGTATGCTGATTGCATCAGATTGTGTGTACTGATCGTCTTATGGGTCTGATCTTTGCGAGATGGATTACTGCCTCGTTTGAACCAAGCTGTGGTGAATCGAATCGCAGGGGCAATCATGGAAATTCGTTTAGTGAAGAATCATTACCCTGCCAATCTGGACATCTCTCAGCTCTCCGTTTCATTTCATACACATCAATTACTAACAATAATGTTTGGCTTTGTTTTAGGGACTGAACTTGTGATGATGTCATAAATAAAATAAATAAATAAAATTTGAGTTAAGTAAGTTCAGCAATCTCAGTAAATACTTTCATTATGAAATTGAGTTTTAACTCATCATGCTTTCATCAGCCAGCGTTGTTTAAACCCTGCCGAGATGTCAAGAAGCGGGTGAATGAGCAATGCGAAGCATCTTCTTAAACGTGTCAACTAAAGTGAGAACCGCAAAGCTTCTATTGAGAGAGCACTGTCAAGCGTCAACTAAAGTGAGAACCGCAAAGCATCTACTGCATTTTAGCGCTTCAACTAAAGTGAGAACCGCAAAGCCTCTATTGAGAGTGAGCACTGTCAAGGTTCGACTAAAGTGAGAACTGCAAAGCATCTACTGCATTTTAGCGCTTCAACTAAAGTGAGAACCTCAAAGCATCTACTGCATTACAGGGCTTCAACTTGAATGAGAACCGCAAAGCCTCTACTCCCAGCACTGCAAAGCCCCAACCTTCAATGAGGATTCGTGAGTAAACCAGCTAATGACTGTGACTGTTGATTCTGACTTGCACTTTAAGTTTTTTTTCCTTCTCCTACAGGGACTTTTTAAACTATGGTATAATTGAACTATTATTGGTCTTGATGACAAGACAGAGTACTTTTGTTGCTTGACCATTTTGAGTTTGTTTCAAATTGATCCCTTCCTGAAAAGTTATACAATTGTGTATTTGTTTTGTGTTTGCAATGATGTGTTTCTTTGTTATTTGATTCCAGATTTAATTTTCAAACATGATTGATGGTGATGAAAGAGTATTTTGAGTGTTTTTTCCCCCTCAATGATCACAACTTGTGGGTCTGTGTTTGAACAGGAGTTTAACAGGCCTTTAAGGTTTCCTGGTTATATTGTTTGTTTTTTTTGTTTGACTTATTTGACAGTGACATACTGTCTGGCACCCCAGCATTTTAAAGCGAGTAAAGGAAACGTTACAAACTTACCTGAAAACCGCAGCGTGAGGGAAGTTTTGTTGTCTCTTTCAGGTGAAGTGTCATTGCGTCGTGTTCCGAGGATTCAGTTCCCCCTTCACAGCGCATGCACAAATTCAGTACATAAGTCATGACGTCATGATTTCGCTCTGCCTACTGAATCAGCTGGTGGCTTTCAAACAATTTAAGACTTGTCGGAAAAAAATAAACGATACTGCATTCCTCTATTACCTGTGTCTTTTATTATTTTAACTCGGGGTGATGTTTTAAATGAGTTATTTACGTAAACTTTCTTACTTGTATGGACAGCATGTATTTAAACTAAAAACATGGGGAACAAATTTTTCCAAAGACTGAGGAAAATGGTTTCCCTCTATATATTACTTAAGATTTATAGCACAGTAACGCAATGCTGGTGATGTTGTTTATATCATAATTATGTCCTTTCATTTACAGACCACTTACTTTAAACACAAAGAAAACATGTTTTTCCAGAGGCTGAGGAAAATGGTTTCTCTCTGTATATTACTTTTTTTAGGATGCACAATACAATGATATTGCCTATGTTGTAATTATGTCTAGCTAACTTCATTTACAGAACACTTTATACTGAAAACACAGTGGTACAGACTACAATGCATTCATATATACACACACACAGTTTGACATTATATAAAATTAGAAATGTGTCCTTCTGGCATCTTGAAAGTGGAGAAATATGCCATTCGATGGCATGCACACCAATATGTTGTCCAGGGAAAGACTGTACAGTTTGTTTATGCTCTTCATTACTGTGTTTAAACATATTGGGCTGGGGACACTTACTGGTACATTTCAGCCAAAAGGTATGCATATTTGTTTTAAGCTGTTTGATTTGTAATGTATACAGTGCTGTTTTATATTCATCATAGGGGCACTGCAAAACAGCTTGCAGTGAAAGGTGCTGCAGAGGCAGACTTCATTTTCGAAGAATTTCATGCCAGTGAAGCCAGAGGTCACAGTGGCAAATTAAAACCACACAAGCGAATTCCAGCAGTTACCAATGGCCTGAAATGAGTATTGACATCGAAAAGTGGGTGTGTTTTGCTGATAATCTTCTTAATGAAATTTAATATAACCATGGTAGTTTCTACAAAAAGCAATGGAATAATTAGTTAATTTATGATCTTTGTAGATCAAATAGTGTTCTGCTTGCCAGGTCAATAGACCTATCAAGCTCCAGGAGGAGTACACTCAAATAGTTGTAATATATTATATTATATTATATTATATTATATTATATTATATTATATTATATTATAATGTATACATTTTTTTTTTAATTCTGTGTAGGTGAATGAACCATGGGAATTGGTTGGGATGGATTTGATTGGGAAGCTGTCAATGACCTCTAAGGGCACCAATACATCTGTGTGCTTATTGACTACTTCACAAAATGGGTGAAAGCATATGCCCTCACTTCAAACTCTGCAGAGGAGGTCTCCTGGTGCATCATCAAAACCTTTTATAGATTTGGTGCACCAGTGAGAATCCTTCCAGATCAAGGAAGGGAGTTTGTCAATCAGGCCTGTATGGTGCTCTTTGAAAACTGCGTCTGGAAAAACCACAGACATGGAGACCAGTATCTCGATGCTGTTCTTTTCAACGTCAGGACCAAAAAACATTCCGATTGATGTTTGGAAGGGAGGCGAAGTATTTTTTACAGGTTCCTTTGTTTTTTGGTGTAAGTTTATTCACAAATTTGTTTGCTTTACATTTTTGTATTTTATATTTATGTCTTATTACTTGTATGTTTTATTTATCCTCTAGGTCAGTGACGCTGTGGAAGATGTTCTGCATACCGAGATGACCTGCCATACAGCTGCAGGACCAAGTATTTGAGGCCGTTTAAAAAAAAAAAAAGCAAGCCTCAAGACAAAGTGAAAGCCAAGAAAAGCTCCTCAGGGGCTGGTGTGCACACTTTTGTTATTGGGGAATAAGTGCTATAAAAAATGTGAAAAGTCATCAGAGTAAAGGGGGGAAATTGGATGCTGTTTTTTGGGGCCATTCACAATCCTAAAATTGGAGAGGTAAAGTGCCCATTTGATTAACGGCGAGGGTGTGGAATTTTCAAAAACTAAATTGAATCATTAAGTTCCCGTCATAGAAGACAAACCCTGCAGTCTGCAAAAGAAAAAGAGGTTTAGCATAACACAGTCTCCAGCCCCTTGCACAGCACTTCATCCCATTGCACCTTCTTTAGCCCTTTGCACAAGCCCTCTAGATCTGAGCGTAGCTCCTCCAGCCCCTTGCACAGCATAAAATGCCATTGCACCTTCTCCAGCCCCTTACACAGCACTTCATTCTATTGCACCTTTTCCAGCCTTTTGCACAAACCCTCTAGATTTGAAAGTAGCTCCTCCAGCCTCCTGCACAGCACTTCTTCCCATTGCACCTTTTCCGGCCCTTCGCACAAGCCGTCTAGATTTGGGTGTAGAACCTCTGGTCACTTGCACATCTTTTCCAGTCTTGGGGAAAGCATCACCAGGCCATAGTGAAGCTTTTGTCTAGAACCAAAATGTTTGCATTTTGATGACTAAAATTGGGCCATACAAAATGTTGTCTATGAACTTGGCATGGCTGGACCCTGACAGAGAATTGGAAGATCAGGCAGAGCAAAACAGTTTTAAAGTGCAAATTTGTCATTGTTATCGAATGATGCCAACCTTGCTTCTAAACAGCTTCCATCCTGCAGAGACCAGCTCCAGCCAAGGTTTAATTGTAATTCTGAAGTAACTAAGATCCTTGTAAATTGCTTTAAAATGACAAAATCTGGCATGGGTCATACAAAGGCTTAAAGTAGGCACAGTTGAAATCAGAATTATTAAACCGCCTTTGAATTTTTTTTCTCTTTTAAATATTTCCCAAATTATGTTTAGCAGAGCAAGGAAATTTTCACAGTATGTCTGATAATATATTTTTCTTCTAGATAAAGTCTTATTTGTTTTATTTCACCTAGAAAAAAGCAGTTTTTAGTTTAAAAAAAAAAGAAAAATTTTAAGGTCAATTATTAGGCCCTTAAGTTATTTTTTTTTTCAAAAGTCTACAGACAAACCATTGTTTTAACTTGCCTAATTATCCTAACCTGCCTAGTTAACCTAGTTAAGCCTTTAAATGTCATTTTAAGCTGTATAGAAGTGTCTTGAAAAATATCTAGTAAAATAATACTAGATTACTAGATAATTATCATGCCTATGTTTGGCTGACCATAAATAGATGTTAGAGTTAACAGGGCTGACGTTTCACGCTTCGGCCGACATTGGCCCAAAGTATGTGTGCTGTATGGGATATGTATGATGCAGTTAATAACATTATGTGAGAGTTTTGTTGTTTTGAGATTGTAAGCAAAGCAACCAACAAACTCTTTTTGAGAGTGTTGAAGCTGGCTTCTGCTGATGAAACTGCTAACTATCTTCAGTAAACTTTAGTTTTTTAATCCAATATCTGACTCCGGCTCTTCTTCATCTGTCAGACTGGTTATTTTTAGGCTAAAACTGTTGGTTCCCCTACAGTATAGTTGTCAGAGTCACCAGCGATCTAGCCCATGCAGATCGCTGGAAAACTACAAATCTGCTGGTATATGGACTACAAGATCCAATCATGCAACACACACACACCTGCTCCAAGTCTCTATTGATTACACTCCCACAGCTGATGCTGCTCATGGACTCATTAAACACATATATATGGCTCACTTTGACACCCTCATTGCTGAGTCTTGTTTATCTGTTTGTGAACTTCACGACACATTTCCTTTGCCTTGTCTTGTTTCTGACCTTCGCCTTGTTTGTTTGTTTGTCTGTACTGACCCATCACCTGTGGTTTTGACTACGACTCGGGATTTGCCTACATACATCTGATTGTGACAGTTGCTTGCCTAACCATTCTCAATAAACCTGCGTTTGGATTCAAGCAAACACAGCAAAAAATATGGATCCAGGGGGTATTAAAATCATACGTCTTTGCCAGGAAGCCCGGTCTATAAAGGAGTATGTGGAGGAATTCATCAAACTGGCACATCTTACATCTATGAGTGAGCTATGTGTAATGATATTTTTCCGTGGCTGTTCCTCTGAGCTTCTTTATTTGTCCATGCCATTGCATGAACCCCACTAGACTTTAGAAATATACATTGACCTTGCACTTTGCCGCCTCCAGCTCACAAGATGGCCACCTCCTGTCCTCCAGCTCACAAAAAGGCTGCCTCCATTCCTCCAGCTCACAAAATGGCTACCTCCAGTCCTCCTGCTCACAAAATGGCTGCCTCCAGTCCTCCAGCTCACATGATGGTAAGGGCCAATCTGTCACCAGCTGACGAGATGGCTTCCTGTTTCGAATCTGTTCCTGCTATTGTTTCTGTTCCTGAAATGCCATCACATGAGCCACAAGAATGGACACCACCACCTGAGTTGCCAGAGCTGCTGCCACCACCGGAACTGTTACTGCCAGAGCTGCCAGATCCTCCAGAGCTGCTGCCACCAGAGTCGACGCCACCAAAACTCTTTGAATCCCTTGAATGGCGGGCGCTTAACCCCTCTGAAGTCTTCGAACATCAGACATCAAATCCCCCGAATGGCGGACACCAGATCCTCCAGAATCCCTTGAATGGACAGGGGTGCCAGATCCTCCTGAATTCCTCGATTGGTTAGGGGTACCAGATTCTCCTGAATCCCTTGAATGGCCAGAGCCTCTACCTGATTCCCACGGAAGGCCAGAGCCACCACCAGGGTTCCATGAATGGCCACCAGAGCCATGTGACTTCCCAGAGCCACCAGAGCCATTTGACTTCCCAGAGCAGTGTGACTTCTCAGCACTTCCTGACCCACTGGGGTTATATGAACTGCCTGTGCCTGCTGAACCAAAGCCTGCTGATCCACTGGGGTTATACAAACTGCCTGTGTCTCCTGAACCAAGGCATCCAGACCCACTGGGGTAAGATGAACTAACAGTGCCTCCTGACCCACTGTGGTTAAATTAACTGCCAGTGACCCCTGAACCAAAACCTTCTGACCCACTGGGGTTAGATAAACTGCCAGTGCTTCTTGAACCAGAGCCTCCTGACCCACTGTACCTGTATGACCCGCCTGTGCCTGCTAAACCAAATCCCCCAAACTTACTTCAGCTCCACGCTCCAGGCCCTCTGCAGCTCCACAATCCAGGTACACCTCCGCTGCATGGTCTTGGCCCTCTGTCCCGCCCCCTGTTCCACCTCTGCTTTACCTCCCTCCTGGACTGCAGTGGGAGCGTCTGGAAGCCTGGAGGCTCTGTTGCGGTCACCAGCGATCTAGCCCATGCAGATAGCTGGAGAACTACAAATCTGCTGGTATATGGACTACAAGATCCAGTTATTCAATTCAATTCACCTTTATTTGTATAGCGCTTATATAATGTAGATTGTGTCAAAGCAGCTTCACATAAAAGGTCATAGTAAATTGGAACAGTGTAGTTCAGTTTTTAGTGTTTAAGTTCAGTTCAGTTTAGCTCAGTTCAGTGTGGTTTAAAAATCACTACTGAGAGTCCAAATACTGAAGAGCAAATCCAACGATGCGCAGCTCTACAGATCCCGAACCATGCAAGACAGTGGCGACAGAGGGAAAAAAAATTTCACTAATTAGCGAAAGTGAAGAAAAAAAAACCTTGAGAGAAACCAGACGCCCATTTTAATTTCTCCGCTGGCCAAACGTCTTGTGCAGAGCTGCAGTCTCAGTGGCGGAGGCTGGAAGCTGGCTTCAGCGAAGACTCGTCTGTCCCTGGAGCGTCACAAGAATCAGTCTCATGTTCTCCACTCCTCCATCACCACCACAGTAGCTGCTCAGAATACGGCCTGGTCCAGGATATGGAAACCTTGGAATCATCTCGTCGTTATGCAACACACATACTGCTGATGCTGCTCATGGACTGATTACACACACATATGGCTCACTTTGACACTCTCATTGCTGAGTCTTGTTTATCTGTTTGTGAACTTTGACACATTTCCTTTGCCTGGTCTTGCCTTGTTTGTTTGTTTACCTTGCCTGCTGCCTGTACAGACCCATTGCCTGTGTTTTTGACTATGACTCTACGTATGTAGGATTTGCCTACATACGTCTGCTTGCTCCTGATTGTGTCCGTTGCTTGCCTAACCATTCTCAAACCTGCGTTTGGATCCGAACTCCCTTGTCAGCGTCACTTCACGTTACAATAGTCAGCAACACTCATACTAAACTGAACTAAATCAGTTTTAATTTAACTAGAACTATTCCAACACATTCTATCACTACTTTCATGCAAGCTTGATTTGCTACATTTTTGTTCCAAATTATAATTTTTTTTATAGATTTGTGTTATTATTTTTTTTATCTATGTTAAATTGCTTTGACACAGTCTACATTGTAAAAAGCCCTATAGAAATAAAGATTAATTTAATTATAAAAAAGTTAATATTTTGATTTTGGAAGTCCCCACCAACAGGCTGACATGTATGGAAGACAAAAAACGCATTGTCTTATGCTATGTTTTGTTAGTGATATCATACATAAATCAAATAATATGATTTTTTCAGTGATAAAATTTTTCCAAACTCCTTTGCATGATGCTAAAAAAACTGATTGGTCTGATCCAGTCTGTTGTGATTGGTCTGCTGCGTGCAGCGCATGCCAGAAATGGAATGTCCATCATGGCTTAACAAGTGCAGAAATAGCAGCCATGGTACAGTATTGAGGAGATTAGGGTAAAATGAGCTAGTGGGTAAACTGACCCTATCACTTGTATCTAGGCAATCATTAATTGTATTGTCATGTGACCAGACATTTGCAGCCACATTTTTGACAGACTGTGAAAAGAAGAATTTTGGCTTGTCAAAGTACAATTTTATCATAGCACTACTAATAGCTACTTCATCTAAACAAATATATCACAATATAAATCATATACATGATGCATGTTGGTGATGTACCAGTGTTTAAAATATGCATATTGCTTATTAACATATTTGTCTGAATTTGTGACCAAGCTAGGTGAGCCACACGCTCTGGGGTAAACTGAGCCAGTGGTTCATCTCGTTCTGGTGTTTTCCCACTGAATGATGTGGTGAAAAATATAACTCAATCGTAAACATTTTCAAGTCTTCAAACTGATGCTAAGGACTTTTCTACTAGCCAGTAGTACAGATTTGGAATCATCAAATATATCATTTTGTTAAAAACAATTACATTTTTATTGTCAAACTGAGGAAGAGGTGAATGATATATGTTAGTATTTGATAATAAAATAAAATGTATCATGATAAAATATGTTTGCTGCAGTCATGTGTAAATAGAGTAAAATATTCTTTGATTGATATTAATAATCTTTGTTGTGCATGTGCATCACTTTTTGATGACAAATGTCAATTCTTAAATTTCAGTTATACAACAAACAGAATCTAGCACACCAGTTATGTTTTCATATACATGTCCAATCTGTCCAGTCCAATATTTGTAAGGCTCTTTTTTTGTGTGGTAATGTGACCAAAATATGTTTTTAAAAATTACTTTATGCCTCTTCTTTAAGCAGTAATGAAAAAAATAAAAACACTTTCACTCAAAAACATATATTTTTAACTTGCCTCTGTTATATCTGTCCTTTCCTAAACAATTGATGAATTTATATTATCTATTATCTTTCTTGATTTTTTTGTCTTTTTTACTTGCCTCTTTGATGAATTTTGTTATTTGTTCATTAGTTTTATTCACAAAAAAAAACATCTGATTAAATTTGTAGATATATATAATAACAACTGTAAGAATTGCTTTAAAAAAATTTTTTTATAATTAAGTCACATCTTTCTATAGTACCTGTTTTAAAATGGGGTGGCATCATTTTTGAAAACAAAAAAGTGGTTTTATTTCTATTTCTTCATCATACTCTTTTTGTCATTTCTCTCTGGTTTCAGTAATACAACATAACATTTAGGAGCAAATATACACATTAAAAGACCAAAGGCGGAAGCTAGAATAGCAAAGACATGGACAGCAACCATATACTTTCCGCTTGAGCTCACATACACTGGGATGAAGGTTATCCACACAGCAAAAAATATGAGCATGCTGAATGTGATGAATTTAGCCTCATTAAAGTTGTCTGGCAATTTTCTGGCCAAAAATGCCAAGAAGAAACACAAGGAAGATAGGAAGCCAATATATCCGAGAACACACCAAAATCCAACTTCAGATCCAACAGAACATTCAACAATTATAGTTGCACTAAGGAACTTGCTGTTATATGAAGCAATAGGGGGCTTAGTTGTTAACCATATGATGCAAATAATTGCTTGCAGAAATGTGCACAGGATAACACTTGATCTTTGTTTAACAGGTCCAAACCACTTCATGACATTGTTGCCCGGGATGGTGGCCCTGAAAGCCATTAAAACGACTACAGTTTTTGCCAAGATGCATGAAATACAGAGCGTAAAGCTGATTCCAAAAGCTGGATAGCGAATTTGGCACAGCCAATCAGTGGGCTTTCCTAAAAATGTGAGGCCAATCAAAAAACAAGCACAGAGGAACAAGAGGAGAAGGAAACTTAACTCTATATTGTTTCCTCGTATGACTGGAGTCTTCCTATACATTACAAACACACAGAGTACTGCTAATGCTGCACAGGCCCCAAATGCTGAAAATGCCCAAAGAATTATTCCCAAGGGCTCCTGAAAGGACAAAAACTCTAATGTTTTGGGGATGCACTGGTCTTGGGCTTGGTTAGGCCATGTTTCCTTGGAACATGTCAGGCAATCATTTGAGTCTGTGGAAACATTGGAGAAAATGGGACCATAAAATAGCAATTTTCCTTTCTTCTCAGAATGCCATTAAGAGAGAAGCTGTCAGGAAATTCACACCTGTCTGATTACTGATCTCTCCTTCAGCACATGATATACAGTCAAAGCAGCAGACTGGCTTTCCTTTTTGCCTGGCTTTCCTAGAGCCTGGCAGACAGCTTTTACTGCACAATGATTCTGGTGCCTAATGATCACATGGGAACAAGCAGTAGAAAAACACTACACTGTGAAACTTATGAAAGCGCATATAACTTTTTATTAGATAAATATTTTGTGTTTGTAAATGAATGAAATGACCAATGGCGCAAATGTTGTAAATCTACAAAAAAGTGTATATACCAGAACATGATTTAGGCATAAAATGTTGCATTCAAGTTGCATTCACATTACCATTTAATATTATTAAATATTATAGTTCTCTTTAGTTCCACCATGAATGTTAGGTAAAGATTAAGGAAAAGCAAAAACAGCCAGCAATATCTGGTGATTCGTGGGATAGCACACACCTTCTCCCCTCTGTGCCACATAATTATTGACTCATCTATCACTAGGTCTCTGTCATCTTTGAAGGAAGCATCATAGATTCCCACCCTGACAAGCTGAAGGGAGCCATTAGATTCTCTTTGCCAGTTCATCAGATCATAGGATGCAATAGGATCCCCATTCATATCAAACCGGACCTCTTCTCCGAGTGTTGTGAAGTTGGTTTGTTTCATATAGTACAAAAGCTTAGGTGAATTTTGGGAGAAAATCAAAGCAAAATAATTGAATAATTTTATACTATCTGATAATTAATGAACAAAACTGGCAGAGAATGTAAAAAAATTGACGTAATACACACCTGCCATGGCGAAATTTGATACAGACTCCCACATGTCCCATTCTGAAATGGGCCTTTTCCTGGGATGCATGTGCTCATGTCATGCAGTGCATGTGCTATGAGATACACAGCTTTGTAAACATTGTAGGAGACTCTGAGTTGTGACACATCAGAATAAAGAGTATACACATTATCTAGAGTTTCACTACCATTGCAGGCTGGCCAGTTGTGAGATGCTTCTTCATGTACATGAGTGTTTAGGGACCCATTTAGTCTGCAATGGAAAGTCTCTTCCCAAAATTCTGTAAAAAAATGGGAGGTCTGAGCAACAGAACTACTTACTAATCTGAGATAACTGCCAAGATGTGGGATATCAGCTCTCCGTATGGCAAAGCCCAGTGTTCCCTTTAACAGATCACCAAAATCATCCCAGAGGACTTTTGATGTGGCCCATGCCTCACTGGCGATCCACTGCAGATGTGTGACATTTTGCCGTCTGCACTCTTTTAGAACACCATAGAGATAAGAGTCCACAGAGAAATTTAGTATGACTCTAGCAGAAGATGATTTTAAAATTTTCACAAGTTCCTCAACTGTATTTTGAGTAAGTGCAACAGGATAAATGTGAACATAGGCAGGACAAATATAAAATTTTTCAGACTCTTTCAAAAAGAGCTGGATGGCAAATCGAGCATAGTCTGTATCCACACCGATAACCCCAATCCATGTCCACTTAAAATAATTCACAAGTTTTACTAAAGCTTTAATCTGAAATAGATCACTTGGCATTGTGCGCATGAATGCTGGAAACTCCCTTTTGTTACTGAGACAAGAGCAGGATGCAAAGTAGCTCACCTGGAAAATTAAAAGCACATATTTGAGATTAGTAGTGCAATATAGATAATTAAAAGTCATACCATGTACCAGACATAAATCTATTTTTAATAATATTAACACTTCCTTATGTAACACATTCTGTGTGGGCGGAAATGGAACATGAGCACAAATATGCTGTTGTTTGTTAGTTTATATTTGACCAGAAGTTATGTTGATAATAATCAGAATATGAATAAAGATCACAATATGCATTAATAAGGTGAAGGTAATGTATCTATTAAAATATTAAAGATAATATTTAAGCTTTTAATTTACTAAGGGTATTTGAAAGGTGCCTAGAGTTCTCAGAACAGCCATGGACACGCCTGATGACGCCTCTCCCACGATTACAGGACTCGGCTGCTTTTGTATGTCTTCACAGCTCTGTCCACTGCCCTTCTCTGGCTGTCCATTGACCAGAAGAAGAGACCTCTTCACTGACACTGGTATATCATCACCGCTGTCCCTGATGTGGTAGCCCAGAGACAGGTTTGGTAAAAGATCTTGACGTTGGTTTATTTCTCTCACAGCAAAGATCATTGTTTGCATCCACCTCAGAGCTCGAGGGGTAAAGCTGTACAAACATTGCACATTTGTGGTAAATGCATTAACAAAACAAAAAGCTGCTTTATATAACTATACATATATCAAAAGATAAAACCATCACGTACAATTTATATTGAATTAACTTGGGTTTGGTAGTAAAAGAAAAAAACTGTGGTATTGTGCTGGAATGCAAAGGAAAAATCCCTCCCAAAACTAAATCTCCACCCTGGTAAAAGCTGTAAGTATCATCATCTCCTTGATAGATACACTTATATTTGTTGTTAGATTGACATTGCACCCCAATATACAGTAGAAGACACAATGTAAGGAGAGTTGCATAAATTTGTGCCATTGCTGATACTGAGCAATGGTTCTAATGGCTACAACCTGTGACACACGCATATATATACTGTAAGTGCAGATCAAGGGATGGCCTTAACTTAACATTGAATCCCATAAACCAATAGCATTCAGAACTCATGCAGTCAATTATTTATGTGACAAGCTTATTATGGTAATGCACACCTTATTCACAATCAGTCATGAGACCACCATTAAAATACTTGCAGTTCAAGCTATTTCAAAAATTAAGCCTGTATTTGTATAATTGTGAAAAATTCTAAAAATTGTATAAAATTCATCCAAAATGATTCTTACCCTAATGTCATAATTACATTGTCACCATAGAATTATAAGGTTCTATCTGACATTTTTGTTCATATATTCTCATTAAATGAAAACTTATTTACATTATGTAATGTTTCTGTGTAAGTTTTTTACATTTTAAGACTTTTTATTTAAAACACCAAAAAAGATTTTAGCTACAAAGTCGAACTCTTAACTTGGGTCTATAAGGTTCTTTCTGTTAGTCAATCAGCATTTAGAATGCACGCACAAGGACCAATCAGGATCGTTGTCATTCCGCCGGACTGCTGTGTTGACAGCGGAAAAGACCAGAAAGAAAGAAAATAATAAAATTTTATTTGATAAAACTTAATTTAAATAATTCAATAAATCATATAAAGCATATAATTAAATAAACATTACCATATTAATTACATAAAATTAGCATCTGCACTGGACAAAATATTTAGCACAGCCTTGTATGCTTAATTTGAACAAGAAAAAAAATATTCACCCTAAAACTTTAAATAAGTGTTATATAAAGCTAATATTTTACTTTCTCAAACATCAACATATTGTTACAACACCAATTCTTTTTTTTAATCAGTTAATAAGCAGACTGATTGTATTTGTCGAAAAGTAATGCTTCAATTAATGATCTGCCAGGTAGAACCTTATAATTCCAAGCGGAAAATGACTTTTTTGAATTAGAAGGTTCTATCTGCATTTGCCATGTTTTTTTGTTTTGTTTCGTTGTTTACACAAATTTTCAAATTTATGAGAACTTTGATAATTTACACTACTGGTCAAAAGTCGTTGGAGTTTTTTTCATGTTTTTTTTTTTTTTTTTTTAAAGAAAATTTTTCTGCTCATCAAGGCGGCATTCATTACATGTAAAATAATTGTTAAATATTTATTACATTTTGAAATAACTGCATAATTATTGTATGTAATTTTTAATGAAATTATTACTCCAGTCATTGTTGCTTGCATTACTAATACAATTATTAATAAAAATATTAATAATAACAATAATAATAACACATGTTAGAGTGATTTCTGAAGGATCGTGACTCTGAAGACTAGAGTTATGAAGCTGAAAATTCAACTTTAAAATCACTGGAATAAATTATTTAATTATAACTATTTAATTACTACTTTTGAACTACATTTATTATTTTATAGTATAATAACATTTCACAATTTTACAATTCGTTCGGTGTTTTTAATTAAATAAATGCAGCCTTGGTGAGCAGGATAAGCTTATTTTAAAACATTTAAAAATTCAACTGACACCAAACCTTTGACCGGTGGTGTACATTTAAAGTATATTTAGGGTCTCTGTCATGTTATTGTATGAAAGAGAACTGTTACACACATATTCTTTGCTAAACGGAATGCAAAATGAAGACAGAGCCTTTTAATTTCAAGGTGACGAAATACTGTACATTGTGTATGACATTAGGGTAATAATTTTAATACTATAATCTACACTCGTCCACAATGGTTCTTGAGGTTTGAGTCTCCACTGTAGGGGAAGTGGACAGGTATACCCTTGATATCTGCAGTACTTGTTAAAAAGATTGCCATGCATGAATGGGTATAATTCTAAATTGAAATATGAGAATGCTTTGGTTTAAATTTTTTTATTTTTTTAACCGGGGAAATCCAGGACCTACTTACTGAATCTGAATGCATTGAAAACAAATATATGGTTAATGACTTTAGGAACAATGAGTCTACATGTAGAGATACATCCAAAATGGGCCAAAAAAGAAATTAAAGAAGAGAAAAAAGAAAAGAAATTGTGCAAATTTCAAATCCTGGTTCTGTGAAGAGTCAGAACTCCATTAACCAAACTGTGAAATGGTCCTATAAATGGATTGGGGAGCCATTACTGAACCCTCTTTCTCTGTATACCAGGCAGGTATTGCAACTGAGTGTTTCAATAATAAATGATAGCTACCACCCTTGCACAGAGAGTTCCAGCTTCTTTAATATAAGTGACTGTTTAGTGTTCCAAGCCGTGAAACATTTTATTAGAAACTGTTTTGTACCAGTAGCAATTAATCATATGATCTCAATGAGTTTAAGTAGTTGAATTTTTTTTATTAAGTTGTTGTCATTTGTTATGCCATTGGGCTCTATTTTAACGATTAAGGGTGTGTCCGAATCCACTTTTGCTTTTTTAGGGATGGAAAAATACACTTTGTGCCATGGCGTATGGTCTAACAGGGCTGTGCTTATTTTCCTAATGAGTTATGGGTGTGTTTTGAGCATAACAGACGAGTTTTCGCTGAGGCCAGCTTCCAGCCTCCGCCGCTGAGACTGCAGCTCTGCACAAGACGTTTGGTCAGCGGAGAAATTAAAATGGTCGTGCCCAACTGAGTCTGGTTTCTTTCAAGGTTTTTTTTTCTTAATTTTCACCAATTGGTGAAGTTTTTTTTCCCTCTCCGCTGTCGCCACTGGCTTGCATGGTTTGGGATCTGTAGAGCTGCGCATGGTTGGATTTGCTCTTCAGTGTTTGGACTCAAACTGTGGTTTTTGAACCACAATGGACTGAGCTAAACTGAACTGAACTTAAACACTACAAACTGAACTACACTGTTCCAATTTACTATGACCTTTAATGTGAAGCTGCTTTGACACAATCTACATTGTAAAAGTGCTATACAAATAAAGGTGAATTTAATTTAATTTACATGTATTCAACCAATGAGTTTCCATGTATTATAAGTTTGATTGCTTGTTGCCAAAGTGCAATTAAGACTGTATATTCAGCTTTCTGTGCGTCATTATTAACTCATTCCTGAAAACATTCAATTAAGTGACACCGCCACCTATTGTTAAAAAGTGATAAACCAATAAATCACTAGTATAGTGATTTAATTTATATAGGAATAAAAACATGTCTTCAGTAATGTATTGTTGCAGTTGGTCTGATACTCCCTGCTGGCTGATTTTAAAATTCAATGATTATTATCTCAGCAGATAATTTATTTTCAATTAGAAACCTCAAAGGCTAGCTTTTGATTTCCCCATGACATGTTTTCTAGTATTTCTCTCTGGTTTAGTTAGAATAATGAAACATTTTGGTGCAAATATACATAACAATAATCCAAAGGCAGATGACAAGATGGCAAAAATCTCCACCGCAACAGTGTACTTGCCAGGTGAACTAATATATGCAGGTATAAATGTTACCCAAACAGCACAAAATATGAGCATACTGAATGAGATGAATTTGGCCTCATTAAAATTATCAGGAAGTTTTCTTCCTAAAAATGCTAAAATCAAACAGATTGTTGACAGAAGGCCAACATATCCTAAAGCTGCATAAAATCCAGCATTCGAGCCTGTGTTACACTCTAAAATTATTTTTTTATGGTCATACTTGAGGGCCTTGTCAGGAAATGGTGGCTTTATTAGAAGCCATAAAGCACAGATCACTATTTGAATTACAGTGCATGAGAACACAATGGCTCTTTGTTTTACTGGCCCAAACTTACCAGACAATTTATTTCCTGGTAACGTGGCTCTGAAAGCTGTGACAACTACTATGGTTTTCCCCAAAACACAAGAAATGCAGAGGGCAAAAGTAAGCCCAAAAGCTGTATGACGTAGCATACATGACCAATGTGTCGGCTCACCAATGAATGTTAGAGGACAAAGGAAACAAAAGAACAGTGAAGCAAGTAATAGTGAGCTCAGCTCTGAGTTGTTAGCTTTCACTATAGGTGTTTCTCTATAGCATAAGAAGACAATCATAGTTGCAACAGTAAGACTGGCTCCAAATAGCGATAGAGCAGTCAGAATGATTCCCATTGTTTCTGTATACAACAGAAACTCAGTTTTTTTCACAAGACACTTGTCCCGTCTCTCATTTGACCAGTATTCTTCAGGACAAAGAGTGCAGTCTGCTGCTCCTATAAAAGAATTACAAAACCAATTTAAAAATATATATATATATATATATTTAGCTATCTTTAAAATGTGTATAAATCATACAGGTGAATTGGATAACAGTACCAGTTGTATTAGATATTGAACCATCAGCACATGGGACGCAGTCAAAGCAGCAAACAGGCCGACCTTTTATTTGTGCTTTCCTTGTGCCTTTTGGGCAGGTGTCTGAGCACACTGCTTTGGGTATCTGTCAAGTGATCATGCATTAGGCAATTTATGATACATTAAAATGAATAAAGATGTTTAATTGGTGAGGTACCAAATTTCCTGTGTTCCAGTGGACGTAATCGTCTTTAATTGCAAGTTTATATGTTCCATCTGTAGATTTGCTAAAGTAGCCCACAGTCACATGTTGCACCTCTCCTTGATTTAGCTGCCAGTTTATGAGCTCATATGATGCAGGTGGGTCTCCATTCTCATCAAAGAACACATTTTCTCCATATTCATCTATAAAATTCACTCTTTCTAACTGATCGCTGACCTAGGAATGAAGTATAATTGAATGGTAAACTTTTGAATTATGCTAAAAAAATGAATGAATCAACTTGCTCACCAGTTTAGGTGTTATCTGCGATATATTTAGGCACATTTTCAAAAGATTGTTACCCTTTTGGCAATAAAGCACTTTGTGAATTGCATGTGCAACTGCATACACAGCTTGATACACATTATATGTCACTCTTACTTGTGTTACATCGAAAAATTTGTCTGTGAAGGTTAGTTTTTCTTGTCCTGTGCACATTTGGCCATTAAGAGTAGTATTTGCAGATGGCTCACAGTTCAGACATGGTTTACAGCCAACAACTGTTTCCCAGAAGTCACTGATGAAAGCCGATTGTGTAGGAGAGTAGGGACTGATGTTTTCCAGGTAAGGTCTTAGTTTTAACATAGCCATCTTTCGTACCACAAATCCTACAGTGCCTCCAAATGACTTGAACATTTCAGGGGTAGATGGTCTTGCTGCTGTTACCCAGGCTTCACTTGCAATCCACTGGATTCCTGTGATTTTCCGGTTCACAACTTCTTTCATTAGAGGATAGAGATCTCCCTCTGGCACAAATGCCAGTATGACTTTTACTGTCGATTCTTTGATCATTTCTACCACTTCAGTGATTTTACTTTGGGGATATGTTCTTAATATTGTGCCAACAAATGCAATGCAAACTCCCATTTTTTCCACTTCCTTTGTGAAAGCTGAAATCCCGTTTCTCCCATAATCATTGTCAGACTGCAAAGCTCCAATCCAAGTCCATCCAAACCGTTTTACCAGAGAGGCCAAGGCTTTTGCTTGGTAGTAGTCACTTGGAATTGTTCGGAAAAATGATGGATATTTTTTTCTATTACTGAGACACGCACATGTTGAAAAATAACTTACCTAAAAGTTATTGCAGAGGAAGCATAAATGATGAAATGAACTGATTTCATTTCATTTTCAGGAACACCAATGCAATTATGCTGCGAGAATGATTGACATTACCATCGGCACTCTAAATGGTCCAAGCGTTCCAGCAACAGCTAAAGACTGTGAAGATCCTGATTCAGCAACAAGAGCTGTAAGTGGAAGGTGACACTGAGATGTAAATTCCTGCTCCTTCCGCTCACTCACCAGTGAGAATACTGCTCGTAAAACATTCGTGGGCGAAGCACAAGAATCCATTATTTTATAGCCCAAAGAAATGTTTGGAAGCAACTCCTCATTTTTATTTATTTCTTCCACTGCAAACATCATTGACTGAATCCAACGAAATGCTCGTAGGTCAAATCTGTGCAGTAAACATGAGAACAATAATGCTTTTAACAGTGCCAATGATTCCAGGTTTGAGTGAATTCACAACTTACCCCGTACACTTAATCCTTTGCATGTTTCTCTCAAAAGAGGCAATTGTATTTTCTTGTTTATTAAAAATGGGGAAAATTCCTCCAATCATAATGTCCCCTACTTTAAAAATGTTAGGCATTTCAAATGTTCTAAGTAGCTGGCATGTTGAGCTTGTTTGTACATAGAGCAGAGAGCAAAATAACAAAAAGTTTTTCATGACTGAGAAATGGCTCAAAAATATCTCTGTTATATGCAGTACCCTCGTGCATTGTGAATTTCTGCCCATTATTAAAGAAGGGTTTCCCTAGTGAATTGGTCGAGTAATAGGGCACATAATTATCATTCTCTACATGAATGACTACTGTGAACATGCAACAATGAAGTACTTTATAATTGTGTGGTTTCTTTGCATAGTTTTTTTGTTGCATCTACATACAGTATTCCTTTAAACAGTCAACTGACCTTTTGTAAAAGGTTGCCCAGTGAGGTGTTTGGAACACAGTTTCACTAACTGAAAAGCAGTTAAAAAAAAAAAAGAAAAGTTTATGGTGTACCTGTTAAAGGGTTAAAATTATATTGTATCAGTACTTGTAAATTTTTCAGCTGAATGTAGGTGTTCTGTATATACAAACTTTTTGATGTCATTTTATAACCAACATATTTGGTACAAAATAATAGAGTTTGTTTATTAGGTGCCATCTATTTCTGTACAAATATCCATCCAACCATCCATCCATCAAAGTAATTTAGTTTGTTGCAAGTTAGTTGTTTAGTTTTACTGCCTGCTTTGTGACGTTATCAAAATGTCCTGGCCCACTACACTATGATTTCTATGTAATTTTATCTTGTCAATTTCACTACAAACACACTACAGTTCAATTTCAGTTTGGTATCATTTATCAGTGATTGATATGCGTGAAAAAGTGATGTAGGGGAAAATTACAGTTTAAACCCAAAAATGACAAATCTGTCAGATGAAGAAGAGCTGAAGTCAGAGATTCAATAAAAAGAATGTTTACTGATAATAGTTTGCAGTTTTCGTTGAAGCCAGCTAACTGCATCATACATATAGGTGTTTGAACCTGATTGGTTGAAACAAAGTTAGACGTAGAAAAGTTCCATGGTCATGTGTACAATATCTCAATATCACAAGCATACAGATGTCAGCCAGCCACTTCCAAGCTGACCCCACACCTGTGAAATAATCCAGAAATGAAAACACACACACACAAAGTACAATCTATTTCTATGCACCGATACCACTTTTTTATAACCCAATATGAGTACAAGTATTTTAATTTGTGTACTCGCCGATACCGAGTACCGATACTTCATATATTTGGTTTTAATGAAGTTTATTTTTTATTTTTATTTTTGTTTTTTGCCTGTAGCAAGGATGAACACAAAAATCTTTTAACTGAAGGCTGTTCCAAGCCAAAAATATACACACATCATTGATAACCCTGCAAAACCAGACCTTATCTATTAATGATTAAGCAAGGACATTTAAAGGACTAGTTATCCCCATCATATTTATGAGTCCTGCCATTAATCCGCTGGTCAGGTAATCAAAATTTCGGCTACTTGATGCTTAACTATGGGTGGTAGCGGGTAGATAAGATTAATAGCCATAAATACGCAACGCATACTCTTATTTTTAAAATCACACGACCATCATCTCACCATGTTTAATAATAAATAATCTTATTTTTTATTAAAACAAAAGTGATTTAGCACTGACAAGCCAACTGCAAAGAAACAAAGCAACCATCGCGGCAACCGCAGTAATCACTTTTTACCAAGTTCAGCTCCTCTTTTTCGCACTTGATTATTATGCGTTTAAAGAGCCCCTATTTTACATGAAATAGGGTCATATTTTGATTGTAAGGGTCTCCAACAACAGTCTAATATGCATGCAAGGTCAAAAAACACTTTCATGGTCTTATAATCTGCATTTATTTATACCTAATTACCCCAGCGACTCCCATATGAATCATATAGTGATTCCTTTGTTCCCAAACCCCTCCTCAGCGAGAAGCTAATCTGCGCTGATTGGACCGATGACAGCCTGCTGCGATTGGTCGACACTGACAGCCTTCAGCGCAAGACAGAGTGAAATGCCCAGCTGCTAATCAACAATATAAAAGTAGTCACAGTGCATACACGCTTCATAGTGTAAGGCGTGGATTTTGGCTGCCAGTGGGTAAATATAAATACAGATGATGGACTAGAAAATACAGACGAGTAACTATTTTATTGAGCAAAAACTCCAAGAACTGGCGAGGAGATCTCCTAGCTTGTCACACTCTACCTGCTCTTTTCACACACACACACACACACACACACACACACACACACACTGCCCTCCTCCACAGAGGACACAACATACACGCCTAAACCGCCAGTTCAGCTTGCTGGGTACAATTTAGACACCTCACCTCGAACCTGAGCTGAACTATTTTGAAACTTGACCGTTGCATGCGTGTAGGAACAGCTGACGATCCCTAAACAAAGTGGCACGCGTCGCGTTTTCAACGTGGCTTTTAACGCGATATGAGAATATAAAGAGTTAACTTGATACAGTACACGCGGTTACAGAGATGTATAGTAACGAAGTAGAACTACTTCACTACTGTACTTAAGTACTAAAAGGCAGTATCTGTACTTTACTGGAGTATTGTTTTTTTCTCCTACTTCCACTTTTACTTAAGTACATATTTTCGATGAGTTTAATACTTTTACTGCGATAGATTTTTTATGAGCTGCATCGTTACTCGTTACTAGAGGTGTCAAAATGGTCGATATCGGTTCAGTAATAGATCATAACGGGTTATTACGTACTGACCTCATTTATCTCCTATGTGCGGTGTCGCAATACTATGGCGAAGGACGGAGGCGCGAGGGCGAGTGAAGGCGGCACAGCACACGAGCCGCTATTTCACTACTACAGAGAAATGTTGTGAGACTTAACTGTTCATCTCCTCTTGGTTGTTAAAGCGATACTTGTGGATCCAGACCTGGGCGTGTATGAGGTGCAAGTTTTCTCCACTGTGTCTATTATAGATTACCTGTGATAACCGCGTATTATACATACATAGACTGTAACCGCGGCTGTTCTTCCCGCCATCAGTGAACAACGCTTTCATTTCTAAAGCCGATAGCAGCCCTTTCTGTTGAGAAGGTGAAGACAATAATCAATCAAAGGGGTGTAAGACCTCGCCTGTCAGCGTTTAAAAAGCAGGCGGGAGAATATTTACATTAGTTTATTTGCTATAAATGCTCATGCTGTCTTCTGTGCATGAGTTTTGTTTGATACATTCAGAAAGAGTGTTTTCTTTGAGCGGGTCAAATTAAGGGTACAGTTCATATATATTACTGCTGTATTAAAGGACACAATTTTATTACAAGTAACCATTTAACTGTCACACCAAGAAAAAACCAATAGAATTTTTTTATTTATTGCATTTCTTAACTCCTAATGTCGCTAGTTAACACAATCAATACATTTTCCCCCAACACATCCCATAATTTCTAAAATATCAGCATCTACCAAATGGTTGAGATGTTGGTTTATGGTAAAAGTACCAGAATGAATAAATATACTATAAAAATATGAAGTTTAAGACCAATTTAATTAAAACATAATCAAAATGAAACATTTTTGAATACTAAATCATAGCCATAAGCCATAAAATATTTCAGATTTTAAAGCTGTTATAATCTGTCAGATCTCTGGTTCAAGCGTGAGAGAAAAACAGTATTGTAAGTCATGTTTCTTTTCTTTCTGCTTAATGACGTGCCCCCAAAAAAGAGATTTAAAATAAACAAAACAATATGTCTTTTGACTGCATTCTTTAATAACTACATTACACAATACTTGTACTTTTACTTTCAGTACTTGAGTAGTAAATTTTGAAATAAACTACTTGCAATACTTAAGTACAAAAAATGTTGAATACTTTAGTACTTCCACTTAAGTATGGTGCTTAAAGAGCACTTTTACTTCTACTCAAGTCACTTTTTGATAGAGTACTTGTACTTTTACTTAAGTCTGGGTCTCTAGTACTTTATACATCTCTGCGCGGTTACAAGTAACAAAACACAACTAAATACATAATTTGCAAGCTAGAGTAAACGAGGCAACAATTTTAATCGCACGTACTTACACTTGTGAAATGGAGGAAAAAACTGATCCATGATGCACTGATCCATGTTCTGACAGCCTTTACTGATCCTTCCTTTAACAAACGGCCGATGAAGTCTTCTTTGTAAGCATGTACTTTCCAGAAGCACTCGAACTGCTCAAGACTGGGCTATAATGCTAAGGTTTCATCTTTAGGTAGACTGTCAATAATATCCATCTGCACAGCGTGACTTCATTCGACCGGTGTCTGTGTGTGTGGCTTTTTTTGTGTTAGTGGGCGGGGCCGCAGGTTTCAAATGTCCTGGGTTTGCGCACGCAACTACTTGTGTTTCGTAGTCGCGTCATCACGAAACACCTAATGACTGGTTATCAAGACGACTCGTTTGAAGCACTATGAGTTGACTCTTTTATAGATGACTCAATAGTTTTAAACACTGTACAACTTACAGATTTAAGCCTTAGCTGGATATTTCACTTCACTTAGAGCTGTGTTACACACTAAATGGAAGGGCATTTTCAAAAACCCATAATATGGGCACTTTAATGTTAAAAAATCAATAATGAATAGGCCTACAAGAGTGTGTCCTGTGTGTATCCAGATGCCACACAAGTCAAGTCGCAAAACATGAGGCTGGTACCAGCTGACAGTTAGAATAGCTAAAGCCTTTGTGAAATCTGTCAAAATACAGGACTGAAATTAACAGGCATAAATGTCTTTGAGCCAAAAAGTCTATCTGTAGGATATCTGTAAAAACGCAATCAGAGCCAATGTTATGTAGAAGTTGTGTTGCCTAATAATTATATTAATTCTAATAAAATGAAAACCAAAATAAACAATTCATTGCAATTTTCTTTGATAAAAAAAAGTTTGTATTAATGTGTTTTAATATTAATAAAAATATGCTTAGCCTATTAAGCTGAACGGTTATATACGCCACCAATAGGCAAGCCAATCAAAAACATTATTTTACTGTGTACTGGGTTATAATGTATATTTTACAATAAAAAATGTAGCATGTCTCGCTGTCATTTTAAACATGCAATTCATAATACACCAGAGGGCCTATAGTCTATGCAGTGTGTAAACTTAAAGGGCAGTGTTGGTCAATAGTCTTACTGCACACCACGTTATTGAACTCCAATATCTCTGAGGGATATTATGTTACCCGATAGCCTATATTAACTTAAGAGATTTTAAAAATAAAATGCATTTTAAAAAAGGAACAACACGCAACAAATAAAACTGACCCCGTGGAGTTCATCTTGCCAGTGTATGCTGTGTGGTATGTGTTTGTGTGGTGTGTGAGAGAGAGAGAGAGAGAGAGAGAGGAGAGAAAGAGAGAGCGCACGAAAGAGCTCAAAGCCGGCATATAACCAAAAGCAAGATCATATTTTTATAAATATTCCAATAACAATACTTATTGAAATATTTATACATTTACATGAACTGTTTGAGATTGTATGATCTGTATAGGCTGTCTGATCTTTACAGAAGCTTTAAACTGCACGTGCGCGGTGACCGCAGATGTTCAGCTCTTACTAGAAGCTTTTATTTAGCCCGTAGTCCTTATTTTTATTTATTTTTTTACATATTGTTCCATTACTTAAAATTTCCTTTATTTTTTTTATAGTTAATAAATAAAATGAGTGCTAGCTTGTTTAGCTGTGATCATTAGACAAGGATCATATTTCATATACGGTTTATTCTTCAGTAGCCTAAAGATTTGTTAATAATGTGTTTTATAAACAGATTGTTTATAAGGACTAAGCTATTAATATATAACACATTAGGCTAATTAATACATTAAGACATTGAAATCAGGTAGGACAAAAAAATCACATCCATGTAGTGAATGTGTTAAATGGTAGTGGTGCGTGGTATCAGCCTTTCATGTCCGATACGAGTATGAGTATTTTAACCAAGTATCGACCCGATACTGGTATCGGTGCATCCCTATTTCTTACCTAAGGTTGAGTGCACTCTCAGCAGTCAAAACAGGTTAAAAACCAGTACAATCTACATCCAAACCAGCAACTTATATACAAACTTTTAACTTTAAAAGATTTAACAAATAAAATGGCAAATAACTCAGGAAACAGTTGTTTCATAATTCTTCAAGAGTCCAGGTCCACTCGAGGTCTCCATGACCTCTAACCTGGCTGGGTAGATCCTGAGGAAACAAATCATTTGGCATACAGAGAAGCATCCACACCATCAGTGTTAAATAAACCTATTACAAATCTTAAATGTGTTTGTCTACATAACTGCTGAAACATGTACTGTTTTTTTTTTTAATTATTGTATTTATTTATGTTTTCATTTTATTTATTTACTTTGACCCATGTGTGTAAACTTGATGTAATAATACAACACATAAGAAAAAAATCATTAATTTGTGATAAATTTAAAAAATATATTCTGAATATTCATGGATAATATAATTTATAGATCGGTGAATATATCAAGCTTTCAAAAGATAAAACCAAAAAAAAAAAAAAAATGCAAGGAAATAACAGAGCATAAAATAAATACTGACAACAAATTTGTTTATCCTCGTTCTATTGACAACAACATCCAATCAAAAACGTGATACATGCAAAAGTGAGGGGAAAAAACTTTCTATTTTGAATGCCAAGTCTTTATTACAATGTGAAAATATACTGTATTTATAATAATGATCATGATAACCATAGTAATAATATTAATGAAAAAATTAAGTAACTAATAATAGATACCAATAACTCAAATAGGAAAAAAATCACCTCATTGTAAAAAAAGACTTTCTTTATAAGTGATATAATTAAATATTATACTTTTTTATCTCTGGGTTATTTGCTTGATGAATTAGAGTGGTTGTGGTCTGATATAGTATCAACCTAATAAAAATGTGTTAAATATAAAATCTGTTGTTACATTTTAAATACATTTTTAATGGCCATATTATATTAGGACCCCAACAAAATGATTTTGTCAGTTAATTAATTTTCTTTTAACAAAGACTAAAAAGTTCACTAGAGGGCTAGTAATTTTTTCCTCAATTGAATGTACAAATCAAGTTTGTAAAATGCATAACCCTTTCCAACATGTGCAATTCAGAATTTCAATTTGGTATTGTCCTAAGTTCCATAATTTTAATTTAAGATAACATTGCTGTATGCATGAATGGTTTCTTGTATTTAGACACTTAACTTGAAACATTTACATTTCACAAATTAGAATTATTTGTATTATTTTTTTAATCTCTTTTAATGGAGAGGTGCTTGCAAGTGGCGAATGAAGTACATGCCGTTTTATATCTCCTTCGAGCTGATTATTTGCTGAGTTTTTGATTAACTCATCCATCAGAAATCTATTTCAACATTTGCAATCACTGCTTCTTCCTTAACTGCAGTCGAGTGCAGCAGTGTGTCCAAAGCCTTATTATTTTCTATACTGAATGCAAGCACATCAGGACAAAGATGACAACGCCATGAGTGATTTAGTTTCCTCAGCCACTTCCAGCACCATTCTCACAGCCATTGAGACTCAAGGCAACAATTAAAGTGGCTCATTGAGGACACCAAGTTGTCTAATAATTCCAACTATGATGCTTCTGATAAAGGTAAAAAAAAAATGTGAGGAGATTGAATAAAGTAAATGATCAAGTAAATGATCTGGTGGGCCATCACATCAGCTAAATCTGAAATTTGTGGGGATTAAAAAAAAGCAGAAAGGCGGCACAGTGTCTCAGTTATTCGCACTGTTGCCTCAGGGCAAGAAGGTCGCTGGTTCAAGTACTGGCTTGGCCAGTTGGCATTTCTGTGTGGAGTTTGCATGCTCTCGCATGGGCTTCCTCTGTGTATTCCGGTTTCCCCCACAGTCCAAAGACATGCGCTATAGGTGAATTGAATAAACTAAATTGGCTGTAGTGCTTTAGTGTGTGTGTGTGTGTGTGTGTGTGTGTGAGTGAATGAGTGTGTATGGGTGTCTCCCAGTACTGGGTTGTGGTTAAAAGGGCATCCACTGCGTAAAACATATGCTGGAATAGTTGGTGGTTCATTCCGCTGTGGCAACCCCTGATAATCAGGGACTAAGCCAAGGAAAAATGAATGAATGAATGAAAAAAAAAAAGCGGAGCAAGGTCATCCTATACAGAGTTTGTAACTAGACTGATTTCCACACAGTTCAGATGGATGCCATATCGAAGAAGCATGTCAATATGCGGTCTCCAGATCTAACAAATAACTTATTTATGATTCTTTGACAGAAATTTGTTTGTCTACATGCCTCTTTACAAAGAAACCACGTAAACTCCATATCTAGCATGACTTTTACTTAATGATCCTGATTTATTTTATTGTACAGCCACATTGTACTCATAAGGCAAATTTTTGAATTATTCATTAAAGTTTATCTTGATATTTTTTTCTGAGTTAAACGTAATTTGTAAACACCATTTCTGTCAACACTATAGGGGAGCTATTCAGACATTTATTTCCCTCTCTAACATCTGATTAAGTCCACCTGTTCTGCCTGTGTTTTATTTTTATGTTTTTTTATGTTTTTATTTTTATGTTTTTGCTCCAGTACCTTCCTGTGGTTTTCCCGGGTTAACTGTATTTCAGTTGTCTATTCCATTAAAAAAAAAAAAACATTATTGCTTATATTTAATGACAAAGGTTGATATATCCTTCTGTTGAGGGGGCAAATGTCAAATGTATATCTTGGAATGTTAGAGGTATGGAACACCAAATTAAAAGAAGCAAAATATATGCACATCTAAAGTCTCTCTCTCTCTGCTTTTTTTTTTTTTTTACATAAGACCTACATTAGACCAACTGAGCAGAGATGTCTTGGTGAAATTGGATTGCACAAGCCAGGAGGAAGATATAGATTAGTATGTGGTCACATAAATTAATTTCCAGTCGCATGTGTAAATATATACAAGGCAAAAGAAGATTGTTGAATTGTTTACAGATCCCAGCTCTACAAATGTAATAATCGTCAAAGATTTAATTGTTATCTTGTTGTTTATCTGGACTGCTCCTCCACACAGGTTCCTAACATTTTATGCTCTGTTAGTACTTTAAATAATGCATGTTTGTGTTTTAGCTTCCTCTTTTGTTTTTTTATATCTTGGGCATTTATATAATTTCTAAAAGTATGGCTCTGTTTTATTATTATTATTTATGTTTTTTTTTTTTTTTTTTTGATGTTATGCACAGTTGTTCTGACAAACCTAATCAAAGACAATGTGAGAAAAACATCATTTTAAATTTTAAATAAGTGCATTTGTTTCTATATACACTTGTATTTGCATTGTTTTGAGTGATAGTCTTGTTGTTCCAGCCATAATTGCATGTATGTTCAACACAGAGTAACAGGCCATAGTACATGGCAAGTCAAAAACTGTCAGAATGAAACAAGGGAAAAAACCTGTTACAGAGAGCACATCATATTCTAAGATAATCTTTTCCTGGTGACAGTTCAAGTTTAAGTAAAATGAATGAATCCAGATTAAAAACCAAACAACAAAAACAATTATCTGTGTTAAGGCAAGAACACTGAGTCTGTGTGGCAATGGTCCAAACCACTTATTAATTACGTCACTTCCTGGAAATGTAGCCTTAAAGGCCATTAAGATCACTATTGTTTTCCCCAGAACACATGAGATGCAGAGGACAAAAGTGATCCCAAATGCTGTGTGGTGAAGTTTGCAGGAACATCCAGTTGATTGTGCAGTTACAGTAAGTGGACTTAATGAGCACCATGACAGCTTGAAAAGCAGAAGAAATCTCTGATTTGAGTTCCTGAATCTCTGGGTAAAAACATATCTTTGAGTATAGCTCACAACTGCAGTCTGACTGATTATAAACAGAGAAGCAGTGATTAGCAGAACTCTCATAATCCACTGGTGAACCAGAACCTTGCAGAGTAAAGTGCAGATCTGCCATTGTAGTAAACTTATTTCTGCAAGTACAAAGGAAATGAAAAGACATTAAGGTGGTTTTAATGACGTGTCATAATATGAAGTTATACTATTTGTTGCAAATGTAATCCATGAGCAGTAAAAACTGTACATAAACCAAGGCAAAAAATATCTGAAGTCACCTTTAGGATTCCACATGTCTGTGCAGGTGTGCATATTTAATATGGAGGAGCTATTAGCCATTCGGTTTAACTCCCTCAGTTTCTCCAGTGAAACATTCCATATGAACTGCCAATGAAAATGAAACCATTTTGATTGAGAATTGCAATTATTTATAGAATCTAAAATCTTAAAACATTTGTTTGTATTCTGATGTTTTATATATGATATAACATATGATCAATTATTAAATATTTGTTTCTTGAAGAATATTCATGGAGCAGAAAATCATACCTGGTAAACATCACTGCTTTCCCTCATTAGAGAGATCATACACAAACGGTTGTGTGACAGGATAAGCTGGCAATGTAAAGTAGTAAACACACAGATCAATGAAGGTATTGTCCAATCTTCTGTCTGTTTAATGAAGGTACCATTGAGAACTTTCACTGCTGGTCTTGACAGTTTTACAGCAGTTTTACACCAGTTAGTGGGTTTCTGGGCATTATATGATTCAGTGAAGTTAGCTGGTGTTAACCAGGCCCCATTTCTTATGCACAGTCTGTCTGTAACATTCACCTGGTCCTCTGCAACCATGTAAATGTGAACTGTAAAGCATACACAATCCATTCCTCTATTGTGATTTCTCACATTCAGTTCACACATTATGTGAAGTCCATATGTCCAGGAACTTCCTGAAAAGTCTCCATCTTTTAGATTTTTCACATTTAGTTTACACGATATTTGACATCCAATTGTCCAGGAACTTCCTGAAAAGTTGCCATTGTTCAGATTGTATTTCATCAGTAAGAAGTACACATGGCAGTGCTTTAAACAACTGTGCGAAGGCTGATTGAAATCCTAAACATAAAAAAAAAAAAAAATGAATTAGAAGAAGAAAACAATCACATTTGCTTTTAATCTATAAAACATTAGCATATGTGGATGCACATTTCAAACATTGTTAGGATTTACTCTAATAAAACTGTTTGACAGCACTCACCTTACAGCCCAGGAAGGTCTGATTGGGCTCCAGTTTGTTCTGCCCACCCAGAAACCGCATATTCAGGACTTCACAAAGGCAGAGTTTTAGGTGTCTTGAAATAATAACCTGCATTGAAATCACTTCACGTTTTTCCTCAGAAACAATCATCATGCATGTAAACTGACCTTTCTCTAGAAGGCAGCTAAAAGACAAACATAGGATCTCACATTTTCCTACATCTTTCTTAGTAACACTTTAAGTTAAAATCACATATTCACCAATCCGATAAGATTAGTTGTTTTAGTACAACATTATACAGTACCAATATAACAACAAATGCATTTATGTTGAATCCAAATGGCAGAAATGTGCAATTGTAAACACAAATGAGTAAATAAATTTGAAACAAATCAAACCTACCTATCGCATGTCAATGGTACATATCTTGTAGTACATGTCAAGGGTTTGTTGTCTTTAACAGCTCTGTTCTCTGAATGCTCACTTTGTCTCTCATCATCTCTTAGGTTAAATGATCTACAGCAAGGATTCAGTGCTCCAGTCAGAAGAGCAAGTAGAACCACAGTAGTTTCTCTCATCTCAGAGGCTGTGCTAGTGTAGGGTTCCTTTTCTAGACAGAGAAAGGCTAGCTAGACTAGCTTTATACACCCCTTAAGTGACACGGGAGTAAGGTACAGTTAATGTGAAACACAAGGCCCAATTCTCAGAGGTAAACATTACATTGCACAAACACTTTCAACTAATATTTGATTTCAGTTCCTTTGTTTCGCTACTGAAAATATTTAAAAACATGTATCGATTTATTTATGTTCTATAATTGGTTGTGCACATAGCTCCAATTTGGATAAATGAAAAAAAATTCTTAATTAAGAACTCTGTTAAAATAAAAATGACAACAACTAAAAGTAGTTTTTATTTTTATATATGATTTATGGGATTTAAATTACGTTTAACTGTACTTTTTCCACACAAATGAAATGGATGTACAATTAGATCAATCAGCTGTATTGTATTATACATTGATGTTGGTGTATGACTTTTGACTAATGCAAAAAATAAGCTTTTCTGGCAGGTTAAAATAAAACTCAATCTAAAATTGCACATTGGTGCTAATGTGCAGGTAATCCAAGCTAAAATGCGGTTATTGTTGAATTTTGATATTTAGAATAATTATTGAATGATGACACAGTGGCTCAGTGGTTAGCACTGACACCTCACAGCAAGAAGGTTGCTGGTTCGAGTTCCAGCTGGGTCAGTTGGCATTTCTGTGTGGAGTTTGCATGTTCTCCCCGTGTTGGCGTGGGTTTCCTCCAGGGTGCTCCCAGTTTCCCCCACAGTCCAAAAATATGCAGTATAAGTGAATGGAATAAACTAAAATTGGCTGTAGTGTATGTGTGTGAATGTGTTTACGGATTGTTTACCAGTACTGGGCTGCAGCTGGAAGGGCATCCGCTGTGTAAAACATTTGCTGGGTAAGTTGGCGGTTCATTCCGCTGTGGTGACCCCTGATGAACAAAGGGACTAAGCTGAAGGAAAATGAATGAATGAATTATTAAAAGAGTTAGACTTTAGAGTTGGAGATATTTGGTCAAATGGTCTATAATGAATGTCAACTCGGGATAGGCCTACCTAAAGGTAATGAGTACTTTAAAGAATTAATCCTTAAATCATTGATAATAAGTTGTGATATTAAAAAAAAAAAAAAAAAAAAAATAATATATATATATATATATATATATATATATATATATATATTTTTTTTTTTTTTTTTTTTTTTTTTTTAAAGAGAAAGGAAGTTGATAACAACCTCACATCCCAAACACACAGATTTAGAATTAGATTTGATAAATTAGATAAATAGAAATAAATTAAGAATGACAGAAAGTACATAAGTAGTTTTACACCCCATTTTATTACCACGAGAGAGAGACCATTTCTTTGCCATTTATTTACAAGTCCAACTTTGCACTGGGCTGCACGGTGGCGCAGTGGGTAGCATGCTCGCCTCACAGCAAGAAAAGGCGAAAAGAAAATGAATGAATGAATGAGTGAATGAACTTTGCACTGATCTATATAATATCTGGGGTTACCTTGGTATTCAATTATTTTGTATGTTAATTTGTTCTTCTGATTGTGGTTATTTGTATCACTTTTTTTTATTAAATACATAGTTATCACTCTTTGTGGTCAGGTCAATGTGACATTTTAATGTATGTGCATGTGTGTGTGTCTGGTCCTAACAGAATAACAACATTTTGGAATGATAATACAAGTAAGTAAACTATAACTGGTAGCTAAAATGAAATATCTCCACTTGTACTGGGAATTTTCCAGGCATGCTTAGAAAGAATTTTGGGGTGACAAAAGTAAAGAGTTGTGGGGTCATAGAAGGTAGTGAGAAGAAGTTCAGATCATTATACTGGCTTGAACCTTTGAGTCTCGTTCATCGAGATGAACAAATCTTTTTTCAATTCATCTCATTCAATTTGCCAAAATATTATTAATATGTTACGAGTTGCTTCCAAGCACATCTACAACTAGCCCAAACATTGATCACACTAAAAACAAGCCATAAATCGAATGCTATAAGAAAACGAAAATAATCATTTATTGACTCTGCAAGTCTTTTGTCTATGATTAGATCAGTTCACCTCTTCTGACGTGTCTTCAAATTGAAGTCGTTCATTCACATTAAGCAGACAGTCCCATATAACCATGGGTCCAGAAGGACCCATGATTAGTTCACATTTTGAGTCTTTGGGTTTTTGAGTCGTTCATTCATCATGTGCCAGCATGTAAAGAGACGAATGACTCAAACCTGAGAACTCGAGAGATGTAGGGATTAAATCGTTTTCTGGCTCTGACTGCATATGATTGGCTTCTGTCTTTCACGTGATGAATGAAGGCCTCAAACCATCTTCTACCTCACCTGCACAAATCTGCACATTCGCGAATGAACGAATCACTCTCATCATCTCAAATCACACACACACAAAAAAAAGATTTGTTCAAAACAATTGGATCTTTAAAGAACGACCCATCACTAGTAGAAGGGGGTTGGGGCCCAATATAGTATCTCTGGGGCCCCGATAAAGTGTGTGGACCCTAAGAATCATCCTAACTCAGCCCCACTTAGCGGCGCACATGGATGCTACATACAGGACCACTCAATGTGGCGACCAATGAAAGTGAGTGAACAGAGGAAAAACAGTCAGTGAGAAGAGCAGCAGGGAGGCTCAGTTGCTGACCTTTACTATTTGTTAATCTCTACTATAAATATAAAGACAACTACAAATGCTCCAAATAACTCAAACATTATCAAAAATATACTCATGATTTTGGTGAAATTAAGGAATTCAACTGTCTTAATGATACACTCATCTCCATTGAAACTGACTGAGTATCCAAAAGCACACTTTACACAGTCAGATGCGTTCAGTGTGGATGGAATTAGTAATGAGCCTATTTTTTCCAATAAAGATTCTCCTAGCACTACTTTAGAAATATATTTGATCATTTATATGATCAGTTATATGAAATAACTGTTTTTTTTTTTCTGTTGGATCCTCATTTAATGAACTGCAAGTGTCAAAAGAGCAATTAAGCAAGTATTACATGTTGTGAACTTAATCTCTCCTGGAGGGCATGTAACAGAGTCAAAACAGCAGATGAGCCTTCGTGTTTACACTGTTTCCTAATACCTAAGGGACAGCTTTCACTGCACCCAGACACAGGCACCTGTCACACATCAGGGAAAAGACACTTGAATAACAACAGAAAAATAATGCTGTGTGACATGTTTGCACATGTTTACACATGTTTGTCAGATGGATATTTGCTATTTTGATGCTTCACTGTATATAATAAGCACTTGGGGATTTAGTTTAGACTAGAAAGTAATTTGAAGAGACTCTTACAGTCATCAGATGTCCTCCCCAGACAATATTGACATTGTTCATTGTAAATAGTAGCCGACAGGGCTGAGTTGCATCATAGTAGCCAAATGTTGCTACCCCAATAGTCCCTTTGGTGACCTTTTCCATGTTTACCAATTTGTATCTTGCCATTGCATCACCTTTGTTATCATGAAAAAGTAATCTAAACAATGTAAAAAAAAAATGCAACCCATTTAATGCAGTATATTTACAGCATGTTCTATTTTCCAGTAAATTTCAGTGTTGGCTTTGGAACACTGGTGGCATTAATAAATGGGCATTTTTGCTGTTGACGTGGCAGTAGATTATGTAGTGCATGAGCTATTGGATACACAGCCAAGACATTATTGGAGAATCTCAGATCAAACACATTTAAGAAAGGATTTGAGCTCTGTGGACAGTGAACTAATAAGTAAAGTGTGGCCTTTGCTATGTACAGGAGAATCAATTGTTATTCAGCCACAACTTCCAATCCACAGCGGCCCTGTACTTTTCTGTCTGTACAACTCATCCAGCCAGTTCTCTGATAATGTCTACTACATTTGCTAAAATGTCTTTCATGCGCATCAGAGTCAGCATTTTGAGAACAATAGCAATCCGCCATCTTTGCAAGGGGCTGTCAGAAGAAATCAGAAAATAATTTTTTTTGAATTTTTTATTTATTTAATCACAATACAAAGTTTGTACCATAATCTGTGTAGAAAATTTGCTGTAGTACCTAAAAGATGCTGCTGGTGTCCTTAAGCAGCGATAGTTCAGTGCAAACAAGACCAAAGTAGGGGCTGTGGTCCTCAAAGATAGTACTTTTTTATGTCTTTAATCTTCTCTTTACTTCTGATCAATGGGTTCTTGTAGAAAGTTCTGGGGTCGGTGACTGTGCCCAAAAGCATTACTCCTTGGTAGCTTGAAGTAATAATGGACGCTTTATCTATACATTCAACCAGGCCTGCCTTTACTCACTGGGCAGTACTATGAACATCTGCCATGGTGTCATAAAAGTCATGAATAAACATTTAGTTAACATCTTTTATTTAAGACATAGGCGTGATGATGTAGGGATACCTATTTTGATTAAACAAAATAAAGGGTCATACCGTAAATATATTCACAATCAAAGATTTTAGAGAACTAATATTATATAATTTTATATTTCATGGAAGTTTTAGGTTGACAAAATATAATGCTTAGCTGAAGACATTTCAAAGCTGGTTGCCATACAAATGGACAATCAAATAAATTTGAATGTTTTTACGCAAATATGTACACGCTTTTCAACATTATTCTGTGGTCTGAATTGTTCATTATAGTTGTTTATTTGGTTTCCTATTAGGGCTCAAAGCAGTCACATATTTAATTGAAAATTTGCATCTTTTATGATAGTGTTCTTTTTAAAAGAATGATTGAGAAGAAATACGCTTACATCTACACATCTACATATTCGTTTTGGAATTGAAAATGTAACGATACAAGACACGCTATTTATTTTAAGTGAAATATACTTGTAAGAAAATACAATTACATTTATGAAATAACCCATATTCCATAACTTATTGCAATGCCTTTGAGGTAAAGAAAGAGCAAGTTTAAGACCCATAATTAGTTATTAGATTAAAGTTATTTTAAAAAGTCGAGTTTGGTTAAAAATCTAGGCCTACTTAAATTGGATCTGTTAAAACATAAAGAAGTTAAAGTTATGCAGTATACGTTTTGGTGACATATAAACATACACTTTAGCATCACTATAGTATAGATAATCTATGAGTACCAACATTCACCAATTTGATACAAACTGTACCAAAACTGTTTCATATGTTTGTTTCTGAGTAGCAATAAGTATTTTTGTTTTATTTCTATGTTATGTGATACTAAATCTATTTTCAGACCTATCATTTTAGTGATATCCTTATAATAAAGTTGAAAAAACAAGCTAATAAATTTAGTTAAACATCATGTGCTTGACATTTTAGTAAATAGTTAAAGCTACTGATTGTGCTAATTGAATATTTAGCATTTTGAAAGTAAATGTGTGTCAGGGTATGTAAAGCTGTGGCCTCACTTGTTTGGTTGTGATTGGTGGAATGTTTCCACAAACTGAAATATTAAAAAGTGTTTTTTATTCACTATTCTGCAACTTTGATGCAATCTACACTGTAAAAGTGTTAGAAATATACAAAAGTACATATCATGCTGTTTTGTAAAAGCACACAGACATGTCGGCAAAAAAACTGCACTTGCAACCGCTTTCTGGGACAAACCTTTTTGTAAAAAAGCAAAAAAGTCCATATTTCCATGTTTACTGTGTTCTTTTTAGCACAGTAAACATGGAATTATGGACTTTTTTGCTTTTGATCCCACAAAAGGCTTGACTCTAACAATTGAACATCTGCACAAGTTAATTCAAAGGTTTTACAACTTTAAGCGTGATGAATAATTTATATTTAGTGCCTGTAGTTCGATAGTTAAATACAATTAAACACAGACGGTTCTTAAGCATGATAAAGCATTGTATGTCGTCCATTCATGCTGTGTGGTTAGAGATTTTAAAGTTTAAACAACAATCTATAAATTCATTATTGCTGTTACTTTTACTATTACACAAGTACTATTTAAATCTAGCACAATTTTTTTTACTCAAGTAAGTATCGTCCAAACGATTATACCCTTATATGTGTACAATTTTTCACCACCATGTTTAATCTTTCACTTGAGTAGCATTTTTGAGTATTTTTTAAACCTCTGAACACCAACATGACATATGAGACTAGTTGTTTTCTGCTATATACTCATCTATTACCCTTGAAATGTGTATCACATCACTGTACATAGTACAAATAGTCAGTTATTTGTAAGCTGTATGCTTACATCCTGACCAACACATTAAAATATTACAGATTTTCAGCAATACAAAAAGGTTTGTCCCAGAAAGCGGTTGCCAGTGCAGTTTTTTTGCCGACATGTCTGTGTGCTTTTACAAAACAGCATGATATGTACTTTTGTATATATTTTTAACACTTTTACAGTGTAGATTGAATCAAAGTTGCAGAATAGTGAATAAAAAACACTTTAATATTTCAGTTTGTGGAAACATTCCACCAATCACAACCAAACAAGCCAGAACAAGCCAGAGGCCACAGCTTTATGGCTCGTTTCCACTGACTGGTATGGTACGGTTCGGTTTGGTACGGGTCACCTTTATCAGGCTTGCGTTTCCACTAACAAGGGTACCCTTTTGGTGGGCGTGGTGTATGACAGAAAGTTTCAGTCGACGTCATTCTCGCTCGAGGAAACGTCTACAATTAAGCTGTATGGGTCACTAACATATCATATGAGAAGCACTTTTCACAAAACAGACGCTTCATACACATAAATACTTGTGTAGAAATGTTTATTACTAACTTTTCAATGAACATGAGATGATTATAACTGCAGATCAATGACAGTGCAAAACAGACTACTGTAACGTCTGTAATTATATTAAATAACTAAATAAATGAACATATATAAACACATACAGCCCCTTACAGTATCCGATATGTTACCAACTACAGAAGAACTACACACAGCAGACATTTTCGTCCGTATTTAGGTTCAAAACAATACAAAATATAGCCTACAGTCAGTGAAAACCTCTAATCTGTGTCTGTAATCTTCAGCAGCACATGTAGCCTCTGTTGGAGAGTAATGCCATCATTCTGAGTTCATATTAGTCCAAAAGGTGAAGATAATAAGTTAGTTCCCCTTCGGATGGGGAACTCCAATGCTATGTTGAAACTTCCACTATGGGGATTTCGTCAGAAACCAATCATCTGAAAGAGTATAAAAACGGGCCAATGAAATGCCAATGAGTTGGCAGCGTCAGCGTGCACAGCTGGCATCAATGACAATCAGTCATACTATAAAGACGCAGCCAGTGCCATGCTCGACATCCTTTCGCTTTCAGAGCCTTTCACGAAGCTTCTGAGAGAGTCTTTGAGGGTATCTCCAACCTGTGTCTACAGAGAGAGATTGAGAAGAAGCTTCTCCCAGTCCAGAGCGCGTATACGCAGTGGCAGATGGTCGAACTGGGTATTTCTCCCTTGCCTGGCGTCCTTTGGGTCCGGTCCTCCAAGAGCGGTTTGTATATAGGAAAAAAGCTTTCCTAAAAGAGCAACACGGTCGTGCAGCGCGTCTTTTTCAAGACGTCACTCCGACCGTGCGTTTCTGGATGCGGTGGTTTCCTATCCCCGGATGATGGGCACGAGCACAGCGTTTCATGTCTGGGGGTCCAGCATGTTAATGCGGTGCTCGCGGGCAGTGCATGCCATCACTGATGTCATGTCTGTTGCGCAGTTAAGATCGCGGCTCGCTCTTGCAAAAGAGCCACCCACCCCAGTTGTCCCCCGCACTGCGGTTGGCACTCGGGCAGATCTGAGGGTTTCAGTGGGAGTAAATCTGCCACCCCCGGGCCGCGGACCTCTCGCTCCTCCACGCGCTCCATCCAAGCTTCAGGTGAAGAGAAGCGCTCCGTCCTTGGATGGTCGCTCTTACCTGATGACACCGGGGGTCAGATGTCCATCGCTGCATCGGAGGATGGGCTGTCATTGTCTGATGAGGATGCGAGCCCGCTCGCTCCCTCCCTCCGGGATGGAGAGCGCGGCGTTGGCATCTAAAAAGCAGACATGATGGCCGTGCTTTCTCGAGCTGAGGGTACTTTTTTCTGCCCGATCTGCGTGCGCTTCCATCCTCACTATCCTTGGAGGTTGGGCTGTCAAGGTCTGACTAGGATTCGAACCCGCTCGCTCCCTCCGGGACTATGAGCTCGGCGTCGAATCCAGAAGCAGACTTTGCGGCTGTGCTTCCCCAGGCTGCTTCGGCCAGGGCTCTGGAGATGGTTTATCCCCCAGCCCCGCGGCCGGACCGATTAGGGGGGTGTGATGTGGAGGATGAAGGCGAGACCTTCTAAGCCTCCTCATCCCCTTCTTCCTGGATGGGCACAGTAGGCTCACGCAGTGTGCTGCGTGCGCCTTCCCCCTCACCATGCACGCTATGGCCACCTACCAGCGCTACCAAGCGCAGCCGCTGGCCCGGCTGCGCAAGGATGGTTCCGACCCAGGACTGAGCATGCGCTCCGCACCGCAACCGACTATGCTCTTACAAATAAGTCGGCTGTGTGTGCCCTGGGAAGGACGATGATCACATCCGTGATCCAGGAATGCCACCTCAGGCTAAACCTGGTGATGTGCGTGACGTTGACAAAGTTCACTTTCTTAACTCACCCATATCCCAGGCTGGCCTGTTCGGCGACACTGGCGGTGAATTCGCCCAGGAATTCACGCCGGTGATAGAGCAGTCGGAGGCGATGGGCGAGGTCTCTATCGGCGGGATTGTATGACCACTCCCCCCCCGCCGAGCCATCCACATCCACTGCTTTTTCGCCGAGGACGGCCGCCTGCAGCTTTACTTCGCCGCACCCGCCTGCGCCTCCGGCCACGCGGCTGCGCCGAGCATTGCGCAGGCAACCAGCGCCCCCCGCCCAGGGCGCCGCTAAGTTCGGTAAAACGGACTGCGAAGCGTCCCTGAGGTGGGCCATCTGGGGAGGAGGGAATTTGCTCTTTCCCCGCTGGAGGGCGGGGCACGTTATTTAAAGGCGTAAAAAAAAAAAAAAAAAAAAAAAAAAAAAAAACGCCATCAAATCCTCAGTGAAAGAGCACTTTTCCCCTCCTCCGGATGTGACAGCCCGAACACTGCCAGTCTGGGACGCTATGCCTTCCAGCTCGCAGGATCGGTGCATTTCGCCAATGGCACACGGAGCGCGAGAGAACGGTCTCCTTTCTCTCCACTCCCAGCCCCTCTTCTGGAGTTTGAGTGCGAGACGAGAACATCTCCTCTCCTGCTCTCCTGTGGGACCCCAGCGCTCCCCGGATGAGCCCACTCACTCCACGCTGCCCCGCCGCTGGCACGTCAGCGATCGTGCGGGTGGTACCATTTGCGGGGGCTCTGCCTGCCTGGTTAGCGCAGGCCAGCCCATCACAATGGCTCATCCATACGACCAGACTATGCGATTCAGTTCGCGAAACGGCCTCCCAGGTTCACGGGCGACCAGAGGCAGTCCTGCGTCCGCCCCGGTCTTGCGAGAGGAGATTGCTGTCCTCCTGGCGAAGGATGCAATCGAGCCGGCCCTCCAGCCGAGATGGAGCGCGGGTTTTACAGCCCGTACTTCATCGTGTTATCGTACAAAGTTAGCGTTAGTTCTACTATAAAAGATCTGGGTGTCATATTAGACAGCAATTTAACTTTTAAAAATCATATTTCCCATGTCACAAAAACTGCTTTCTTTCATCTGAGAAATATAGCTAAGTTACGAAGTATGCTATCCATCTCAGATGCAGAAAAGCTAGTCCATGCTTTTATGACTTCTAGGCTGGACTACTGTAATGCTCTGTTTGCTGGCTGCCCAGCATCCTCTATTAACAAACTTCAATTAGTACAAAATGCAGCTGCCAGAGTTCTAACCAGGTCTAGAAAATTTGATCACATCACCCCAATTTTATCCTCCTTACACTGGCTGCCTGTTAAGTTTCGTATTGAATTTAAAATATTGCTTCTTACATATAAAGCTTTAAATAATCTAGCTCCTGTTTATCTAACCAATCTTCTGTCTCGCTACAATCCAACTCGCTCTCTAAGATCTCAAAACTCAGGGCTTCTGGTAGTACCTAGAATAGCAAAGTCGAGTAAAGGAGGTCGAGCCTTCTCATTTATAGCTCCTAAACTCTGGAATAGCCTTCCTGATAACGTCCGAGGCTCAGACACACTCTCCCAATTCAAAACTAGATTAAAGACCTATCTGTTCAGTAAAGCATACACTTAGTGCACAACTTAGGGGGCTTCCACACAGGTTATGCATCTTATTGATATACACTGTGAACATCAGCTACGCTAATTATTTTCTTTATTCTCCATTTCCACCTGGGGATACTCTTCCCGAGGCCCTCAGACTATGCAGAGTCACTGATTCGATCCAAGACCAACGACGAGATGATCCCAAGGTTTCCATATCCTGGACCTGGCCGAATCCTGAACAACTACTGCGATGGTCATGGAAGAGTGGAGAACATGAGACTGTTTCCTACGACGCTCCAGAGACAGACGAGTCTTCGCTGAGGCCAGCTTCCAGCCTCCGCCACTGAGACTGCAGCTCTGCACAAGACGTTTGGCCAGCGGAGAAATTAAAATGATCGTGCCCAACTGAGTCTGGTTTCTCTCAAGGTTTTTTTTCTTCACTTCCGCCATTAGTGAAGTTTTTTTTCCCTCTCCGCTGTCGCCACTGGCTTGCATGGTTCAGGATCTGTAGAGCTGCGCATCGTTGGATTTGCTCTTCAGTGTTTGGACTCTCAGTAGTGATTATTAAACCACACTGAACTGAGCTAAACTGAACTGAACTTAAACACTACAAACTTAACTACACTGTTCCTATTTACTGTGACCTTTTATGTGAAGCTGCTTTGACACAATCTACATTGTATAAGCGCTATACAAATAAAGGTGAATTGAATTGAATTGAATCGTGCCCAAAATGAGCGGTGGGCTATGGCCAATCCTATATCTGCACATTTTGAACCGCTGCCTTCACAGGCTGCGCTTCGGAATGCTTACGCAGATGCGCATCACGCGATGCGTTCGTCCTCAGGATTGGTTTGCAGCAATAGATCTGAAGGACGCGTATTTTCATATCTCCACACTTCCACGCCACCGGCAGTTCTGCGGTTTGCGTTTGAAGGTCGAGCATGGCAATACAAGGTCCTCCTGTTCGGACTCTCTCTGTCTCCCTTCTCCAACCCTTCGGCTCGCCGGCATCCACACGCTCAATTATCTCGATGACTAGCTGATTTTTAGCCCACTCTCGGGAGCAATTGATTATGCACAGAGACAAGGTACTCCGGCACCTCCGCCCGTTGGGGTTTCAGGTCAACCGAGAAAAGAGCAAGCTCGCCCCCGTGCAGAGCATCTCCTTTCTCGGGTTGGAGCTGGACTCGATCACTATGGAGGCGCGCCTCTCACGAGAGCGCTCCGAGGTAATGCTGAACTGTCTGAGAGAGTTCAACAGGAAAAAAGTGGTCCCCCTGAAATTATTTCAGAGGCTCCTGGGGCATATGGCATCCGCGGCCACGCCGCTCGGATTGCTCCATATGAGACCACTACAGCATTGGCTTCACGATCGGGTCCCCAGACGCGCATGGCATGCGGGCACACACCGAGTGACTGTCACTGCGCTGTGTCGCCGCACCCTCACCCCCTGGAAAGGACCCCTCCTTCCTACGGGCCAGTGTGCCCCTAGGTCAGGCGTCCAGGCAGGCTGTCGTTTCGGCAGATGCCTCCAGTATGGGGTGGGGGGGCCGTCTGTAGCGGGCATGCTGCTGCGGACCTGTGGAGGGGAACCCAGCTGCATTGGCATATCAACTGCCTAGAGCTGTTGGCAGTGTTTCTCGCTCTGCACTGCTTTTTACAGGTGCTGAGGGGGCAACACGTGCTGGTCAGGACGGACAGCAAGGCCGCGGTAGCGTATTCCATCCGGATGGGGGCTATACGCTCCCGCTGCATGTCTCAGCTCGCTTGCCGTCTGCTCCTCTGGAGTCATACGCGGCTGAAGTCGCTGCTTGCTATTCACTCCCCAGATGGGCTCAACTGTGCAGCCAACGGGCTCTCACGGCAGCTCCTTCCCCGGGAGAATGGCGACTCCACCCCGAGTCTCGGGGCATGCGTAAGTATGCACTTCCCCCAGTGAGCCTACTCGCGCAGTTTCTGTGCAAGGTCAGGGAGGACGAGGAGCAGGTCTTGCTAGTTGCACCCCTGGCCCAACCGGACCTGGATATCAGAACTCTCCCTCCTCGCGACGCCCCCCCCCTGGCGAGTCCCTTTGAGAGAGAACCTACTCTCTCAGGGACAGGGCACCATCTGGCACCCTCGCTTAGTTCTGTGGAACCTCCACGTGGGGTCCATAAGACGCGACGAGGAAGACTTAGGTAACCTACCGATGGTGGTGGTTAATAACATCACTCAGGCTAGTGCACCCTCTACGAGGCATGCCTTCGCCCTGGAGTGGAGTCTATTCACTGAGTGGTGCGCTTCTCGCCGAGAAGACCTCTGATCTTGCCAGATCAGTGTTTTTCTTTCCTTCAGGACAGGTGGAGCGAAGGCTGTCGCGCTCCACACTGAGGGTTTACGTGGCCACCATTTCCGCTCATCATGATGCGTGGATGGCGGCACCGTGGGGAGGCATAACCTCATCATCCGGTTCCTCAGAGGTGTGAGGCGGATGTTTCCACCCCGCCCCCCTCTCATGCCCTCTTGAGATTTCGAGGTAGTGCTACGAGCCTACGTGGGGATCCCTTCGAACCACTCGACTAAGTATCCTTGAGATTTCTGTCCTTGAAGACAGCTCTGCTGGTCGCATTGGCATCGGTTAAGAGGGTTGGGTACTTGGAGGCATTTTTGGTCAGTGACTCGTGCCTAGAATTCGGGCCGGCCTACTCTCACGTTGTCCTGAGACCCCGGCCTGGCTATGTGCCCAAGGTTCCTACCACGCTGTTTAAGGATCAGGTAGTGAACCTGCAAACGCTGCCCGCGGAGGAGGCAGACCCAGCCCTTTCATTGTTGTGTCCTGTTTGCGCTTTGCGAATATAGGTGGACCACACTCAGAGCCTTAGATCCTCTGACCAGCTCTTTGTCTGTTACAGTGGTCAGCAGATGGGAAGTGCTGTATCTAAACAGAGGTTGGCCCACTGGATAGTGGATGCCATCTCCCTCGCCTTTTGGGCCAGGGTGAGCCGTGTCCCCCGGGGGTGAGAGCGCACTCCACTACGGAGCATCGCATCCTCCTGGGCGTTAGCACGCGGCGCCTTTCTGACAGACATTTGTAGAGTTACGGGTTGGGTGACACCCAATACATTTGCAAGGTTACAATCTGCGAGTGGAGCCGGTTTCCTCAAGGGCATTAGGTAACCCTTGGTGATTGAGGAAACAATTCGGTTGAGGTGTCGAAACACGCTTGCTGCACCACTCTCCCTAACCCGGAGATACGTGCGCTTTTTCAGCTTTGTCAGTTTAGTTCCCCATTTCTTTGGCGAACCCTGCAGAGTTCCTCCGAGGCCCCCAGCACCTGACTCAGTGGAGGAGTCAGGTGTTGGCCCGTTACGTTGTCGGCATGCCCGCTGGTCAGCCCGCGTTCTGGGTAAAGGTGTCTGCTATGCGTGATCCCCGCTGGCGATCCCATACGTTCACTCAGCCACGGTATAGTCCCCCCTTCTAGGGCAGGCTCGTGTCTTCCCTCCCCGCTAACCATCCTTATGCAAGGACTCCCCATCTCTGGGCTAGTCCATAGGTTGTCACCAGGTCTCCCCTCTGGGTAACAGGTGAGCTCCGCAGCGTCCTCCCTATCGGGACTGAACGCTTTCCCAACGTACTGTCGTATCAAAACCTTTTTTACTGGGTTATTGCGACTCCCCGAAAAATAGAACTGTTTCTGAACAGGTAAGTGAGGGCCAGGGGACACGTTGGAAGACTGTGTCTCGGGGCGTTGTAGGTGCGCTCGCTCTAATGCGTGGCACACCCTTCGCCAGGGACGCAGTAAGGTTCTTTCGTTGTGGCGTTTTCCATCGATTTCCCCATAGTGGAAGTTTCCACATAGCATTGGAGTTCCCCATCCGAAGGGGAACGCTACGATTACTAAAGTAACCCTTCGTTCCCCGAGGGGGGGAAGGGAAATGCTATGTTCCTTCACCACAACGATTGTCCCTTAGCTGTTGAGCGTGAAAGTCTCTTCAGCTAGAAAAGGATGTCGAGCATGGCACTGGCTGCGTCTTTATAGCATGACTGATTGTCATTGATGCCAGCTGTGCACGCTGACGCTGCCAACTCATTGGCATTTCATTGGCCCGTTTTTATACTCTTTCAGATGATTGGTTTCTGACGAAATCCCCATAGTGGAAGTTTCAACATAGCATTTCCGTTCCCTCCCTCGGGGAACGAAGGGTTACTTTAGTAACCGTAGCGTTATACATGACATTTTGTTCATGTTTGCTGATAAATAATGTGCTCCTTTTTTCCGGCTTCTCCTTTGTTTCTTCACGCTTCACTCTCGCGTTTGTCAGTGTCTGACAGGATCGGGTTTTAAAAGCACATCAATAATCAAGCGCAGGTTATTATCATCAGCTCAAGAAGTTTGTTATTTCAGATATAATGTTAGACGCGCGTGAGCGCAAGGAAGAAAGCGAAACCGCTCGCGCCTCAGACTGGCTCGTAAAAAAACTACGGGGCACAGGGTAAATCTGCTCTTCTTTTTGGCTTCGTGGCTGTTTATCAAGACGACGACAAGGTTTGTTTGAGCCCGGGTCGACCATGGCTCGTTATTATATGTTTAAATCATTCCGCTGTAATGTCTCGGCTCGTCGGCTGTGTATTTCAATTATGGCGGGTTTTTTGTTTTCATTCTGGCTTGTTGCGTAAGCGAATGACGCCTCTCTGTAAACCAATAGCGTTCAGCTGCGCGTGTGGCTCCGCCTTTTGGTACCCTTTCTCGTGTTTGGTACCCTTTCGAAAGTGTGCCGAAAAAGTGGTGCGGTACGGTTCGGTTCAGTACGCTTTTTGACAGTGGAAACGGCTATAAAAGCGTACCAAACCAAACCGAACCGTACCGTACCACTCAGTGGAAACGGGCCTTTACATACCCTGACAAATATTTACCTTTCAAAATGCACAATATTCAATTAGCACAATCAGTAGCTTTAACTATTTACTAAAATGTCAAGCAAATGATGTTTAACTAAATTTATTAGCTTGTTTTTTCAACTTTATTATAAGGATATCACTAAAATGATAGGTCTGAAAATAGATTTAGTATCACATAACATAGAAATAAAACAAAAATACTTATTGCTACTCAGAAACAAACATATGAAACAGTTTTGGTACAGTTTGTATCAAATTGGTGAATGTTGGTACTCATAGATTATCTATACTATAGTGATGCTAAAGTGTATGTTTATATGTCACCAGAACGTATACTGCATAACTTTAACTTCTTTATGTTTTAACAGATCCAATTTAAGTAGGCCTAGATTTTTAACCAAACTCGACTTTTTAAAATAACTTTAATCTAATAACCAATTATGGCTCTTAAACTTGCTCTTTCTTTACCTCAAAGGCATTGCAATAAGTTATGGAATATGGGTTATTTCATAAATGTAATTGTATTTTCTTACAAGTATATTTCACTTAAAATAAATAGCGTGTCTTGTATCGTTACATTTTCAATTCCAAAACGAATATGTAAGTGTGGATGTAAGCGTATTTCTTCTCAATCATTCTTTTAAAAAGAACACTATCATAAAAGATGCTAATTTTCAATTAAATATGTGACTGCTTTGAGCCCTAATAGGAAACCAAATAAACAACTATAATGAACAATTCAGACCACAGAATAATGTTGAAAAGCGTGTACATATTTGCGTAAAAACATTCAAATTTATTTGATTGTCCATTTGTATGGCAACCAGCTTTGAAATGTCTTCAGCTAAGCATTATATTTTGTCAACCTAAAACTTCCATGAAATATAAAATTCTATAATATTAGTTCTCTAAAATCTTTGATTGTGAATATATTCACGGTATGACCCTTTATTTTGTTTAATCAAAATAGGTATCCCTACATCATCACGCCTATGTCTTAAATAAAAGATGTTAACTAAATGTTTATTCATGACTTTTATGACACCATGGCAGATGTTCATAGTACTGCCCAGTGAGTGAAGGCAGGCCTGGTTGAATGTGTAGATAAAGCGCCCATTATTACTTCAAGCTACCAAGGAGTAATGCTTTTGGGCACAGTCACCGACCCCAGAACTTTCTACAAGAACCCATTGATCAGAAGTAAAGAGAAAATTAAAGACATAAAAAAGTACTATCTTTGAGGACCGCAGCCCCTACTTTGGTCTTGTTTGCACTGAACTATCGCTGCTTAAGGACACCAGCAGCATCTTTAGGTACTACAGCAAATTTTCTACACAGATTATGGTACAAACTTTGTATTGTGATTAAATAACTAAAAAATTAAAAAAAAAATTATTTTCTGATTTCTTCTGACAGCCCCTTGCAAAGATGGCGGATTGCTATTGTTCTCAAAATGCTGACTCTGATGCGCATGAAAGGCCTGAGTGCAAGTGCGACCCTGTTTTTGATTGTCAAATGAGGTCTATTGTGGACGACATGTTTAAACAGCATTATAGGGACCATATGGTCTTTCTTCTGGAGAGGATCATCAATGATGCTTGTGATTCTGATTGTACAGGAGATGGCAAACATGTGAAAAATCTCAAGAGAGAAATGGACGTTATGAGAGGGGCCTTAAACTCATGGGCCGATACGATAAATCAATTGACTCACCTGTGTGTTCGTAGCAATGATGCTGTCTGTGCAACCATTACAAAAATTCTGGAGGTGCTGACTGGATGGAGTGATGAGATGGGAGTAACGCAGGTTCTATGCATGTCTACATATATAACAGATATTTGTGATTCACTGCTTTCACAAAACAAAATAGCAAATATTGCTGAGATTGTAGAAGTTATGGCCATCCACATTCTTGAACATGACAGAATGCTTTTAGTAGAATTTCTTTGCTGGTTAGATATTCAGTAATGTCGTTACAGTGTTCTGGTGTACCCTGTTTTTTTTCAATGTATGACTGTATAAACATATATATTTTTTCTTAGTTGATTTGTCTTTATTATTGTTATGCAATCCATGTTTGTTCATTATGTACTACTCTATTTCAGTGTATATTTGCTTGAAATAAGTTTATCAGCTTAAGTAAACTTATGATTTTGTGTTAAACAAGTAAAATGTTTTAATGTAACTAAGTAGATTTTAAATTCTACAAGCATTTATAAAGAAAAAATAACCTGCTTGGCATTTCATTACCCCACCTAGTCATAGGTGGTTTACATGCAGGATCAGGTTTACATACAAACGTTATAACTTGAAGTAAACTTGCAAGAGTGTTAATTGGTGCACTCAAAGTCTAGCGGTATAAATGACCTATTGCTTGTTCTGAAAAGTGTCTATGCCTTTACTGTAAAAAAGTTAGAAAATGAGCTAGACGCAAAACATGATGGCGTGAAACAAATCATAGAAACATTGTCAAAATTGATTTAAGACCTGTATTTATGCCAAATTTAAATATTTAGAAAATTAAAATGTTGCATAGTGTGTCAAAGAGTGGTTACTTGCTTAAAGCATAAAGGTATAAACTGTAGATCGTTTATTAAGGTTGGTTAATGTTTAAGACACCCCTAATAACACACCGTTCTCGTGTGTAACGGTGTAACGCTCGTCTTTAAATCAACGGGATACACAAGAATAAAAATAAAAAAATGGTTCAATTCTCTAGTTCCTGTTTACAAATTTTATCATGGATTGATAAAGGTTACACAGTTCTCTGAAAATGTCCTTACATTCAAACAAAAAAAAACAAACAACATTCGTACAATAACACAATACAAAAAATGGTGAATCCCCGTGTGTGTGTGTGAGTGTAAAGTCCAAAAGTCCGTGGATGTGTACGTGCAAAATGGTTCGCGCTCACCCCAAAGTTTGAGTCCAAATAATTGGAACCATGCCTTGTTGCTGTACGGTAAAGGTCCTCCTAGGATAGTCTTGACTGTGGTCCTGCAAGACTAATGAGTCCTAAAAGAGCAAAAAATCCACGCAAAACAATTGTCCTTTGCCCACGAATCAAGAAGAAAAATACAAGGTAGATTTGGCAAACACCTCACTCCATGTGCTCCTCTGGCTTCTTCAGATGTCACCTTGAGCAGTGTCCATGTGCCCACTATCTCCCCCTTGTGGTGTGTATGTTATGTAAATGTGTATTTATGGAAAAAAACAGCAACAGTTGGAATAGGAAATAGATTAGACACATTCACTTCCCCTCATCACTTCAAAATAAAGACTGTAAAATAAGACCATTACTCAATATATATTTGGGCTACAAAAAAACTAAGTGTGAGTTTGCTTAACTGCATGGCCTATTCACACATTTAATGAATTTTTCAGTCAGCATAACTCAATTATGTGGCAGCGCTACAACGGTTTTGTAATCAGTTTAGAAAGACAAACTAAAAATTGTCACCCAATTTAGTTTTAAATCTAGAAGTACTGACGTATAATTTCTCATTCATTTGAAAAACTGTATGAACAAAAGGTATACATAATATTGTTGGTTGTCTCTGATTTAAAAGCAAAACATTTACAACTCAAACTTTCACGACAGTTGAAAAGAATACATTTCTAATACACTGTAGCTTAGACACTGTTGCAAAAAGATATTAATGCAGTTTTAGTGGCAAGTATTCAATTTAGTTTTGTAGATTCATAGTTCTTGGGAAAACATATTGTGAAGAATTAGACAACAAAATATCATTTGCAGTAGAAATGGTTATTGTGTCTTTTACTGTATGCATCATAACAGATGCTTTGAGAGTTTTAACACATATGCAAAAAGTTTGCGCAGACATTTTGTGTTAAAAAGTGCAACAGAAAATGGTTGCTTGAATTAGGTCAAATAATTTGGTCAGATGACAGTGGTCGTAAAACATAATTAAATGTTTCAAAAACATTCTGCATCAGAAGAATTATAAAATAAACATATTCATGCATTAACGTTTACTGCAAAGTATTCTTAAAATAAAATGGATTTACTCTTTGATATTAATGTGCTTTGTTGACAGTATAGCGTGTAGCATTCAACTACGATACAAATACCTGTGGCTAAGTGTTGTTATTAATGTTACTTGGGGCACATTAGAGCTTAAAAATATTCTCATATCATAAAACCCAGAAATTCTAACCATTAGACCGTATTGGTGTAACCAATGTATTTCATATTATCACTTTTTTTTCCCAAATGAAACTATTCTTTTAATCTTTTTCTTAGTGATTTTCTCTCTTAAATTTTACAAAGTCTTGTGTGTCAGTATGAATCTAATGCTTAAATGTATCTTTATGTTTGACAAAGCCCCTGCAATGTTGTTCTTAAAAACTCCAGAAGAAACGTTAAGTAACTTTTGAGAACTGACAGTTTTAAAAACATGTATGCTTTGTAACATACAAACTCTTGACAGTGGCTCAAAATTACAGATTTTTAGCAGATGCATAAAAAGCTTACATTTTGTGTTGGAAAAGTGCAACAGAGTGCAAAATCAAAAGCTTGAATTAGCTCAATGTTTCTGGCTTGTAAAAACAACACTCTAGTCGTGCGTTAAGTTTAATGAATAGTATTTTAAACATCACTTTTACGTGTGATAACGTTTTATATTCAGAGTGAAAAAAAAAAACATTGTTCATTTGAAAATGTGTATGTCAATGAAAAACATTCAATTTAAAGAAACATATACACTCACTACAAAATGTGTGTATCAATAATCTTAATTCATCTAAATCTAATGGTAAAAGAAAAGCATCATCTGCTTTGTCTACTTTCAAGAACTACCTTTAAACTTGACTAATTTTGACAAATTTGTAGGCTTACTTGATTTAACACTGTTATGTGAACATAAATGGTGGATCCAGTAGATAAACTAATACCTTTTTACTGTAGAACATTAAGTAAAGTTAACTAAGGGATGGAGCTGTACTGTTTTTAGATAAACTGAAAATCATTTTAGTTTACATTTTTGTTTTATATTCGGAATAATCTCTATATTTCTCTTTATATTATCAAGTATTTTCAATGAATTCAAATCAGTTTGAATCTAAAATTCCGTAACTAAGTTGCCTGGCTTCAATTGTGAGCAGTACAATTACTATGAGTGATACATTTTATTTACCTTTTGAAACTGAAATAACAATACTGTCTAAAGACTGATAAGACCTTTTAGTAAATCTTTTATTTTAAATCATTTATTTTCAAATCTACATCAGTGATGACCAGTGTGCAAAACATTACATTTTTAGATTAATTCAACTACAATGTGTGCCATAAAATACAGGACCAGGATGTAAATATACTAAAAATGTGTTAGTCAAAAGAAAAACATTCAGCTTAAAATGTTTTTCATAATAAAGCTTTTCATTAATCACAAAGACAACTGGAATTTACATCTGTGTTTTTCAACCAACAGTTTAGAACATTACATTTTTAGATTAATTGTTTTACAAGGTGTGATAATTTGTCGTCAATACATATTAAGATTTGTTATTTACTGGATTAATATTGTAAATATATTTTAATTAGAAAGCTCCGATAAAGATATGACTGATGGTCTTTTGTCTGCCTTAAAATATGTATTAGTTTAATGTACTAATAATGTGAAAACAACATAACCTATTAATGAGCAATAATAAAGGCAGATTCATTAAATACTGTGTCGTGAATTCAAGCAGACACAACCAGACCCAGGCATACACACACACACACACACACGCACACACACACACGCACACAGTTGGCTGCAGGTGAATATATAGATATGCAATATCAGCACACTTTCTAATCACCTAACAACATATAGTATTTAGTAGGAGACACCCACCTCATGCAATCAGATATATGGTCCATATCTGATATATATCTTTCACAAACAGTTGAAGTGATGTTATCTAAAGGGTACGTTTACCTTATCATCACTCTCACACACACACACACACACACACACACACACACACACACACACACACACACACACACACACACACACACACACACACATCAAGCCAGTATGGTCATACCAGAGCGCAGGCAAGACCACATGGGTGATACTAATAGTTTTTTAATTATATTATAGTATAATATAATATATTAGTATAAAATAATAGTGTATAAAAGTATATAATTATAATAATTTATTGCAATAATTAAAATATAATATAATGTATTACAGTAATTAAAATATAATATAATGTAGTACAATAATTAAAATATGGTTTTAATAACGGTTGATATATTTTATTTCATTTGATTAAAATCTAAGTAACTTTAATTTAATATTTTAATTAACCGGTATTATAATTTATTAAGCTTGATAAGAATAGAATTATCGGAATTATTAATTTAATTACCGGAATTATCAATTTAATTAAACTGATAAGAATCTAATTACCGGAATCATAATTTAATAACCGGAATTATAATTTAATTACCGGAATTATTTTTTTAATTAAACTGATAAGAATCTAATTACCGGAATTATTATTTTAATTAAACTGATAAGAATTTAAATAATATGATCAGCAATACAACCTGGAGGTACATCTGTACATCTGCAAAATTACAATACAAATCAAAATGCTAAACTAAGTGGTGAAACTAAATACATGTAATACATAAAATTTTTAAATATTTATTCAAATGTTATATATATATATATATATATATATATATATATATATATATATATATATATATATATATATATATATAAATATATATATATATATATATATATATATATATATATATATATTATTCAAACAATTGCAATAAATTGTTAATGTTTCTTCCAGTTAAGTTTAAAATCTGTTAAAATTTTTCTGCAAATCTAAAGTGTTTCAGTTTTGTGAACATTAATCCAAGCACTAGTTACTAGGTCATTATCTTCTGGCTTGCACTTGACTTTATTTTTTATTTTTTCCCATTTTCCTAAACACTTATGTGGCATTGCCTTGCCTTTGTGTTTCACATTAGCATTGTTACAGCTGAATGTGTGATAAAGTTCACATAGGTCCAAACCTTTATGAGTTTCTTTCCTCAGCTAAACATAAAAGATGGTATTTTGAAGAAAATTGTAAACCTGTAACCATTGACTTACATACTAGGAAAAACAAATATTACTGAAGTCAATTGTTACAGGTTTCCAAGTTTCTTCAAAATATATTTTGTGTTCAACAGAAGAAATAAATTAAACAGATAAAGGAAGAGTAATTGATGACAACTAAATTTTTGTGTGAACTATTCTTTTAACTGTTAAAACGATCAAAACAGAGCTAACATAGGTTCATCTATGAAAACGCTGTGGTTACTAAAGTAACCTAGCTTGCGCACCTGATGCTTGTTGGAATCATTTTAGCATAAAAGCACAGCGAAAGCAAGAAGACACAATATTTTTAAGCTGAAGAGACTGATACCTACAGCTAAGGAACAATCATTATGGCGATGCAATATATTATTTCCGTTCCCCTCCTCGGGGAACGAGGGTTACTTTAGTAACCAGAGCATTCCCCTTCGGATGGGGAACTTTATGCTATAAGTGGATTTAATCCACGTATGGGGGAAACGTCTGGAAAACGCCATAATGACTGCACCCACCTTACCTTCTCCTCCGATGAGAGGATAGCCAGGCGTAACGTGAGCGCACCTGCATCATAGAGAGGCGCGGTCTTCCAACATGATCCCTGGCCCTTATTTATCCCACTTCAAAGAAGATTTACAGATTTAGATATATTTTTCGGGAGCCGCAAGCGTCTAGATAATGCTAGGAATTTAATACGACAGTACGTTGGAAAAGCGTGCAGTCCCGATAGGGAGGACGCTGTGGAGGCCACCTGCTACCCAAATGAGGAGATATGATGGCAGAATATATGGACTAGCCCTGAGAAGGGAGAGTATGCATATAATAAGATGGTTAGTGTAGAGGGAAGACACGGGTCCGCCTTTGGGGGGGAACTGCATCGTGGCTAAATAAGCATATGGGATCGCCTAGTGGGAATCACGCATAGTGGGCACCTATACCCAAAATGCGGGCTGACCAGAGGGCAGACCTACAACGTAATGGGTCAGCGAATTACTCCTCCACTGAGTCAGTGCTGGGGGCCTTGGAGGAATCTGCAGGGCTCACCTAAGCGGGGAACTTTACTGACAGAGTGAATAAGCACATGTATCTCCGTGTTAGGGAGAATGGCGCAGCAAGCGTGTTTCAACACCTTAACCAAGTTGTTTCCTCAGGGTTATCTAATACCCTTGAGGAAACCGGCTCCACTCGCAGATTGTAAAACCTTGCAAATGTATTAGGTGTCGCCCAGCCCGCAGCTCTACAGATGTCTGTTAGAGAGGCACCGCGTGCATGCGCCCAAGAGGATGTGATGCTCCGAGTGGAGTGCGCATGCACTCCGGGGGGACACGGCTCACCCTGGCTCTGGTAAGCGAGGGAGATGGCATCCACTATCCAGTGGGCCAACCTCTGTTTCGATACGGTACTTCCCTGCTGCCGACCACCATAACAGAAGAAGAGCTGCTCAGATGATCTAAAGCTTTGAGTGCGGTCCAGATAAATTTGCAAAGCACAAACTGGACAAAGTAATGAAAGGGCTGGGTCTGCCTCCTCCGGGGGCAGCGCTTGCAGGCTCACTACCTGGTCTTTAAACGGTGTGGTAGGAACCTTGGGCACATATCCCGGGCGGGGTCTCAGGACAACTTGAGAGTAAGCCGGCCCGAATTTCAGGCACGAGTGACTGACTGAAAATGTCTCCAGGTCCCCGACCCTCTTAATTGATGCCAACGCAACCAGCAGAGCTGTCGTCAGGGACAGAAATCTTAAAAATACTGAGTTGAGTGGTTCAAAGGGATCTGTACGCAGGCTCGTGAAAACAAGGGCGAGATCCCAAGAGGGCATGAGAAGGGGGCGGGGTGGATTAATTCGCCTAGCACCTCTGAGGAACCGCATGATGAGGTTATGCCTTCCCACGGTGCTGCTGGCCACCGCGTCATGATCAGCAAAGATGGCAGCCACGTAAACCTTGAGTGTGGAGAGCGACAGCCTGCTCTCCAGCTTCTCTTGGAGGAAAGAAAGCACAACACTGATCTAGCAATCTCGGGGGTCTTCTCAGCGAGAGACGCACCATTCAGTGAATAGACTCCACTTCAGGGTGTAGGCGCGCCTCATGGAGGGGGCTCTAGCCTGAGTGATGGTATTAACCACCGGAGTGAGTTGGTTACCTAAGTTTTCCTGGCGTCTAAGGACCACACGTAAAGTTTCCAAAGATCAGGGCGAGGGTGCCAGATGATGCCCTGTCTCTGAGAGAGTAGGTCCTCTCTCAAAGGGATCTGCCAGGGGAGGACAGTCGCGAGGAGGGAGAGCTCTGACAGCAAGACCAGCAAGACCTGCTCCTCGTCCTCCCTGACCTTGCACCGTAATTGCACGAGCAGGCTCACTGGGGGAAACACATATTTGCGCATGCCCCGAGGCCAGCTGTGGGCCAGTGCATCAGTGCCGAGAGCCCTCGGTCAGGGAAAAATACAACTGGCAATAAGCATTCTCAGAGGAAGCAAACAGATCGAACTTGGTTTTTCTCGAATTGCGCCCAAATCAGCTGAACTGACTCAGGGTGGAGTCTCCATTCTCTGCAATGTAAAGGTTGCCGTGAGAGCGCATCGGCTGCATGGTAGAGCTCGCCTGGAATGTGAATGGCGTGCAGCGTTTTCAACCGCATATGACTCGAGAGGAGCAGACGGTGGGCGAGCTGAGACATGCGGCGAGAGCGAATACCCCCCCATGCGGTTGATATACACCACCGCCGCCGTGCTGTCCGTCCTGACCAGCACGTGCTGCTGCTCCAGCACTGGAAAAAAACAGTGGAGAGCGAGGAACACTGCCAACAGGTCTAGGCAATTGATATGCCAATACAACTGGGTTCCTTTCCACAGGCATGCAGCTGCATGCCCGCAACACACAGCCCCTCAGCCCGTGCTGGAAGCATCTGTTGAAACAACAACATGACTGGATGCCTGTCCTAGAGGCACTCCGGCCCGTAGGAATGAGGGCTTGTTCTAAGGGCTGAGGGCGCGGCGACACAGCACAGTAATAGTGGCTTGGTGTGTGCCCGCGTGCCATGCGTGTCTGGGTACTCGATAGTGAAGCCAGTGCTGAAGTGGTCTCATATGGAGTAATCCGAGCAGCGTGACAGCAGCTATGGATGCCATATGCCCCAAGAGCCTCTGAAATAATTTCAGTGGGACCACTATTTTGCTGTCAAACTCTCTCAGACAGCTCAACATTAGCTGAGCACGCTCTCTGGAGAGCACTGTCATGGTGACCAAGTCCAGCTCCAGCCCGAGAAAAGAGATCCTCTGCACGGGGGTGAGTTTGCTCTTTTCTCGGTTGACCTGAAGCCCCAACAGGTGGAGGTGCTGGAGCACCTTGTCTCTGTGCATAATCAATTGTTCGCGAGAGTGGGCTAAAATCAACCAGTCGTCGAGATAATTGAGTATACGGATGCCCACGAGCCGAAGGGCGCTAAGGCACCCTCCGCGAGCTTGGTGAAGTCCCGCGGAGAGAGAGGGGGAGGACTTTGTATTGCCAAGCTTGACCTTCGAACGCAAACCGCAGAAACTGACGGTGGCGTGGAAGAATGGAGACATGGAAGTACGCGTCCTTCAGGTCTATCGCTGAAAACCAATCCTGAGGACAAACGCACCAGAGGATGCGCTTCTGCGTGAGCATTCTGAACGGCAGCTTGTGCAGACAGCGGTTCAAAACGTGCAGATCTAGGATTGGCCGTGACCCAACGCTCTTTTTGGGCAGGATGAAGTACGGGCTGTAAAATCCACTCTTCATCTCGGCTGGAGGGACCTGCTCGATTGCATCCTTCGCCAGGAGGACAGCAATCTCCTTTCGCAAGACGGGGCGGACAGGGGGCTGACCCTGGTGGAATACACACCCGTGAACTTGGGGGGGGCCGTTTTGCGAATTGAATTGCGTAGCCAAGTCTGATTGTGCATATGAGCCACCACGAAGGGCTAACCAGGCAGGCAGAGCCCTCGCTAATGGACTCATCGCTACAATCGCTGACGTACCAGCAGTGGGGCAGCGAAGAGTGGGTGTGCTGATCCAGGAAGTGCAAGGGTCCTGCAAAAGAGCTGGAGGCAAGAGATTCACTCTTACCTCGCACCCAAGCTCCGGAGGGGGGGGCTTGAGGGGTGGGAGAAAGGAGTTTGGCAGAGTTCGGGCTGTCACATCCAAGGAAGTGGAAAAGTGCTTTTTCATTGATGTTTTCGTGGCACTGAAAAGTGCCGTTGGAAATGGGGCCCGGCCCTCCAGCGGGGAAAGAGCAAATTCCCTCTTCTCCGGATGACCTGTCTCAGGGATGCTTCACGGTGCATTTACCGGACTTAGAGGCGCCCTGGGCAGGGGGGGTTGCCTGCTTCCAAGGTGCTCAATGCGCCCACTTCGCCGGAGGCGCAGACGGGGACGGGGCAGCTCTCGTAGGCGGGCGCCCTCGGCAAGGAGCAGCAGATGTGGATGGCTCAGCGGGCGGAGCGGGCTTACGGTACCACCGATAGATGACAATGCCCATCGCATCAGACTGCTCTCTCACCGCCTTGAATTCCTGGGTGAATTCACAGACGGTGTCGCCGAACAGGCCAGCCTGGGATATCAGGGAGTCAAGAAAGTGGACTTTGTCGACTTCGCGAATATCAGCTAGGTTTAGCCAGAGGTGGCGCTCCTGGACCACTAATGTGAAAATTGTCCTCCCTAAGGCACATGCAGCGAACTTAGTGGTCCGAAGAGCACAGTCGGTTGCGGTGCGGAGCTCGTGTAGCAAGCTTGGGTCGGACCCACCCTCGAGCAGCTGGGCCAGCGCCTGTGCTTGGTAGCACTGATAGGTGGCTATAGCCTGCAAGGCGGAGGCAGCCTAGCCCACAGCCTTGTAAGCTCTAGCTCCGAGGGAGGCAGATAACCTACAGCCTTTGGACGGGAGACAAGGCGGACGCCGCCAAGAAGAGGCGCCACGCGAACAAAGATTGACCGCAATAGCGCGCTCGACCTGAGGGATCACCTGATACCCCCTGGCTGCTCCACCATCAAGAGTGGTAAGGGCGGAGGGACACGCAGCACAGGCAGAAAAGGGTGCCCTTCAAGACTGCGTGAGCCTACTGTGCACCTCCGGCTTCGAAGGCTTAGCCCTCTTGTCCTCTACGTAGCACCCATCTAGTCGGTCCGGCCACGGTGCTGGGGAATGAACCATCTCCAACCACACGCCCGAAGCAGCCCAGGAAAGCACGGCTAACATGTCCGATTCAGGATCCGTACTGACAGCGCTCACCTGCCCGGAGGGGGCGAGCGGGTCTGGATCCTAGTTGGACAATGAAAGTCCACCCTCCAGGCCGCAGTGGACGTCTGGTTCTCGGTGTCATTGAGCGTAAGGGCTACCATCTGGTTAGACGGACCGCTTCCTCTGCTCGAAGCTTGGATGGAGCACTTGGAGGAGCGGGAGGTCCATGGGCCCGGAGGCGGCGGATAATCTCCCACTGGAACCCTCAGACCTGCCAGAGTGCCCGCTGCAGTGCAGGGGACAGCTGGGGTGGTTTGCCCTTTTGCAAGGGCTAGCCGCAATCTTAACTGCGCAACAGACATGGCATAGCAATGACGTCATGAACTGCCCGTAAGCACCGCATTAACATGCTGGACCCCCAGACAACGCAGGGGCAGGAAACCACCGCATCCATAAACGCACAGTCGGAGCGCCATTCTAAAAGGACGTGCTGCAGGACTGTGTTGCTCTTTTAGAAAATTTGCAACTTTATACACAGTGTTCTGGAGGACCGGACCCAAAGAACGCCAGGCATGGGAGAAGCCCAGCTCGAGGATATGGGGGAGTCAAGAAAGCGGACTTTGTCGACTTTGCGCTTATCAGCCAGGTTTCGCCAGAGGTGGCACTCCTAGACCACTAATGTGGACATCGTCCTCCCCAACGCACACGCAGCGGACTTAGTGGTCCGAAAAGCACAGTCGGTTGAGGTGCGAAGCTCATGTAGCAAGCTTGGGTCGGACCCATCCTCGTGCGTGCAAGGCGGAAGCAGCCTGGCCCGCAGCCTTGAAGCTCTAGCTCCGAGGGAGGCAGATAACCTACAGGCTTTGGATGGGAGACGAGGTGGACCCCGCCAAGAAGAGGCGCCATGCGGACAAAGATTGATGGCAATGGCGCGCTCCACCTGAGGAATCGCCTCCTACCCCCTGGCTGCTCCACCCTTTTGCAAGGGCTAGCCGCAATCTTAACTGCGCAACTGCCATGGGATCGCAATGACGACATGAACTGCCCGCAAGCACCGCATTAACATGCTGGACCCCCAGACAACGCAGTGCTTGTGCCCATCATTCAGGGACAGGAAACCACCGCATCCAGAAACGCACGGTCAGAGCGCCATCCTGAAAAGCATGTGCTGCACGACTGTGTTGCTCTTTTAGAAAATTTGCAACTTTATACGCATTGCTCTGGGGGACCGGACCCAAAGAACGCCAGGCAAGGGAGAAGCCCAGCTCGACTGTCTGCCGCTGCGTGTACACACTCTGGACCGGGAGGCTGCTCTTGTTCGAAATCGCTGGATATCAACTGGAGGAACCCTCATCGACTCTCTCAGAAGTCTGTAGAAGTCTCTGAAGCTGTGCTTTTATGCTAAATTGATTGCAACAAGCATCAGGTGCGCAAGCTGACGCTACCAGTTCATTTGGGATTTCATTGGCTCGTTTACATATTCTTTCAGATTATTGGCCATCCAAAGGGGAACCAAACTATCTAAACACACATTCAATAATATTACTGTAATTATGTTTGCTTTAAATCTATTGTATACATTTTATATAAATAAACGTACTGTGGATGAAGTGACGATTGCAGACATTACATCATGCCATTACAAGTGAGATTATCGTGAGATTACAAGTGCTGTCATTTTTGTTGTCCAGTGTGTTATTCATAAGAGTAAAGGTCTCTCCTTCTTTTGGACTGAACCCAGAGAAGCTGAAAACTGTCTCTGTTACAGCGCCATGCTAGTCAAACCGGTTATTGAAGTCAGTTACATTACATTTAATGATATCAAATGACCATTAGACAACAAAAATTCGTTAATTTATAAATGTTTGTTGTTGAGTTTTAGCTCTATATTAAACAGAAACGTTATACCCATATTGTTAGTCCATTTTACCATTATAAGAGACTTTTTTTCTATTGGCTTCCACTAGGCCTAATGGGACCACTTTTATTTTAAACCTTACTAAACCACACTGAAATGTGACTGAACATTTTCACAAATTGCTATTTATCTATAATAAATAAACCGTATTTTGTGGTCATTGGTAATTGGCAATAACTTTAATGCTAACGTTAATTTAAACAGCAAACTGTTGGAGCGCTAACGTTACATAAGCACCACGTTCAAAGAGGAAAATACTATTCAACTCGACGCATTTCTTAATTAAATGAATAACCAATCACTCAGTGAGTCTTAACTTTTACATATAATGATGAATATTTAAGTAAATAACTTTGAATGCCAACTTTGAATAACTTTGAATTATCACTTACCTGAAGCAAATGACAGCCGGGAAGAATGTTAAGCTCGTAGGGTAGTCTTGGCAACTGAAGTGTGGTGTGGCAGGTCTGCTAACGATACACCTGTGTTCAGTTTCGCTTGTTTTCCAAATGCAATCCTAAAGTCAGCCAGAAGTTGATCTTTACCGATTTCAGCCATAGCTGAGCCTTACTACGCTCTTATGTGGTTTTTGTTAACTGGCCTACATACTGCAAAAGAAGCTGTGAACCAGAAGAACATTCCCGCCTATTCTGTATGTATGGCAAAACATATATGGTAATAATCTGGCCAATATCTGTTCAGCCATGCCATACCTCAGCCACATGGGCCAGATATCACCCACATTTGGCCCACATGTTCTTACTATCTGGGTGTGTTTTGGTCATTATCAATGCACAGTCACTTTAATTGAGCGTGAGCAGCGCGGCAAAAATAGACCCAGCACCGAAACTATCATGGCACTGCTGCTTCAGCGACGCTCACGCCTCGCGGACATGCTGCTATGTGCAGTATGAAAGCTCTAATCTTTTAACCTAGATGCCGAAAAAACATGCTATGCTCACGCTCCCCAGATAGCAAGAACATTTGGGCCAAATGTGGGTGATATAGCTGGCACATAAAGAATTTTAACTTTTTATGTCTTGAATATGTCAAGCTGCTGTGATCAACCCACTGTAATGTTTTTCAGTGAAAATTAAATTACTGAAAGAGCTGCAGTTTATTTTGTATTGTTATAGATATATTTTATAGGTTTTAGAAGTAACTTCAAAGTAAAGTAATTAGTAATCTGATTTATTTTTACATGCAGTTATCCATTACTAATCTATTTACTTTTTACTACTGTAATCTATTACATTTTTAAAGTAACTCAACTTTAACACTGTAACTCAACCCAACACTGTATATTCATATACACTACCGGTCAAATGTTTGGGGTCAGTTTTTTTTCCATGTTTTTTTTTTAAGAAAATGATTCTGGTCATTAATTCGGCATTTAAATAAAAAAAAAAAGAACTTAAATTGTTCAATATTTATTAAAATTGTAAATAACTGCTTTCATATTGTATGTAGTTTCAAATGAAATGATTACTCTAGTCATTACTGCTTTTATTACTATTAACATTAATAATAATAATAACAATAATTAATATTAGAGTGATTTCTGAAGGATCATGTGACTCTGAAGACTGGAGTAATGAAAATATTTTAAAACATGTAAGAATCAGACTGACCCCAAACTTAATTTGACCGGTAGTGTGTGTATGTGTGTGTGTGTGTATATATATATATATATATATATATATATATATATATATATATATATATATATATATTATTGCTGTCAAAATTAATGCGTTATTGCATGCAATTAATTTGAATGTGTTAAATAAAATTTTCGCAATTAACGCATTCCTCCCTTTAAGTTGATTCCATGAGCCCTCAGATGTTTCATTAGTTTGACGTGTTTCCTCCCTTATACACAACTTTTGTAATGCATCTGCTTCAGGTTGCTGTCTCAGAATTCTTGCTTGTACTATATAGCCATACTTTAGAACGCTTAGTTTAAGCAAATTTGATGAACGCGATCGTACATGTTGATGAATCTGAAGTAAGTCGCTCACCGGGTGCACTCTACTGTGCACATGTGTGTGCGCGCGTTTCCTAGCAACAAGAACAAGCGCCTAAACATCGCAGATGATGTATCCTTCAAAGTTGTTTAGAATTAAATATTTAGAGATAGTGTGTCCAAAGTCCCAGTAAGAATTAGTCTTTGGTGTGACACAACGCGTACCTGTGGGTGCCTTTGATGTACCCCTTGATGCTTCCTACTTTCTTGTCGTAGCACCAGTGGCACCAAAATTAGGCACCAAAATTCATATGGTGATTCAGTGATTCTGCTTGTGAGAGATGTCCCCGATAATGTCAACAGACTGGACTGTCTTAGCAACTGGCTGAATGTAAAGGTGGACTAAACAAAATTGATTCTACTTTATAATTAAAGTTCTCAACTCTCAGGAATACAACTTTTCAATGACTACAATTGTTTGTATTCATTACTTTATTTCTATAATTTTCTAATTTCCATATTTGCAACACCTGTATTAGGTTAGAATCCAACATGGAAATCAATTGTTTCTTTATTAGCATTGATTGTTTTGAAATTCAATTGGCATTTACATGCCTGTGTTTTTATTTCTGTAATAAATATGGCTTTCAAGCCAACAGTTTGAGGATCTTGATAGTTTATGGTGGGTAATTTGCTTATATGAAGAAATCTGTGTTACAAGTTGAACAAAAATTAAACAAACAAAAAGATTAATTGATTAATTGCAGAAAAAAGTGTGATTAATTAGTATTAAAATTAATCAAAATTAAAATTAGTAAATATTTTTTAATTGATTGACAGCTTTAATATGGGCCGTTATCGGCGTTAACATGCTGCGTTAACGCGAGACTCTTATCGCACGATAAAAAAAAAATATCGCCGTTATTCTATTCTCAAAGCTGGGTTGGGAGCTGGGTCCATTCTACGCAAGCTGGCAAGATGACTTTCACCTTGATATTTTAGCGCGGATGTATACCTGATGGTGAGCCGTCTGGCACAAAAGTGCCCTTCTGAATGAAATCGGCAGGATGCCTGACTTTAGCTGCAGTTCGGCAGTTTTACTTTACCTCATGAATATTTCATTCATGCCATCGTGACAAACTGGGGTATTAGTGCGCAAATAAGGAGCAAGGGCTGGTGAGAGTGTTATAGAATGTAATAACGCTCGCCAAACGTAAAGAAAAAAACTTCTGCATTTCGTGGTGTGTGTGGGTGCGCGCGTGTTTGTATGTCCCCAGTCCCCGAAGGGGGAGGACGCAGCGGAGACCACCTGCTACCCTAAAAGGGGAGACTTGATGGTAAGGAAACATATGGACTAGCCCTAATGAGGGGGAGCTACATATGATAAGCTGGTTAGCGGTTTAGGGAAGACACGGGACCGCCTAATAAGGGGAAACACACCGTGGTAATAATGCATATGACATCACCAAATGGGGATGCACATAGCTGGCACTGATCCTCAATATGAGGATTGAGGGGGGGCCTCGGAGGAATTCTCTAGGGTTCGCCTGGGAAGGGGAACTTACTAGTAGAGTAGGAAAAGCGCACGCATCTCCGGGTTAGGGAGCCTGGCACAGCGAGCGTTTGTGACACCAAGCTTAATTCCCGCCCGATTGATTGGTATTACCCAATAACTGGGAGAAAACTGCTCCATTCGGAGGTTATAAAACCTCGCAAATGTGTTAGGTGTCGCCCAACCCGCAGCTCTGCAGATATCTGTGAGAGAGGCGCCGCGTGCTAACGCTCATGAGGAAGCGACACCTCAGAGAGTGCGCTCTCACGTTAGGGGGGCGCGGCTCGCCCTGGCATTGATAAGCGAGGGCAATGGCATCAACTAACCAGTGGGCCAACCTCTGTTTTGATACGGCACTTTCCTTCTGCCGACCACAGTAACAGATAAAGAGCTGTTCACATGATCTTACATGTTGCGTTCGTTCCACGTAAAGGCGCAAAGCGCGAACGGGACAAAGCAGTGAGTGGGCTGGGCCTGCCTTCTCCGCAGGCAGCGCTTGCAGGTTCACCACCTGATCTCTAAAATGGGGTGGCAGGAACCTTGGGCACACAGCCAGGTCGGGGTCTCAGGACAACGTGAGAGTAACCCGGCCCGAATTCAAGGCACGATTCCCTGACCGAAAATGCCTCCAGATGCCCAACTCTCTTGAATGGCGCCAATGCGATCAGCATCGCTGTCATTAATGACAGAGATACCGAATTGAGTGGCTAAAACAGATCTCTCTGCAGACCCACCAGGACTACAGAGAGATCGCAAGAGGGGGTGGAATGGATTTAATTGCCGCATGCCTCTGAGGAATCGGATGATTAGATCATGCTTCTCGAGCATGTTGCCATCCACCGCGTCATAATGAGCGGAGATCGCAGCCACGTAAACCTTCAGTGTGGAGGGTGACAGCCTACGCTCCAGCTTATCCTGAAGGAAGGATAACACAATGTTAATCTGGCAAGTTTGGGAGTCTTCTCAGTGAGAAGCGCACCACTCAGAGAATAGACTCCACTTCAGGGCGTAGGCATGCCTCGTAGAGGGTGCTCTAGCCTGAGTGATGGTGTTAAGTACCACGGGCGGTAAGTCACCTAAGTCCTCCGCGCTCCATCTATGGACCACACGTGGAGGTTCCAGAGATCTGGGCATGGGTGCCAGATGGTGCCCCGTCCCTGAGAGAGGAGGTCCTCCCTTAGGGGAATGCGCCAAGGAGGGGCCGCCGTGAGGAGTGTGAGCTCCGAAACCCAGGTCCGGTTGGGCCAGAGGGGCGCAACAAACAAGACCTGCTCCTCATCCTCCCTGACTTTGCACAAAGTTTGTGCGATTAGGCTCACTGGGGGAAACGCATATTTGCGCGTGCCCAATGGCCAGCTGTGAGCCAGTGCATCCGTGCCGAGGGGGGCCTCGGTCAGGGAATAAAACAGCTGGCAATGTGTGTTCTCGGTGGAAGCAAACAGATCGATCTGGGCTTCCCCAAAGCGCGCCCATATCAGCTGGACCGAATCGGGTTGGAGTCCCCACTTTCCTCAGGACACTAGCTGCCGTGAGAGTGCATCGGCTGCACGGTTGAGCTCACCCAGAATGTGAATGGCACGCAGTGATTTTAGCCGCGTGTGACTCCAAAGGAGCAGACAGCGAGCGAGCTGAGACATGCGGCGAGAACGCATACCCTCCATACGGTTGATATAAGCCACCGCCGCCATGCTGTCCGTCCTGACCAGCATGTGTTTCTGCTCCAGCACCGGGAAAAAAAGCGGCAGAGAGCCAGATACACTGCCAACAGCTCCAGGCAGTTGATATGCCAATGCAGGCGGGGTCCGGACCACGAACCCGCGGCTGCATGCTCATTGCACATGGCCCCCCAGCCCGTGCTGGAGGCATGTGTCGTTACTACAACATGCCTGGATACTAGCCCTACGGGCACTCCGGCCCGTAGAAAGCCAGATCCGTCCAGGGGCTGAGGGTGCTGAGACACAGCAGAGTGATGTTCACCCGGTGCGTACCCGCGCGCCATGCCCGTCTGGGGACTTGATCGCGAAGCCAACGCTGAAGTGGTCTCATATGAAGCAAACCGAGCGGCGTGATCGCGGCTGCGGATGTCATATGCCCCAGGAGCCTCTGAAAACATTTCAGTGGGACCACTATCTTCCTGTGGAGCTCGTTTACACAGGAAAGCATTAGCCTGGCGCGCTCCTCGGAGAGGCGTGCAACCATAGCAATTGAATCCAGCTCCAGCCCGATGTAAGAGATCCTCTGCACAGGGCAAAGTTTGCTCTTCTCTCGGTTGACCTGAAACCCCAACTGGTCGAGGTGCTGAAGCAACTGATTATGCACAGAGGAGGCTAGAATGTGCCAGTCAGAGCGCGCGCTAATGGCACCATCGATCACTGACGTGCCAACGGAGGGGCAGCTCGGGATGGGAGTGCTCATCCCGGGAAGCGGTGCATCCCGAGGAAGAGCTGAAAATAAGAGAATTTCTCTTACCTTCCTCCCTGGATCCCGCGGTGAGGCCAGAGTGAGAGAAAGGAGTCTGTTCTGCTGCACTCTGAGGGCCTGAGGCGAAGGGTCCCGGTGCTGCGAGCTGGAAGGCGGAGTTTCCCAGACTGGCAGTACTCGGGTTTGCACATCTGGAGAGAGAGGAAACTGCTCTTTTGGAAATTTGGTTGCCGCCAGCCCAGGGGCCGGCAGCGATGAGTTTAAAGTCGTTGTGGACTGATGTAATAATCCTCGGCCCCCCACCGAGGAAAGAGCAGGTCCCCTCTCCTCCGAATGGCCCGTCCCAGGAACGCTCACACTTTAAAAATGAACATCTGGCTGATGTGGAAAAGGCATTGGGTTAAGTACTTCATTTCGGGGCAGTCTATCACCCACAGTCACAAGGTAAGTTTGGGCGGTTGAATCTAACATTGAAAAACAAATTGGCTAAAATCTGTGCACAGACTAAATTGACATGGCTGGCTGCTCTTCCACTGGATGTCAGTACGTAGCTCTGTGAGTAGGGCAACAGGATACACGCCCTTTGAACTGTTGACTGGTCGCCAATTTCCTGGCCCACTGACCCCACTACAACCATTATCACACCAAATTTACTATGACAAATTGACTGCTCTAATTGAATCTTTTGACAAAATGTTACCAACTGAATTTAGGGGACTCGAATATCCAGCACCCCTACCTGACCGAACTGGGTGAGATTGAGAATCTACAGGCGTAAATGGAAAGAGCCTCGCTGGTCTGCTCCAATTAAGGTACTTGCACGCACCTCTCACTGTGTTCGTCTTGCAGGAAAAGGTGACCCTTGGTACCATCTGAGCCAGTGCTGTCCGGCGGACCCACCGTCCAGATGACACTAGAGTGGACCTTGCTTTGCAGGTCCAAGAGAGGGAGGATACCACAGAAAATACAGGAGGTGCAGTAGGGAGTGAGGGTACCACAAAAGGAGGTGATACACAAACACATGCACACGACAAAAATTTTCATCCATCACAAAGTAACCTACAAACTTTACAGGTGGTCCACAAAACTGGGCATTTATTCACAGCCCCTAAAGGAGAAGCTGTAGCCCATTGTGTCAGTGCAGACTGTGCATTTGGAGCGGGCATAGCGAAAAAAGTCTGAGAAAGATATGGGGTTGACAAAGTAAAGGCCCAGAGAAAAATGAAAAGTGACTGTGCTATAACTTACGAGGCAGACAGAATAGTTTTCCACCTGATCACAAAAACACTTGCTAGAGACCTACCCACATATGAGCACTTTGAGAGCAGTCTAATCTGCATGAGAATGTGGTGTGACAAATTACACATCACCAGATTGTCAATACCCCTGCTGGGGTGTGGTTTGGACAAGTTGGAATTCTATAGAGTTCTCCACATTATTGAAAAGACATTTAAAGGCCAGAATATAACCATTTCAGTCTATACGTTAGAATAAGTTTACTGTGCTTGCCATTTTTTTATTGTAGCTTTGATACTGATTATATATTACTTGCTGTTAATACAATAACGCTGTGAAAAATAAGATACAGGGAGGACCAGACATGAATGATAAGAAAAACCACCATCAATAAAACATGAGGGTCAAGTTGTGGGAAAACTACAGAAGGTACATGTGCAATGGTCAGGTTGGCAGCACCAGTGACACTGATTGGCAACAGACAAGAGGGAAGGGGTGGAAGTACAGCTAGGAGAAGAAAAAGGGACGCAACGTTCGACTTAACTACAAATTCCCCAACCTATATAGATTCAATAGGGGTCCCGAGAGGAGTCCCTGATGAATACAAACTAGCAGACCAAATTGCTGCCGGGTTCGAGAATATCCCAATAATTTCAGCCCTATTGTCTGTCACCCAAAGTAAAAATGTGGATAGAATAAATTATGTGCACTATAATGTGATGAGATTGGCAAATTTAACAAGAGACGCCGTAGAAGGATTATCAGAACAATTGGCTCCAACCTCATTAATGGCAGCAGAAAACAGAATAGCATTAGATATGCTCCTAGCAGAAAAGGGCGGGACCTGTGATTTTTGCTGCACTTTCATTCCCAATAATACCGCCCCAGACGGATCAGTAACGAGGGCTTTAGAAGGATTAAAAACCCTTTCTAAAACAATGGCAGAACACTCTGGTGTAAGTAACCCATTTGATGATTAGCTGACCAGTGTGTTTGGAAAATATAAAACCATGTTTACATCAATTTTGATCTCTATAGCTACCTTTGGGGCCATAATAGTGACCTGTAGATGCTGTTGCATCCTATGTATCAGAACATTGTGTAACAGGGTGATAATAACAGCAATTGAAAACAAAGATGGAGTCCCAGAAGAGGAGGAGGTATATGACTTATAAATGTTGTTTTTTCCCAATAACTGTGCTTCTTTGCAGATGCTGATTCATCACAAGTTATGTGTTTTTTAGATATTGATGTTTGATAAATTTGCCGTTTAAAAATGTGTTAAGATTTTAATTTTGATTATTGAAATGTTTGTAGTCTAGATAATTTCAGTGTGATTGACTTAGCTGACATGTTGTGGTTGCCCAAAAGTCAATTAGGGGACCGACTGGGTGACTTTCCCCACAGGGGTTTTCGGCCCAGTCCAGCCTGAGCACACTGGTTTATAGGGAATTCATAGGGACCATCATTGTTTGACTGTTATGATTATTGTTGTGTTTATTGCTTTTATTTAAATTTTTTTCCCTTAATGGTCTGATATGATGTGTCAGGTGAACATGTGGTGGGTGTCTTTCCTCACAGAGGTTTTCGACCCAAGCTCATCTGGACATATTGGACCAAGAATTCTGAGATTTTTTAAGTGTTTATTAAAGTGGTGTGGCCTCTTTTCGGAGGCCAAGAGAGGGATTGAAGGATAAGCATTTTATTAAGCTTTGCTAGTAAATACGTAGTGAATATAGACATGAAGGCTTTTGCTTTCAAAGCGTTAACTGCCATATTATGTGCACAGAATAGAGAAGTGTTGCAGGTTGCTGAGAACAGCCCATCCTGTTATCGGGTATGGGTGTATGGAAATTGCAAAGAGCTCTGAGATGTATGAGCTGTGTGTACGTGCTCTGAAACATTTGCCTAGTCAACTGTCAAGGCCAACTGTCAAGAGAGTTACACAGATACCAGAAAGAGGAACATCTGGTTGCTGAACGGTCAAACTGTCAAGATGACACTATATAAGTCATTAGGGTTGGGATTAGATAGTGTGCGAAAGACAGTATAAAAGCATGATGGAGAGCCCAATAAGGCAGGGGCTGAATTGATATTACACCTCTCCTGCACAGAACTTGTATTCTCTAACTTCTTACATTCAAAATAAAACTTCTTAATTTTCAACTCAGATCTCCATCAATTTTTGAACATGCAATGGACCATTTGAGTCCTATAGCGTGCAGTAGACCACTCCGATTACATTGGGAAAACCGGCGATTGCTGCAAATTGCGTTTTAACGTTTGGCTGGTCAACTGCATGGTATGGAAACCTTATATACCTGTTAGACATGCGGATGATCCCGTCCCATACAGCTGCCATTGCACGGCTCAAAGATACTTTGTAGTGTGCAATTTAACACAATTGCCTCTAGGAGTCTCCAATGGAAATAAAACAAACACACACAAGAAATGCACGTACGCCAGACATGAAGTTGGCGTGAACCAACACACATTCTCACGTTAATTACATCCTTAGTAAATCCAAAAGTGAGCATGAAATCTGGCGTTCGCTGCATTGATGCATGAGGTCCCTGCTGTTTATGCTCACCACTACATCAGCAGTTCAGGTGAGGCTCAAAACGCAACCATTTGCCCTTTACCTCCAACGTCAGCACAGTCTGTGTTGATTGTCTTGTGTGCATATTCACAGATGCTTTATTTTGACCTGTAAATCCAGCACATTTTTATTTGTGTCTTTATAGCTTGCACAAGTTTCAGTGCTTTTTTCAAAAATTAGGTCTGGTTCTGCCAATAACTGCCGCTGTATTCCACCACCCTCAACTCCACACACTAGCCTGTCACAAAGCATTTCTTTCAACATGTCACTGCAATTGCAAACAAATACTGAATGATAATCTGGGGAAGGTATACTGTTAAACCAAAATAGAAATTATAATCATCCCAAAATTACTACAGTATAATATTTTTAAATATCTTTAACAATTGCAAACATATCAATAAATCTGAATAAAACCATTGAAAATGTTGCTTATTTCTGTGTTTGAAGCAAAGTACTGCCATGCTTCTCTTCACCTTAATGGATATTTTGCAAATTACCGCAGGCAGCGCCTTACTGCCATTTGACTGGATGACAAAAATCCAATATGGATAGCAGGCTTTAAATTCAGTGAAATGCCAGGAACCAAAAAAAAAAAAAAAGACCAGACATGTGATGACCATGGAAATGGATGAAGGATCCAAAAGGGTTAAGGAAAAAACAAAACAAATATATATATATTGTCACGGATTGGCCAGGCTCTTCCACCAGTATCACGCAACGAGCATCTTCACCTGAGTATTAACCACGCACAGCTGCACCCAATCACTCAAACACACTATATAAGCACACACCTCACTTCACTCATTGTCCGGTCTCGTTCCCACGAAGCGGACTCATAGCGAGTACCTCTGGTAGTCACTATCATTTCATATCATCGTCTGAACTTACCTGATCTCTGTTTCCTTCCAGTCTGTCCAGCGTTCCCGGTGTCCTGTCAGCGTTGTGTGTATCGTCAGTCTGTCTTCCCCGCAAGCCCTCTGGTGTGTGCATTAGGTCTTCCTCAGTGTCTGTCATCCAACCTGCCACAAAGAAGGATCATCAGATCAACCGAACTCCATTCACTTCCCCAACGTTATCCTTGTGTGCTCCACTGTTGGAATAAACATTTTTCATAACTTAATCACCTTGTTTGTCCGTTTGCTTCCCTAACAGAAGACCGGACCACTACAATCAATTGGTGGACTCGCTGAAGAGAGTCTTACTAGCATCTGCTCCACTTCCCGAAGCACCACAAGCACCGAGCACTTCTTCACCGTCCACCCACTCATCCAGTCCCATGGCTCGACCAGCGCCCTACTCTGGCGGGCCGGAGGAGTGCAATGGATTTCTGTTACAATGTTCTCTGGTATTCACTATGCAACCTGAGTTATATCCCACAGATCTGTCCAAAATCACGTTGGGTCGGCTCTTCGGTGGACTGAAACCATCTGGCAACAGTCTGGGCCGGTAACAAACTCCATTCATACATTCACCAAGTATTTCAAGGAGGTTTTTGGTCGTGCAGATGCAGAAGTAGCAGCCGGAGAACAGTTATACCATCTCAAACAGGGAGCCATGTCCACTCAGGATTATGCACTCCGGTTCCGCACTCTGGCTGCTGCTAACGGATGGAATGAGCGATCTCTCCTCACAACTTACCGGCTCGGATTGGAGCCCAGCCTCCGATTACAGCTGGCAGCCCTCGACGATACCATGGGGTTGGAGAAATTCATTCAACAATCTCTTCGCTGTTCTGATCGTCTGAAGGTCTACCAGCATGATCTTCCACCAGTATCCCAAGCACTCCTCCGTTCGCCAGAGCCAGCCATCCCTCCAGAACCAGAACCAATGATCGTGGAATCTGGTAGAATCACGATCACTAAGCGACAGAGGAGGCTCACCCGGGGTCTGTGTATATACTGTGGTGCCGAAGGACATGTCAGGCTGGACCGTCCCATTCGTCCAGCACGCTCCTTGGCGAGTGTGTTCAGTTCTTCCATTGAAAAGATGCATCCTCTCACCACCAATGTTCAGTTAACTACCCCTTCTGTCTCTGTTTCAGTCACGGCCCTCATCGACTCCGGGTCAGCTGTAAAAATTTCATCTCGCACGCCCTCTGTCGCCACCTCCAGCTTAACACCGAAGCCTCGACGCACGTCTACCAGATTCAACCCATAACCAACGATATCCATTCCCAGGCGCGTAGCCATTGTAAATGTGAACCTATCAATCTCCAAGTGGGATTGCTCCACAAAGAGGAGATTCAATTTCTGGTTCTGGAGGGTGCATCTATGGATATCGTCCTAGGGCGCCCATGGCTGGTGAAGCACGATCCCATCCTCTCTTGGGGCACAGGAGATATAAAGAGATGGGGTGAAGAATGCAGATCCAGCTGTTTTCCCGACCTACCCTTACAGAGACCCCTTACCCCCCATGTCACGTCTGTCGAAAGTCCAGTCGAGAAACGATCCATCCAGATCCCGAAGATCTACTCCGCATACGAGGACGTATTTTGCCCCAAGAGAGCTTCCCAGCTACCTCCACATCGGCCATGGGACTGTGCAATTGACCTGCTTCCAGATACTCCTATGCCCAAAGGTAGGATTTACCCGTTGCCCTTCCGGAAACTAAGGCCATGGAGGAGTATATTCAGGAAGCTCTGAGTCAGGGGTATATTCGCCAGTCCACTTCACTCGCTGCCTCAAGCTTCTTCTTCGTGGCCAAGAAGGATGGAGGGTTGCGGCCTTGTATAGATTATCGAGTTCTGAATCAAGGAACAATTAAATTCAGATATCCCCTTCCTCTCGTCCCTGCGGCCCTGGAACAACTCCGATCCGCCAAGGTATTCACTAAGTTGGACCTCCGCAGCGCCTACAATCTGGAAGAATACGCGAGGGGGACGAGTGGAAGACGGCGTTTGTGACCCCTACAGGGCACTACGAGTACCTGGTCATGCCCTATGGTCTGGTCAAAGCCCCCTCCGTATTCCAAAACTTCATCCACGAAGTCCTCCGGGAGTTCCTCCATCTCTCTGTCATAGTCTACATTGATGATATCCTGATTTACTTCCGGAGTGAGGCCGAACACCGCCACAACGTTGCGGAGGTCCGACAAACCCTCAGAGAACACCAGTTATACCTCAAGGCAGAGAAGTGCTCATTCCACTTACCCCCCGTTCAGTTTCTAGGGTACATCATCTGAAGGTAATACCTGCATTTTAGTCATTGTAGATCGGTTCTCAAAATTCTGTCGTGTGATTCCTTTGAAGGGTCTGCCCACAGCCCTAGAGACCGCCGAAAACCTGTTCAACCATGTCTTTCGAAATTTTGGGTAACCAGAAGATATAGTCTCGGACCGAGGACCCCAATTCATCTCCAGACTATGGAAAGCCTTCTTCAGACTCCTAGGTGTGACCGTAAGCCTCTCGTCTGGCTATCACCCACAGGCCAACGGCCAGACAGAGAGGAAAATTCAGGAAGTGGGGCGGTTGCTCAGGACCTTCTGTCACGGTCATCAAAACTCCTGGAGCCAGTTTCTGGGCTGGGTGGAATATGCCCAGAATTCCCTGCGGCAACCTACCACCGGACTTACGCCATTCCAGTGCATCCTAGGATTCCAACCTCCACTCTTTCCCTGGGATGGCGAACCATCTGATGTCCCCGCAGTGGATTACTGATTCCGGGAGAGCGAGAGGGTCTGGGACGATGCTCATCACCATCTCCAGAGGGCAGTACGCAGAGCAAAGGAGGTGTCCGATAAAAGGAGGATTCCAGGTCCCATCTATACTCCGGGGCAGAAGGTCTAGCTCTCCACCAGAGATATCCGCTTGCGACTGCCCTCCCGAAAACTAAGTCCCAGATTTGTTGGTCCCTTCACCATCCTGGAACAGGTCAATCCAGTCACATATAAGTTACAGTTACCACCACAATACAGAATCCACCCCACATTCCAAGTGTCCCTTCTCAAACCCTTTCACAATCCTCTGACTCCCTCCACAGAGCCTGGCCATGAAGAGGAACCCCTCCCCAACTGATGTTGGAAGAAGGGTCCATCTACCAAGTCAAGGACATCCTACGGTCCCAGCGTCGTGGTGTTCATCTAGAATACCTCGTCGACTGGGAGGGATATGGTCCAGAAGAAAGGTCCTGGGTCCCCAGTTCCGTTATATTAAATCCCGCACTTATGGAAGAGTTCCACTCCAATCACCCCGAGTTCCCAGCACCTCGTGGACGAGGTAGACCACCACCACGACGTCGGAGGTTTAGGCCCTCAAGAGCGGGCCCTGGGGAGGGGGGTAATGTCACGGATTGGCCAGGCTCTTCCACGAGTATCACGCAACGAACATCTTCACCTGAGTATTAATCACGCACAGCTGCACCCAATCACTCAAACACACTATATAAGCACACACCTCACTTCACTCATTGTCCGGTCTCGTTCCCACGACGCGGACTCATAGCGAGTACCTCCTGGTAGTCACTATCATTTCATATCATCGTCTGAACTTACCTGATCTCTGTTTCCTTCCAGTTTGTCCAGCGTACAGTTTAAACATCGCTAAATAACATCAAAATGTTGTATCATAATATATTGTTTAATTATGTTGTTGTTGTTTTTTTGTCCAACTTTTTGTTATATTTTGACACGCCAGTTATTCAGCAATGTTTCAACTTTACAGTAACTTTATTTTTTTAGATAGGATTGCAAAGATTATTGTTCATTTGATACTGAGCCTTTGTCATTTATAAGGGATTTACGAAGGATAAATCTATAGTCCTCACTATAGATTAGGTCACAAACCAAGTTGTGTTAATAAAGCATTTATTAACATGCATAGTAACCATTACAATATGCCTGCATAGTAAGATATATAATTGTGGATTTCGATAGTTTATTTATCATTTACTAACTTTATTCTGAATCATCTTAAAAACCATCAAGTACTCTTGGATACAAATGGTTTGTAAATAATGCAATAGTTAATTTAGTCATTAAAAAAATCAGTCACAAATTATGAAAGTACAATTATAAGTTGTGAATAGATCGTTTGTAGCTGCAGTTATAAATGTTTATTAATGTAGAATTAAAGCTTAAGAAATAATGAAATAAGTATATGCTCATGCTTAATAAATGGTGTAGTTATTTGTTACCACGAGCTTCTGTTTCTTTTCAGGACCTAAGAACACTAAATACAGCGTCAGGAACAGATGCTGGAGAAGTAAACGCTGCTACCTGGCAGTTTTTTGATGAAATGCATGGAGTGTTGGGTTCTGGGCCTTCTGTGGACTCACCAGTGGTAATTTCATCTTTACAGAGGACCCAACAACTATGCTTATGGTAATATTTAAATAAACATCCTGTAATCAAGCAGAAATTTATTTTCTGGATTTTACTTATGTATTGTCTCATTCTCCTAGGACATTGTTGAGCATACGTCTACTGCATCACTACAGAAGTTTGCTCACCTTCAAAGAATGATTCAGGTCCAACTACCTCTCCCAGTGCCACAGCAAGCTCTGTTACTCCTTCACCAAAAAAAAAGAAAAAGAAAAAGGAAAGCAAATCCAATCTTTGGACTTTTTGGTTGAGGAGTCTGCTAAGGACTGATAAAGCCAAGACTGATAAACTCTTAAGTCTTTTTGAAAAAGTGATAGACAAATTGTAGTTGCAATTTGCTTGTTAGAAGTTGTCTTTAATTTTTTTTACTTTGTAATTTGTCTGTTTATACAATTGTTTACAAGATCCCTTTGCACAAGGTATTTGTTGGTTATATTTTTTATCTTAAGTTTATTTTTTGTTGGTCATGGTGTTATGTAAATTAAGACTGTTTTCAAAGTTTATACATTCCAAATAAATTTTTTATGTGACTGAAAAATTTACTGACAGTTCTATACAATATAAAGCTATTTTGGTTTGCTAAAAATGTTTTTGGTCTTCACTAATGATACCAAACAGTTAAATACCTGCAGATACACACTTAACCATGCAACATGAATGTAAAAAAAGTTTTATTGCGAATAGCACACAGATAAAACAGAAGGAGCAGCATCTCCAATAGCAACGTGACTTAATAAACTGCTTCTATACAGACACACACACACACACACACATCTGGTTTTTATACAAAGCTTGAAACCAAGGCAGCCAATCCATCTCTTGAAGCGTTCCCAGATGTTTTGTTGTTTGCCATGGTTTCAAGCTAGGTTGGGGGTCAAAAGGATGCCTCAAAATGTCATCATCTGGGTCAAGCATGTCCCCACTGTCCAAACACACATTGTGTAAAAAGGCACAGGAAGCAATGACCTGGGTAGCAAACATTGGTTTTTATCTCCAATGCTCTGAAAAGTGTTGATCTCCAACACGTTTTCATAATGCCAAAAGTTCTTTCAATAATGCCACGGCCTTTTGAATGGTAGTAATTGAAGCACCTCTGGACCTGCTCTTTGACTGGTTCTTTGTAAGGAGTAATTAAGCAGACAGGGGTGTCTAAACAGGGGTAGCCTCCATCACCCAGAATAATGTATCCTGTAGGAGGATACCATTGTGCCCTGTAAAACGTACTGTTTTTAAGCGCACAGGTGTCTTGAACTGACCCTGGATAGCCAACAAATATGTCCAGGAATCATTCACTGGAATTGCAGATTGTCTGCATGCTTATAGAATAAAAGCCCTTGTAATTTAAATAGTCTGTTACAGACTCGGTCCCAGTCATTCCCCTCGCTGGCCAGCAGAGGTCACCATCCCCGGACTTTTAAGCATTACATCATCCATTTAAACTGATTGTGCACACACCTGAACTGAATCTAGTTACGACCCACGCTTCCTATATTAGCCACACTCAAACACCAGTTCATTGCGAAGTCTTGTTTAGCCCCGGCCATCATTACTGAGCGTTCTTTCCTGTCTGATCTTCTGAGAATAACCCCGGACTGTTTCTGACTCTGAGCTGCCTTCTGCCTGCCCACGACCCTTGCTTTAAACACGGACTCTGAACCACGCTGCCTGCCCTCGACCCAAGCCTGCCTAACGGATTCTGAACTACACCGCCTGCCACTGATCTACGCCTGGTAAATCACTCTGTGTCTGTCAGCCGCCAGCCCCAAGACCATTATTGATTACTGGTGATGTGTGTTCGCACTTTAGTGCGTATTGGATGTTTGTGTTTGACTGTGACTAATAAATACTGCATAATGGATCCCTCCGTGTCAGTCTCCACGTTACAGAAGACTTCGCCCAACATGGATCCCGCAGCCGTACAGGTTTTGTCCCACGAAGTCACAGCTCAAGCTCAGGTATTAACCACACATCAGCAACAGTTATCTCATTTAACCCAGCTAACAAATGAATTTGTGAAATCACTGCAAAACCTGCAAGCTGCTCCCACAGCGCAACTCACCGCCAACTACTCTCCAAGTCAACTATTTGTTGCACAGACCCAGACTGTTTCCGGGGTTCGTTTGGCATTCCCCGATAAGTTCTCAGGTAACCCAGCTAAATGCAAAGGCTTTTTACTTCAGTGCAAACTGTTTATCGCCCAACAGCCCCACCTGTTTAAGGATGAGAATGGTAAAATTGCTTTTGTATGTTCACTGCTCACGGGAAAAGCATTAGACTGGGCTACTGCAGTTTGGCCAGACAGCACCCCGATATTTCCCTCATTTAACGACTTTCTCAAACATTTGTACACTGTGTTCGATCATCCTGAGGGTGGTCGTAATGCTGGTGAGGAGCTTTTGTGTGTTCAACAGAGAGATCGTCCTGCAGCTGAATTCGCTCTGCATTTCCGCACACTGGCAGCGCAAATGGGCTGGGCTGATGATCCTCTTAAGACACTCTACAGGAAAGCTCTTAACCCGGAACTGCAAAAGGAGATGGCATGTCGTGATGATGGGAAAACATTGGACCAGCTCATTGAACTTTCAATCAGGTTAGACAATCTGCTTTGCACCCGTAATCTCTTGTGCTCTGTCATTCCCAGTCCTGTATCTCCTGAGAATCCCACTGAACCCATGCAACTGGGCAGAACTCGACTAACCCTCGAGGAACGTGAACGAAGACAGAGAAATCATCTATGCCTATACTGCGGTCTTTCAGGTCATACGAAAATCCTGTGTCCCAACAAACCTCCGCCCAAGGCCCTTCCGGTGAGTGCCACCACCGTGTTCACGACCACTAATGACGTTCTGAGTGTACCCGTTTGTTTAAGATGTGATGAGATTGAGATCTCGACTCTGGCCATGGTCGATTCAGGAGCCGCTGGCAACTTTATTGATCACACGTTTGCCACTACCCATTCCATTCCTCTAACCTCCTGTAATTCTTCCCTAGCCATCACTGCTATAGACGGGCGCCCCCTGGGGGAAGGACACATAAAATTCCGAACTCTGCCAATCTCTCTTCAAACAGGCTCTCTTCATGAAGAAAAACTCTCCCTTCTAGTGATTGACTCTCCTCGACACACCGTTATCCTCGGGTTACCCTGGTTACAACTTCATGACCCCCAAATTTCCTGGAAAAATGGTGAGATCGCAAAATGGAGCAATAATTGCTTTAACCAGTGTCTACACTCTGTCCTCCCTGTCCAGATTAACACCATTGCCAGTACTGAAGACCCCGAATTATGTCAAGTCCCTGAAGCTTATCACGATCTCATCGAAGCCTTTAACAAACAGAAAGCTACTAAGCTCCCGCCCCATCGCGAGTATGATTGTGCTATTGAGCTACTGCCAGGTACAACACCCCTCGTGGTCGGATTTTTCCCCTCTCTCAACCAGAAACTAAAGCCATGAATACTTACATCTCTGAGGAGCTGGAGAAAGGCTTCATACGACCATCCACTTTACCTGCTTCAGCCGGGTTTTTCTTCGTTAAGAAGAAAGACGGTAGTCTACGCCCCTGCATCAACTACAGAGGACTGAATGAAATTACTGTCAAGTACCGCTACCCCTTACCATTAGTCCCAGCAGCCCTTGAACAACTCCGCTCAGCCCAATACTTTACCAAATTGGATCTCCGCAGTGCTTACAATCTCGTCCGTATCCGACTGGGGGACGAATGGAAAACCGGGTTCTCTACCGTAAATGGCCACTATGAATACCTCGTTATGCCCTTCGGTCTAGCTAACAGTCCTTCCGTGTTCCAGGCCTTCATAAATGAGATATTTAGAGACATGCTCAATCAGTGGGTCATCGTATACATCGACATCCTTATATACTCCAATTCCTTACCTGAACATATCCAGCATGTCAGAGCTGTTTTAAAACGTCTGATTCAACACCAGCTGTATGCCAAGATCTCTAAATGTGAGTTCCATCAAACCTGCATCTCATTTCTGGGCTATATCATCAGTCCCGAGGGAGTCGCCATGGATCAGCAGAAGGTCGACTCCGTCACGCAATGGCCACAACCTGAGACCCTCCGACAGCTACAATGTTTCCTGGGGTTTGCCAACTTTTACAGACGGTTTATCAGAAACTTCAGTAGAGTAGCAGCTCCCCTTACAGCCATGGTCAAAGCCAACAACGCTCGTCTGAAGTGGAATCCAGACGCCATTAGAGCATTCAACCAACTCAAGTCCCGTTTCTCAACCGCACTCATCCTGATCCTAATCAACCATTTGTGGTCGAGATCGATGCATCCAACACTGGTATTGGAGCCATTCTGTCCCAGAGATCCCAAACCACGAATAAACTCCATCCCTGTGCCTTTTATTCCCGTAAGCTCAACCCAGCTGAGAGAAATTATGACGTTGGCAATCGCGATCTCCTAGCCATGAAAGCAGCTTTGGAGGAGTGGAGACATTGGCTTGAGGGCGCTAAACACCCATTCACCGTTATTACAGACCACAAAAACCTCGAATATATCCGGTCCTGCAAGAGATTAAACCCTAGACAAGCAAGGTGGGCTCTATTCTTTACTCGCTTCGACTTCAAAGTCACCTACATCCCCGGTTCCAAGAATGTCAAGGCGGATGCTCTCTCTCGCCTTTCGGATGAAGAAACATTGGCTGAAGATGTTGAGCCAGTCTTGAAGGATCCCTTAATCCTAGCACCCATTCAATGGGATATCGAGAATGAAATCATTCAGGCATCTGAACAAAACCCTACTCCGCAGGCATGTCTCGAGAACAGAATCTTTGTTTCCCTGTTGCTTCGTGAAAAACTTATTGCTGAAGTCCACAACCATCCCAGTTCCGGTCACCCAGGCAGCACAGCTACAGTTCAACTAATCCAGTCCCGCTACTGGTGGTCATCTATCAATAAAGATGTGATCAATTTCATTAACAAATGCTCTTCCTGTCAGATGGCTAAACACTCCCGTCACCGTCCAGCCGGGCTGCTTCAACCCCTAGAGGTCCCACGTCGTCCCTGGTCACACATAGCCATTGATTTCATCACTGATTTACCTCAGTCCCAAGGGAATACCACCATACTTACCGTCGTTGATCGTTTTTCTAAGGCTTGTCGACTCATTGCCATACCCAAGCTGCCGACAGCTCTGGAGACGGCAGAACTACTATGTGAATGTGTATTCCGCTACTATGGTCTACCTGAAGACATCGTCTCAGATCGAGGTCCCCAATTTACCTCCCGACTGTGGCATTCTTCAAGAACCTCCAGGTCAACATCAGTCTAACTTCAGGCTATCACCCACAGTCCAACGGACAAACGGAACGCCTCAATCAGGAGATCGGTCGATTCCTGCGCACCTATTGTCACTCCAACCAGGCGGAGTGGAACAAATTTCTCATGTGGGCAGAATACGCGCAGAACTCTCTGAGAAAGTCATCTACAGGTCTGACTCCCTTTCAATGTGTACTTGGTTTTCAACCCCCTCTATTTCCCTGGTCTGGTGAAACTTCCGAACTCCCAGCCGTCGACACTTGGTTCAAGAAATGTGAGGAGGTATGGAACGCAGCTCACACCCATCTAGCGCATGCCATCCGAAGATTCAAAGAACAGGTTGATCTGCATCGTCATCCTGGTCCCACGTATTCCCCAGGACAGTGGGTGTGGCTATCCGCTCGAGATCTTCGCCTGAAACTACCCTGCAAGAAACTCAGCCGTAGGTACGTGGGTCCTTTCCAAATAGAAAGACAAATCTCTCTTGTTTCCTTTCGACTGACATTCCCTAACCATTTTCGTATCTCTCCCACATTCCATGTCTCTCTGCTCAAGCCTGCTGTTGGTCCAGCTGAGGTGGATAGGGAGGTGGCAGCCGGTGAACAGGGTCCCTCGCCTATCATGATCGACGGAGAGGAAGCTTATCGGATCCACGAGATCCTGAGATCCAGACGCCGGGGCGGACAACTACAGTACCTTATCAACTGGGAGGGGTGCGGCCCGGAGGAAAGATCTTGGATCAACCGTAAGGACATTCTCGACCCAACTCTGGTGAATGAGTTCCACTTGCAACACCCGGAAATGCCGGCCCCTCGCCCCCGTGGAAGACCCCGGTGTCGCGATTCTTCTCACTTCAGGAGCTGTTCATTGGAGGGGGGCTCTGTTACCAACTCGGTCCCAGTCATTCCCCTCGCTGGCCAGCAGAGGTCACCATCCCCGGACTTTTAAGCATTACATCATCCATCAAAACTGATTGTGCACACACCTGAACTGAATCTAGTTACGACCCACGCTTCCTGTATAAGCCACACTCAAACACCAGTTCATTGCGAAGTCTTGTTTAGCCCCGGCCATCATTACTGAGCGTTCTTTCCTGTCTGATCTTCTGAGAATAACCCCGGACTGTTTCTGACTGAGCTGCCTTCTGCCTGCCCACGACCCTTGCTTTAAACATGGACTGAACCACGCTGCCTGCCCTCGACCCAAGCCTGCCTAACAGATTCTGAACTACAGCGCCTGCCACTGATCTACGCCTGGTAAATCACTCTGTGTCTGTCAGCCGCCAGCCCCAAGAACATTATTGATTACTGGTGATGTGTCTTCGCACTTTAGTGCGTATTGGATGTTTGACTGTGACTAATAAATACTGCATAATGGATCCCTCCGTGTCAGTCTCCACGTTACATAGTCAATCTGGTGCTGCAGCGGGGTTTTATCCTGATGTGAGTGCCATTTATTGCTCCAACAACAGAGTTGAATGCAGGTGTTCCAGATATTTGGCCAAATCCTTGCCCCACTGCCAGCAGCTCCTCTGGGTTTGGACATGAGATGGCTTTTCTGAGGTTTGCCTATATTTCTTGTACCACTCTGCGACTTATACAGTGGGCTGTAGCTTTTGGTACACTGAACACCCTGGACACTACCTGATATGAAAGTCCATGAGCTAGCCAGTAAACATAAATAAGGGCTTCCAGGTGATAACCCCAGCCATGGTCCTGTTCTCTTTGCAAGAGCCGCTGCAAAGCATTTAATGCTCTTCTACTCAGCCGGAAATCATGCTCCACTCCACTCCACGTATAGCCACAACCTTATGATGGGAACATTATGATTTAACCTGCAGTATGTTGCTGGGTGATCAGCCTGTAACAAAAAAGATCCCATCCTTATGCTGAATTGAAAAAAATGGTAACTTTTATATTACAATAAGCACACACTATAGTACAAACAATATCAAATTAAGTCATTTAATTCCTGTAAACATACCACACACTAAATAATAACAACAAAAACAAATACTTAAAACAAAAAACTAAAATCTGTAATTTAGTACACAAAAGTTCTACATGTCCACCTTGCACTGCTGACTCCCCGTGGTGGTAAGTCAATGATTGCTGCTTTCATAGCTATTATTTTTTTTACACAACTACATCATCGTGCCTTTTCATTACAGTAATGCATTATGATTCTTAATGATTCATTATGATTTATTTTGCTGTATACTGAATGTTATGTCTGAATGTGTTTGTGGTAAAAACTTAATTCATGTAAAGGCTATTTTGGTTAAATACAGTGAAACAGATGTGCATCCATCATACATACCATAAACCGATCCACCAGCAAGCTCTTACGTCATACGCAATCGACTATGGTGCCTGCTGTTGTTACTATCGACTATGGTGCCTGCTGTTGACAATATCGCTGATATTGTTGTCCTCTGCGATTTCCCGAAGTTAAATACCAAAATATAACAGTTAGCCACGCAACTGGAATAACAACAGCAGGCGCCATAGTCGACCGCTTATGACGTAAGAGCTTGCAACGTTATATGATGACGTGTGCTGGGGTTGTAGTGGTGTCCCAATTCCTAGGGGTAAATTTGAAGCCCTTCCCCTTCACCCTCGGTTTGAAGGGCCAATGGGAAGGGGTATGGGTACAAAAATAGAATTGGGATTGGGCCTAACTATTGCCTTTAGAATTCAATATAATTATTATAATATATAAATATTAGAATTATTTATAATTTAGGCTACAACGCTTCCCACTACCCACTTTCCAGAAAGTCATATTGGTACATTATTTGTCTCAACTGTTAATGTTTAATTAAACTAATATATATATATATATATATATATATATATATATATATATATATATATATATATACACATATATATATATATATATATATATATATATTTCAATTTATTTATTTATTAGTGATGGGTCATTATCGACGTTAATGTGAGACTTATCGCGCAATAAAAAAAAATAAAATTTTGCCGTTAATCTATTTTCAAAGTTGGGTTGGGAGCTGGGTCTATTCTATGCAAGCTATGATTTTCACCTTGATATTTTAGCGCGGATGTATACCTGACCGATGAGCCGTCTGACAAACAAGTGCCCTTCTGAATCAAATCAGCACGATGCCTGACTTTAACTGCAGTTCGGCAGTTTCACTTTAACTTCAGTTTGGCTTTTACTTTACCTCAAACATTTCATTCATGCCGTCGTGACAAACTAAGGTATTAGACGCAAATAAGGAGTAAGGAGTAAGGATAGCTAAGAGTGTTATGGAATTTACTAACGCACGCCGATGGAAAGAAAAAACTTCCGCATTTCGCGATGTGTGCATGTGTGTGTGCATGGGGTCCTTTACTGACAGCCGTGTGTGTGGATCTTGTCGGAAAATATGGTTAAAAGTCCTACATGACGGTAATAGTTTGATTGTGGTGTTTACTTCAATAATGCCGCTAATATATGTATAATCCACATGTCTAAATTCCATTTCTGTTTAGTTCAGTTATGATTTTATTCTGATTAAAGTAATCGAAAATCAGTAAACACAAGTACATCTTATTAAACATAATTTATTTTCATCATCAATTATTCAATTCAATTCACCTTTATTTGTATAGCGCTTATACAATGTAGATTGTGTCAAAGCAGCTTCACATAAAAGGTAAAAGGAAATTATCATAGTAGAACAGTTTCTCAAGCAGTTTGTGATGCATTTTGGAAACAGGAGATGAGTCCCTGGTCTATGCGCCACCTGGCTTGAGAAACCCGTTCTCAAAGACTTATTATTTGTGAATAGACTTATTCTGAATGCCTTCGGCAGAATTCAAATGAGCCATTTTAATCTAGATTAATTCCGAAATTAATCTAATTAAAAAAATGTATCTATGCCCACCTATTATATATATATACATATTTGATGATTGATGAACATCTCCCCCTAAAATGTCTGACAGAAGGTCTGCTCTCCACGTACATTCACTTACATTAAAAAGGCAGCATTTTCCCTGCACAGTAGTTGGCTAATGTTCACACACTCCATAACTATACTCAAATTAAGTTCTAATATTGTTCGATTTATTTCAAGCATTTTACATATTCTTGAAGATTTTTAGATCTTGATTAAGACCCAAACTTATGTGGACTTGGACATGTCTTGGACACTGGTCTCAGTCTTGAACTCAACTTTATATTTGAATTAATTTTACTGTACATTTAAAGCTGGTGTAAAATTAAAAAATAAAATAATAATAAAGTCAGGAATAAACACCTTAAAATGGCTGTTTTGTTGAGGTAAATTTAAGTGTGTATGTTTGTATTTTTGCATGTATGTGTTTATTTTATTTAGTTTGGTTTATTATTATTATTGATTAATGAATTTATTTTATGATTTACCCATCATGTGTTTCTTTGTGTTTTCTTCTGGCCTGAGTAAAATTATGTAACATTTTGGAACAAATATGCAAAACAGCAAAGCAAAACTTGAAGCTAAAATAGCAAATATCTCCACAGCTACAGTCAATTTTCCAGGAGAACTGACATAAGCAGGTATAAAAGTGATCCACACGGCACAGAATATGAGCATACTGAAAGTGATGAACTTGGCTTCATTGAAGTTGTCAGGCAACTTTCGAGCCAGAAAAGCCAGAATAAAGCACAATATAGCCAGTAAACCAATGTAACCAAGAACAGCCCAAAAGCCAAATGCTGAACCTAAATCACATTCTAGAATTATTCTCTCTTGGTAATAATTCATGTTCATGTATGGGAAAGGTGGAGATATTGTTAACCAAAGCACACAAATTACAACCTGTAACAGAGTGAAGGCCATTACACTGAGTCTTTGCTGTAAGGGCCCAAACCATTTCATGACACTACTTCCTGGAAGTGTAGCTTTGAAGGCCATTAACACCACTATTGTTTTTCCCAGAACACAGGAAATGCATAGGACAAAAGTGATCCCAAACATTGTGTGTCGCAACATACATGACGACTCAGTTGGCCGACCAATGAAAGTGAGTGAACAAAGGAAACACAGAGTCAGTGAGAAGAGCAACAGGAAGCTTAGCTCTGAGTTGTTGGCTTTCACTATTGGTGTGTCCTTATACACAAAGAAAATTATAGCAATACCTAAAGTAAAAAACACACCCAAAAAAGAAAATAGCATTAAAACAATTCCCATCACCTCCTCAAATGATAAGAACTCAACAAGTTTTGGGACACATGTATCTCTACATTTGTTGGACCAAAATTCTGGAGGACACTTGAGACACGTCACTGAATCTGAGAAAAACAAATAAATAAATAAAGAATTATATATATATATATATATATATATATATATATATATATATATATATATATATATATATACATACATATATATATATATATATATATATATATATATATATATATATATATTTTTTTTTTTTTTTTTTACATTGTACACTGCTGTTTATCAATGCAATTTTTTTGTACCTGTCTTATTACTTATTTCTCCTTCTGCACATTGAATACAGTCATAACAGCAGAGAGGTTTTCCTTTTTTCACAGCCTTCCTAGTGCCCGTGGGACAGCTTTCACTGCACACAGACACAGGCACCTGCGAAATAATATTTTTTACCATAAAATTCTTCTTATTGTTTACAGAAATGTAAGATATATATCAAGTGCTCCCAAATTTTACCTGATGTTGATTCTTGGCCCACATTATGCTGATGTTATTAAACGAAAGTTGAAATTCTGATTGTAAGGAGGCATCATAGAAACCCACTTTAACAAACTTTGTTGCCCCTTCTTCCCCCTGCTGCCAGTTCAAGAGATCATACCTTGCTGCCGGATCTCCATTTTTATCAAAGAATACCTTTTCACCAGCTTTCAGTGAAAAAATTCACTTCCTTCATGGCATTAAGTACCTGTAAATTATAAATACGTACAATTTAAATACAGACAAATACAACATTTGTGGACAACTGGTGGACAAATTTACCTATCTACAGAATGTATACTACCTGCCATGTATTATTGTTTTTTTCCAGGCATTCTCTTTGATTTGTGTCCCATTTTGAACAACTGATTGAGCTGTTCAGAGCATGTGCAATGGCAAACACAGCCTTGTAAACATTATTGGCTATTTGCAATTCTGTAACATCTGTGTACTGATTCTGCACATTTTTTAAACTTTCATTGCCTGTGCACATGCTCCTGCTTTCAGAACTTTGGTCTGGGAAAAGTCTACATTGAAATATTGATTCCCACAACTCTTTAAACAGATATATGTCGGAAGATGTGTTAATTTTAGTTAGAAATTCCCTCAATCCTTGTATTTCAGCTTTTGGGATGGCAAAACCCATAGATCCTCTAAGAATGTGTTGCCATTTACCAGTAGCAATGTTCATGTCAGAGATCCAGGATTCACTACCAATCCACTGAATCCCAGTAATATTCTGCATAGCTAATTCCCCTAAAAGAACTTCCATGTCTGAGTATGATACAAAGGCAACGATCACTTTAGAGCTTGATTTCTTTACAATGTCCACGATTCTTAAAATTTCCTCCCTGGGATGAGTCCTGAAGAATGCTTCAGAAAATTCTACACAGACTCCAAATTCTGTAGCTGCTTTGATAAAAGTGTTCATGCCATTGTTTCCATAATCATTATCACTGCAAAGAGCCCCTACCCAGGTCCAGCCAAAATACTTCACCAGTTTGGCCAGTGCTCTGCTCTGGTAATAATCACTGGGAATAGTCCTGAAAAATGAGGGGTGTTTCTTTCTGTCGCTGAGGCAGGCACATGTTGCAAAATGACTAATCTTTGGGATTTAAAAAAAAAAGAAAGAAAGAAAAAGCAGAAAATAAATTGTAAGTTTTTTTACATTAATCCGTTTGCTCTTTATCTTTACACTATTGCATAAAAATTGGTCACAAATGCCTGTGTTTTAAACAATAAGAAAGAAGAAACTGCAGCTACTTACCACTGGTAAATGCAGTGGTCCGACAGTGCCAGAGATGGCAATTGTAGGAGTAGAGGATGTTTCTGCAATGATTGCTTGGACTGTTTTTGGTCTTTGACAGGATAACTGTGATGCATTTTCCCCATTAACTAATGACAGAGAGGCTCTAAGAGCCATTTCTATGGATCCACATGAATCATAGATTCTGTAACCCAAACTGAGACCAGGGAGAATATCAGCTCTCTTGTTGATTTCCTCGATGGCATATACCATTGTCTGTGCGTTTTGAAATTCTCTGAGACTCAAACTACAAAAAGAAAGAAAGAGATGTGTGTGTGTATATATATATATATATATATATATATATATATATATATATATATATATATATATATATATATATATATATATAGCTATGCAATGAAAAGATTAAAACAAGTATACACTGGTATTTTAAAATATGAATGTCATAAAAGTACACAGGGTGATTCTAACATTGTGTCTTTTTTCTTTTACTTTGTTCTGTCAAAATGTGTCAACCTATTTACTCACCTCTTGCATTTTGGATGTTCTGGTTTTGATGTGAATGTGGGCATAATTTCCTCCCAGCTGTTGTGGAAAGAGAAAATGCCCCCAATTGTCACATCACCGTCTTTGCTAAGCTGAGGTATGTTAGGAAGCCCCAGTAACTTGCATGGAGGGTTGGCTGCTCTCACTAGTGTAAAAAAAAGCCATGTGTGTAAGATAACCATTATAAACTCCTAACAGGTAGCTGAACCTCTGCCACTGTCTTATATAACAGCTGTTTGGTCCCCATACACTGGTTTCTGTGTTGTGGGTGTTGGTTACTGAATTTCACTTTTTTTTTTTTTGCCTTTGTACTCACTTTTTGCTTACACTCCAGTCATTCCAAATCTGTAAGATTCTGTTGAATTCAAAAAAAGATTTGTGATGATAAAAACTATAACCATAGAAGGAAAAACAAATACTATAGAAGTCAATACTTACCAGTTTCCAACTTTCTACAGGATATAAAAAAAAACTATCAAAAAAGTTTCGAAACAAGGTTGGGTATAAAAAGACAGAATTATAATTTTTTTTGGCCAACTATCTATTCAACTTACTTTGTCCAACAAGAAAGTATAAATACAGAGAAAAATGCATATTTATTCCAAAAATGTTACCACATAGTACCATATCACATTACACTCATATGAAAAATAAACAGTTAATGGCTTGTTGTTGTGACCTTGCAATTTTCACATGTCAAAATGAACCTGGCTATATAAACTGCTGTTTCTATTACATTTTTTTGTTTTGTTTTTTGCCAAATCTCTAAATTGTCCTATGGTTTGACTGTCTCAAGCATATAGTTCAATAAATTACAACTCTTATAAATAACAAATAAATTTGTAAAATTAATAATATTAAATACATAAGGTGTAGGGCATCATAGTGGCGCAGTGGGTAGCACAATCGCCTCACAGCAAGAAAGTCACTGGTTCCAGCCTCGGCTGGGTCAGTTGGCATTTCTGTGTGGAGTTTGTATGATCTCCCCGTGTTTACATGGGTGTGATCCAGTTTCCCCTACAGTCCAAAGACATGTGGTACAGGTGAATTGGGTAGGCTAAATTGTTCGTAGTGTATGTGTGAATGAGTGTGTGTGGATGTTTCCCAGAGATGGGTTGCGGCTGGAAGGGCATCTGCTGTGTAAAAACGTGTTGGATAAGTTGGCGGTTCATTCCGCTGTGGCGACCCCGGGTTAATAAAGGAAATCGTCAAAATAAAGAGAATACATCCTTTAACAAAATTTTCCTTTGAAGAGAGATCTTAAAAAAAGAGGATTTTAAAATTAGAAAGGACATAGGACCAACCTCTCAGGTATGAAAATTGCATTTATTTATCACTTAGTTCATCTTAAGTTTGCTTTAAATAATACTAAAGGTTAACTATTAGTACATAAAGTTATCCATTTTCAGCTACTATTTTTGTACTTAAAAGTACATTGTGGAAGGGTACTAAGTGCACTTAAATAAAACTTATTTTAGTGCACTTTTTCACTTGGGTAAATACCAAGGCCATATTAGGCTACTAAAAACAAACAAACAAAAAAAAAAAAATCTGGTCTCGAGTGAGATTCAGATTTATGTCATATTTGCCCAAAAGCTTTTAGCTTTTCTTCTCCCACACACTGACATTTTTTGGATTATAACAAGGCTTGAGAGACAAAACTTTTAGAGAGTATATTTTAGTACACACACACTGTGCATATATATATATATATATATATATATATATATATATATATATATATATATATATATATATATATATATACACACACACTGACAAAATGTCAAGATACACACACATTCATACATACGTGTGTGTGTGTGTATATATATATATATATATATATATATATATATATATATATATATATACACATACATATGTAGTGATGCGACCATCCAGCGTTAAGTATATTGAGTATAAAAGACTGCTTTGACACCGCACTATACGCGTCTGTGTTTCTTTGGGGAGTGACGTCATCTCCAGGGCACTGTCTGAAAGGTAGGACCCGTTTGTGTGGTGCTAGCGTGATTTTTTTTCCCAAACCAGTTAAGCGCAAACCACGCCCCCTACACGAAAACTGCACCCCGCACCTGGGACTCATGTCTGTGGCTCGATTTCATTGGTCCAGCTCATAGACTGTAAAATATATGTACGTAGCATCCGTGACGTCACCCATAGGTTTCTGAACACTGCAATAGAAGCTACAAGTAGGCGCGGCCAACCGTCGCCATTTTGTTCGCGCGTCATTCGACGTTTCACATGTTTTATTTAGTGATGCTCCGATTGATCGGCCACCGATCACGATCGGCCGATATTGGCTAAAAATAGCTTGATCGGCTAACCCCAAAAGCGCCGATCAAAAAAGCCGATCACTTGACGTAAATTACTCGCATGACTTTTTCACATGTGCATGCACGGCGCACGGATAAACAACAGCAAAGCAGAGCTTACCAGTGGCAACATGAGTTCCCCATCTTTTTCAAAGTGTCCAATAAAGATGTAAAGTTAGACGTTTGCAATGTATGTCGTGATAAAATCCCTCGAGGTGGAAGCAATCAACAGCATTTTAACACCACTAACATGATTAGGCATCTTAGATCCCGCCATACAACTGAATATGCTGAGTATGAGAAGTATGATTAAACAACGTAAACCATACAGCAGGAATAATAAGAGGTGGAAAGACATCGCGTTCAGAATCATGGCATTCATTTGCCTCGACGAACAACCTGTGATGGAGGGCAAACGCCTGTCCAATGTCCCTGCTAAGCTTAACAGCACACTTTATTGACTTAAACTTCGAAAGACACATTGTGCTACACTGTTAGGATTTCACAGGGTCACATTCTGCGGAGGCTTTGGTGAACGCATTTAACTTCATGTTTCAGTCACAGGGATCCAAAGAGAGAAAAAATCCACGCAATTGTAACAGACAACGCCAATAACACGCAGAAACGATGAGAGACGCAGATTTCCCTGGCCTGTCGTGTGTGTGTGTGTTTGTGTGTGTGTGTGTGTGTGGCACACCCTCCAGTTTGGTGTGCATGTATGGCAAGCCGTTTTGACATTTAATCTATAACCCGTACTAGTATCTATTTTCATTTGACGTGTGCTTATTTTTAGATACTAGTATCTTTTCCATTAAGTACTAGTACTTATTCATTAGACATTAGTGCTTATTCATTAGTGCCTATTCTTTAGATACTAGTGCTTTTAAAAATATACTAGTGCTTACTTATTAGACACTAGCTCATTTTATTAGATACTAGTTCATCTAGTTGTTCCTCCTTGTTTCTCTGTCTTGTTATTTAGAAAGGAAGGCATTGGCTTACAGTAGCTTACTACATTATTATTATTTTTTTTATCTGATGTAGTTGGCTCCTGGCTCATAATAATAACAGAAAAACACACTTGCCATAGTTTTATCCTTGGTGGAAGTATCCAGTTTTGGTGTAGTTTTGCATTTTGCTACCAATTATAAAATGTAATCAGTGTATTAAGAGGCTACATCCTATTAAGCTGATCTGATGTGTGTTGGTCTGCCTGACCCCTCTTTGTTTGAAATAATTTTAAGTTACTCTGCCTTATTTGGAAAAGATGGCCTACAGCCTTAAGTTCTCATTTTCTAAAATAATCCTTGGTGGACAAGATCTTGACTGTAGCCTATTTCTACTGTTTTTTTTCAATATATTTAGAGTTAGTTTCATTTCTACAAATGGTGCAAACTCTGCTAAATGATAGATAAAAGATTCCCATTCACCTGCTATTATGTGATCGGCAGTGATCGGCAATCGGCAGATCATGATTTTGGTGATCGGTAATCGGTGATCAGGCCCAAAAATGCTGATCGGAGCATCTCTAGTTTTATTTGTCGTTTTACTTATAATTTATGTTAAATGGAACTTTACATGTGTAACGTTTTACATTATTATTATTTTTAATGAACACTTAACCACTTTATACGTTTTTTTATGTCGCCTTGTATAGTGACGAGGTCATTGACAGCAGCTAATCTATGAAGGTAGATAATAGCTGTTTTGGTTATATTTGGCGATTTCAACAAAATGACTTCATTTTATGTCTTCATTGCTTTCTAACCTGTGTAAAAATATAAGATGATCTGTAAATCGACTTGGAATTAGCATATAAAGCTGCTCCTTCTCTGGCTATAACGTTAAAGGCTAACGTTATGACAAGCGCTTCGCATATAGCATTAACAGTACTTCGAGCTAACATTTTTAACATGTAATAATGTTAAAAAAGTGAATCGCTGTCGGTTCACGGTTTTGTTCCTCTGTTTCTACATTTAGTGATGAACTCCTCGCCAGAGACGCTCCACAGCATTGAATGGGGAAGCTTTGCCATTTCGTAAGTTGTCCACCCGATCTGTCGCTAGTCAAGATAATTAATTGTGGTTTCGTTTTGTTCCTGATTTCCTTTGTTCACAAACCATGCTTGTCTGTTTTTTTTTCTGATTGTTGTGTTGTTCTGGTGTTTGTTTGTTTATTGTCTAATTTATTAAAATTCATTTTGTCTACATCCTTCTCTTTCAATTTACGTTACTGCAGTTTACTCATAAAAGTATCTTAAAAAATGTTTGTAAACGCATTCATTTTTTTAAAAAATTATATCATTAAGCTTTTTATAAGTTCACAAGGAAATGAAATCCAAACAAGATCATTGAATTTCTCACAAAATACCATTTAACTTAATATTCTGAGGAGTCAAAATTGTGGCTATTTAATGGTACAGATACTGTGGATTAAACATATAATTTACATTGGAATTGTACTTTGTAATAGTAGATACCAGGTGAGATGTCATACTGAGTAACGTTATTTTTCTTATAACTTTTTAATGGCAGTTTCGCTGGAATCTTCAATTGAAAATATCAAGATCATTAATCTGTGTCAGCCTGGACAGACTTCTGTTCCAGTTCTGACTACACCACACTAATCTCTCTGCTTATGTGGATCACTGACTATGTTCTCTGAAGGTATTCATTCATTCATTCATTTATTCATTTTCCACAGCGAAATGAACCGCCAAATCCAGCACATTTTTACTACGGACAATTTTAGCCTAACCAATTTACCTGTACCGCATGTCTTTGGACAGTGGGGGAAACCGGAGCACCTGGAGGAAACCCACGCAAACGCAGGGAGAACATGCAAACTCCACACAGAGACGCCAACTGACCCAAACAAGGCTCGAACCAGCGACCTTCTTGCTGTGAGGCGACAGCACTACCTACTGCGCCACTGCATCGCAGACTCTAAAAGTATTACTGTAGTAAAACAACAGCACCCATGACTAAAGTTTTTGTTAGTGACCAGTATATTTGAAGTCTGAGAAAGTTTGTTTTTAGGAGTTGGAAATGTTTTTTCTTCTCTCTCTCAAACACACCAAACCACTGGTTGTGCTTACAGTACAGTGTATTGACAATCTTTTAGCCATTTTTTATGGTTGTATTAAATACATTTTTTATTTAAAAAAAAATCAAAAGTAATTGTCACAAAACAATGCACATTTGAATTTTAATGAGAATGAGAATTACTCAACAGGGCTCAACACTTAAGATTTTTTTCTACTGGCCTGGTGTGGCCAGCGGAAAAGATTTTTACTTGTCCTGCCAACTTTTTCTCTGGCCCACCAAAAAAATATAAAAGATAATTTTAAGCCACTTATTTAGATAAGTTTTTAGCCACACACAAAAGAAGACAAATGTATAGTAGTTGTCCATATATTTACTCTTTTTATTCAGTAATATAACTTTTTTTAACAATTGATATTTTAATGAAGGTTGAAGGTTCCAGATTACCAGTTAACTATTCATAAATTGAGAGTCTTGTTAAATTATACTTAAACCGTAATAGTAAAAACAGTGTTATTGTACAGTACTTATTAAAATTTTTACCTTTACAAATTGTTAGTAGCCAGCACATGCTCTATTAGTGAGATTGTTAGTTGTAGAAATCAAAAGCATCATGTTTTTAGCATTCTGGTATGAGCCTGGTGAAATTATCTTTAATTGGATATTAATAATCTGTTATCGACTTATTAAAGTGAATGCTTGCAAAAAATAATAAATATTTTTATCAGCAGGACTTTGGGTGCAATCAAGTGATTCTGGTGACTCATAAAATTAAGATGGAGAGCAGGAAGTGAAAAAATAAATAAATGGAAGACATAAAGGAAAGTCCGTATTTTTTTAATTGATACTATAATACAAAGGAGAAATGAATAGAAATATTATGAAGAGGACAGAGTTTTCTACTGAACTGAAATATATAAATTTATAGAAATTATATATAAATATAAATATTAAAATAATATATATAAATATGAAAAAACATTTTTTACGCAAATAATGTTATCTTTCAGACATCATCCTCATCATGATTGTGTTGTTATCACAATGTTTGGTGGACTTATTTTCTATTCTGGAGTGAATATGTATGTTTTTCTTTATTACGATGTGGCCCCTTTAAGAATCTTAGGTTTCAGAACAGTCATACCATGTGAGCACTGATGAGGAAGTGAGCAAGCATGTTGCACAGAGCAGCACAGTCAGACAAACCTGAGTTAATTCTGTGACGTTTGCATTCATCTTGTGTTTGTTTTAGCATCGTGGGTATGTATTGACTGTTTTAATCAATGCCTATTATTTCAGATGCTTTAGGTCATTTTTATATAGTTATTATTAGAAGTCTATTATTTTCTGTCTGCTTCACTATGGTTAAGGGACATAGTGAGTGTAATCTCTGACTAGTTTATTGAAAGTTCATGCAATTCAGTATAGTTAAAAAGTGATTTAAGAATTGTGTGTGTGTTTAACATGATTATATTACATTTAAGAGAATGTGTGTTTAAGAGAAAACACATAAAGCCTTGAAGACATTCATTTATGTACTTCTTTGCGAATGTATACATCTTAACAACAACATGCTTAGTGTTGATTATGCCTTTTGTGCATTTCAGTTTTACTCTTTCTTTGGAATATCAATAAACCTGTGGACAAGGAGTTATCGTCTTCAGAGTTTTGATGGCAAGGAAGAGTTTATCTGGCTGTAAAGTTATATTCAGCACATATAGCGAGGACAGCACAGTAAAACCACGGCCTTACAACTGCAAGTGGCAAGCAAAGGCAAATAATCGTCACACCCAGCTAGTAATCAATTAACAGATGTGCTGCTGGAGCCATGACAACAGAAACATCGTCATTAAAGACGCGCTCATGCGCTTCATGTTCTTCAGCACAATCCAATACATCGTCAACTGGATCAGCAGCTGCTAAGGCAAGAGCAAGAGCAGAGGCAGCAAAAGCTCGACTTACTTTCGCTGAAGAAGAGGTTAATTTAAAGCTACAAAAGGCCAAAGTTGAGGCATCTATGGAAATGCTGCAGCAGAAAAAAGAGGTAGCTGCAGCCGTTGCAGAAGCAGAGGCTCTTGAAGCTGCCATTGATGAGCATTCTGAAAAACACAGTTGCAAGCTAAGTTTGAACTCTGTTCCCTTGGAAACCACACAGTGAACAGAACAATATGTTATAGACCAAACCAAAAATCTAGACAAGGATCTCCAACTGTGTGATGTTCCTGCGAAAATAGAACCAAGTACAAGTTACAGTATTTCAGGTTCACAGCTAAAACCTGAAGCCAAGCCTTTCCTTTTACGACACAACAGTGTCTCTTTTCAACTACCTGGTACCACCTTAAAACACTCTGCAACATCACCTGCAAACAAATATCCGACTCCTTCGCAGCAATTCGGATCACAAAATAACACCAATACTTCTAATCCTCTGAACTCTGAATACCCCATGTCTCAAAATTCAAATGATTGCAGTTCAAACATGAATGACTTTGTAAGATATCTGGCTCGTCGAGAGCTTGTTTCAACAGGCTTACTACAGTTTAACGACAAACCCCAGAATTACAGAGCCTGGAAACAATCTTTTCAAAATGCAACTTTTGATTTAAATCTGACTCCAAGTGAAGAAATGGATCTCCTGTTGAAGTGGTTAGGCAAAGAGTCAGCCGAGCAAGTGGAACAGATAAGAGCAATACATATTAATCACCCACAAGCTGGGCTGGCGATGGCATGGGACAGACTTGATCAAACATATGGCTCAGCAGAAATAATAGAACATGCTCTATTCAAACGAATCGATGCTTTTCCTAAAATAGCCAATCGAGATTATTCAAAATTGTCAAAATTGAGTGATCTGCTAATGGAGTTGCAGTCTGCTAAGGCTGAAGGAGACTTACCTGGTCTTGTTCTCTTAGACACTGCAAGAGGCATCTATCCAATAATACAGAAGTTACCATTTCGTCTGCAAGAAAAGTGGGCATCAGTTGGTGCAGCCTATAAGCGACACAATCAAGTCCCATATCCTCCATTTGCTTACTTTGTAGACTTTGTTAGCCAGGAGGCAGATATTGGAAATGATCCGAGCTTCAGCTTTGCCTCTTACATAGACACAGCTCCTAAAGTAGAGAAGGCAGCTTGGAAGAGCAGTAAACAACACGAAATCTTTGTACACAAGACAGCAGTATCTTACGGAGACTGTGCTGATACTGGTGGTCTTTATAAGCAATCTGATGACTGTGACAAACTGTGTCTCATCCACAAAAGACCACACCCTCTTAACAAATGTCGTGTCTTTTTAGAGAAGTCTACTGATGCTCGGAAGGCATTTTTGAGGGAGCATAATGTATGCTTTAAATGCTGCTCTTCAACAACGCATATCGCAAAGAACTGTAAAACTAAAGTTCAATGCTCTGAATGCCAAAGTGAAGGACACAACACGGTACTCCACCCTGGACATGCATCCAGGAAAGAGTCAAACCCTGCCACAAAGCATGGCGGGGAGGGAGAGCAACCCTCATCTCAATCTCAAGTCGACAGCAAATGCACAGAAGTCTGTGGGGAAAATCAAACAGACTGATCATGCTCAAAGGTATGCCTTGTAAAGGTATTTCCAGCTGGCCAAAAAGACAAAGCAGTAAAAGTAAATGCAATCTTGGATGAACAGAGTAACAGGTCTCTGGTTCGTTCACAGTTTTTTGAAGTTTTCAGTGACCAAAGTCCTTGTGCTCCTTACATATTGAGAACATGCGCAGGGGTGAAGGAGTCAGCAGGAAGACGGGCCAGTGGCTATGAAGTCTCTAGATGGAACTGTTTGCATTTCACTGCCAAGCTTGATAGAATGCAATGATATTCCTAATAATAGAGATGAGATCCCAACCCCTGATGTTGCTCGCAGTCACCCACACCTAAAGTCTATGGCGCACTTCATTGCAGAACTAGACCCAAAAGCCCCAATCATGCTTCTCTTAGGTCGAGATGTTATACGGCTCCATAAAGTCCGTAAACAAGTGAATGGCCCACACAACTTGCCCTATGCACAGAAGTTGGATCTGGGATGGGTTATAGTAGGTAATGTATGTTTAGGGAATGTCCACAAACCTCTGACAATCAGCACATTCCACACAAACACTATAGAGCCAGAACGCCCAACTCTCTTTAAACCATGTCCAAATGTTTTCCATGTTAAGGAAACATGCAAAGACTTTCAAATTGCTAACCACTGCCCAACATACCCGGAAGCTAAATTCACCTGTGGTGTTGACTGTCTAGGAGACAATGTGTTTCAGAGAACCAAAGAGGACAATCAAGTGGCTCCTTCAATTTAGGATGCAACTTTTATGAAAATCATGGATGAAGGTTTACGGAAGGATTCACATAACAGTTGGGTAGCTCCATTACCTTTAAAGAGTCCTTGTCCTCGTCTTCCCAACAACAGAATACAAGCCCTAAAACGACTTATATCACTCAAGCACAACTTTGAAAGGAAGCCGATAATGAAAGAACACTTTCTCAAGTTCATGGAAAAGATATTAAAAAATGGACATGCCGAGTTAGCGCCTCCTCTTGATGAGAAAGAAGAACAATGGTACCTGCCAACATTTGGAGTGTACCATCCAAAGGAAGTAAAATAATTGATTGGAACAACAAAGCCTCATTTGGATGATGGTTGGTCTTTCCAGCCAGCTTTTGAAAAGACGATCAAGCCCATTTGGGGATCCAGTGGCACAGTTGGGTGAGTGAGAATTAGCGTGGCTGGTGGTCGGCGCTCGACGGGGTACTTGGTGAGACCCAGGCCCCAGCCCGCCAAGCCATGCCCGACGGGAGACCCCTTTTCCGGGATGTCCCGCGCCTGGAGGTGCCTGTCTGGGGCTGACTGTCTCTGACCTGCCATCTGGAATTCGGGGAAGGCGTAGAAATGTGGACTTTTGGCGGCTTTGCGTTTGAACGAACCAGGGGTTCAATGGCCAGGCTGGCTTACCCAGGAACAGTGCCCCGACCCCGGGCGAGCTGAAGGGCGCCCGTGGGCATGGGGAAACCCAGCCAAGGGGCTGAGACATTGCAGGTTTACCCAGGAACAGTGCCCCGACCCCGGGCGAGCTGGTGGGCGCCCGTGGGCATGGGAAAACCCAGCCAAGGGGCTGAGACATTGCAGGTTTACCCAGGAACAGTGCCCCGACCCCGGGCGAGCTGGTGGGCGCCCGTGGGCATGGGGAAACCCAGCCAAGGGGCTGAGACATTGCAGGTTTACCCAGGAACAGTGCCCCGACCCCGGGCGAGCTGGAGGGCGCCCGTGGGCATGGGGAAACCCAGCCAATGGGGCTGAGACATTGCAGGTTTACCCAGGAACAGTGCCCCGACCCCGGGCGAGCTGGAGGGCGCCCGTGGGCATGGGGAAACCCAGCCAAGGGGCTGAGACATTGCAGGTTTACCCAGGAACAGTGCCCCGACCCCGGGCGAGCTGGTGGGCGCCCGTGGGCATGGGGAAACCCAGCCAAGGGGCTGAGACATTGCAGGTTTACCCAGGAACAGTGCCCCGACCCCGGGCGAGCTGGAGGGCGCCCGTGGGCATGGGGAAACCCAGCCAAGGGGCTGAGACATTGCAGGTTTACCCAGGAACAGTGCCCCGACCCCGGGCGAGCTGGAGGGCGCCCGTGGGCATGGGGAAACCCAGCCAATGGGGCTGAGACATTGCAGGTTTACCCAGGAACAGTGCCCCGACCCCGGGCGAGCTGGAGGGTGCCCGTGGGCATGGGGAAACCCAGCCAAGGGGCTGAGACATTGCAGGTTTACCCAGGAACAGTGCCCCGACCCCGGGCGAGCTGGAGGGCGCCCGTGGGCATGGGGAAACCCAGCCGAGGGGCTGAGACATTGCAGGTTTACCCAGGAACAGTGCCCCGACCCCGGGCGAGCTGGAGGGCGCCCGTGGGCATGGGGAAACCCAGCCAAGGGGCTGAGACATGCAGGTTTACCCAGGAACAGTGCCCCGACCCCGGGCGAGCACTGTTGGCTCTGATGCGGCGAGGGGGGTTCCAGGGGCACCAGTGACACAGTTGATTGAGCGAGAATTCGCGTGGCTAGTGTCAACGCTCACCGGAGTACTTGGTGAGACCCAGGCCCCATCCCGCCAAGCCATGCCCGACGGGAGACCCCTTTTCCGGGATGTCCCGCGCCTGGAGGTGCCTGTCTGTGGCTGACTGTCTCTGACCTGCCATCTGGAATTCGGGGAAGGCGTAGAAATGTGGACTTAGGTTTTGGCGGCTTTGCGTTTGAACGACCCAGGGGGGTCAATGGCTTGGCTGGCTGCCCACAAAAGTGTCCCGATCCCGGCCAGCGCCATTGTCATTGGGGGCATGGGGGTCCCGCCCCAACCAAGCGGTTCAGACATTGAAGTCAGGCCCAAAGACAGTGCCCCGATCCCAGCCAGCGCCACTGGCATTGGGGGGTGGGGGTCCCGCCCCAACCAAGCGCTTCAGACATTGAAGTCAGGCCCAAAGATAGTGCCCCGATCTAGGCCAGCGCCGTTGGCCTTGGGGGGGTGGGGGTCCCGCCCCAACCAAGCGGTTCAGTCATTGAAGTCTTGCCCAAAGACAGTGCCCCGAACCCGGCCAGCGCTGTTGGCCTTGGCCTTGGCCTTGGCCAGGGCGAACGTCCGACACTGGAGGAAGGCAAACACAAAACTCTCATATTGAATGCCCCTGGAACTACGTGCCGCTGGTGCACCCCAGCCGCCTCAACAAATTGAGCACTGCGCCGGGTGGCGGTAGTGGGAAAGGCTGGTGCACCCGAGCTATCTCTGTACCACAGTACGGGCGAGGTGGTGGAGAGGGTGGTTCCCCACATCCAGATGGTTCACCAACGGCACGTCTGCGTAGCGAGTGCCACTAGCTAAGTCAATGTTCGTGGCTTAAGTGTGGGGTGCCCGGGGTCTGCTGGTGAGCAGGTGTCAAACTAGAAGACCCTTTGGGCCCGGTGCTTGCCCCGGAAAGGGTGTGAGCCCTGGGGGAAAGGGGGTGGCCTTGGGAGTCAGGGGCTCCAGCCCCTCTAACGTGGGCGCCTGCCCCCGGAAAGGGTGTGGGCCCTGGGGGAAAGGGGCAGTCAGTGGTGGCCTTGGGAGTCAGGGGCTCCAGCCCCTGTAACCTGGGCCCCGGCCCCCGGACAGGGTGTGGGCCCTTGCCCCCGGACAGGGTGTGGGCCCTGGGGGAAAGGGGCTGTCAGTGGTGGCCTTGGGAGTCAGGGGCTCCAGCCCCTCTAACGTGGGCCCCTGCCCCCGGACAGGGTGCGGGCCCTGGTGGGAAAGGGGGTGTCAGTGGTGGCCTTGGGAGTCAGGGGCTCCAGCCCCTCTAATGTGGGCCCCTGCCCCCGGACAGGGTGTGGGCCCTGGGGGAAAGGGGGTGGGCCTTGGGAGTCAGGGGCTCCAGCCCCTCTAACGTGGGTGCCTGCCCCCGGACAGGGTGTGGGCCCTGGGGTACAGGGGGTGGGAGCGGTGGCCCTGGGTGTCAGCATCAGCATTTGGGATGATGGTTGGGTCTTTCCAGCAAGCTTTTGAAACCAAAGTCCATTTGGGGCCATGAGGAAGATGGTTGGTCTCGGGAACGGCCGGTGGCAAGGGGTTGGCGACGCTCACCGGGGTACTTTATGAGACCCAGGCCCCAGCCCGCCAAGCCATGCCCGAAGGGAGACCCCTTTTTCGGGACGTCCCGCGCCTGGAGGTGCCTGTCCGGCGCCGATTGTCTCTGACCTCCCATCGAGAATTCGGCGCGGGCGAAGAAATGTGGACTTAGGTTCTGACGGTTTTGGCAGCTTTGAGAAAGTTGGACTTAGGTTTTGACCATTTCGCGCCTGCACCAAGCACGCTGATCGATAGGAGCTTGTTTTGACGCCCCATGGGTTAGGCCCCTGCCCGGCACACCTGCCCCAACATGGGTGGGTCGGCCTCTATGGGTGTGGTTGGTTCCTCCCTGCCTCGGGCGTGCTGTGAGGGAGGCGTGGGGGGGTGTCCCTCCGCACACAACCCCCCCCCCTCTCCCGCCTCTATCTGTGGGAGAAAAAAAACTCAAATGGCCCGTCTGGTTTTGACCAAGAGCATGTCCGGCGCTCTGCCCGCCAGCCCGCCCGCCTGACCCCCTGTGCTTTGTCCCCCCCCTGCTGATTCTCAGTCCGCGCCGCCCTCGCCCTGGACAAGGGCTGGGGGTGGTAGGTGGGCTCGGTAGAGTCTCCAGCGTGGTGTGTCGAGCCCAGGGGCCGTGTGGGGTACGGGCTGGTGCTGGCTCCAGCCCCTGTGTGTGTGCGTGACCAGTGCTGCGTCTCCCGCCCGTCCGCAAGCACGCCCACCCCTTCGGGTTTATCCTTGCCGGCCCTCGGCGGTCTCCCCTGCCCCATCTGCCCCCCCCTACCCCTCTCCCCCGGAGGTGTGTGGGGGTGGCTGGTGGAGGCGGAGGGTGGCCGCTAGTAGTCTCTGGCGAGGTGAAACAAGCCGGGGTCAGTGGTGTCCGGGCTTATGGTCTGGCCCCTCCTTTTTGATGGTTGCGGTTCATGATGCGGTGAGCCCCGGAAAAGGTGCGTGTTCGATGGGGTTCTACGACACTGCTTTGAAAGTGGGAAAAAGCCATGTATAAAGCCCCCACGGCTGGTGCAGTCCAAGCTGCCCAAAACGGTGCGTGTTCGGCCGGGCTCATGCCATCCCTTTGTGGGGGCAGAAAAGGGAACTATAAAAAGGCTTATTCAAAAAGCCCCCCGCGGGCTGGCGCAGTCCAAGCTGCCCAAAACTGTGCGTGTTTGGCCGGGCTCATGCCATCCCTTTGTGGGGGCAGAGAAGAGAACTATAAAAAGGCTTATTCAAAAAGCCCCCTGCGGGCTGACGCAGTACAAGCTGCCCAAAACGGTGCGTGTTCGGCGGGGCTCATGCCCATCCCTTTGTGTGGGAAAAGGGGAATAAATCAAAAAGCAGCGAAAGTCCCCGCTGCTGGCACAGTGAGGCTGCCTGAAATGGTGCGTTGTTCCTGTGACAAAAATCCACCAAAAGTCGTAACAACTGCTTCCATACAAGTTGGATCAAAGGGATCTCGTAGGTATCGGTCCTTCCCCTTTATGAGGGGGAGGGGGGACCAGCGTCGCTGACGCGGAAGCGGACGCTTCGTCCGCCATCTTTTAAACCGCTCCACGCGGCATGTGGGTCTCTCTCCCTCCAGCCTTGGTCTTGGACGGTCATGGCCGAATGTGCGCTCTGCTTCAACGTCTACAGCCGCCTCTCGCCGCACCTGTCTGCGGTTCACAAGGTGTCGAACGCGGACGAGAAGAAGCTTTTGCTGGCGCTCGCCGCTGGGCGCGTGGACATGCGGAAGACGGCGTGCCCGGTGCCCGGCTGCCGGAGGACGCCGGCCCGCCTAGACAGACACCTGAAGCAGCACGCCGAGCTCTCCGTCTCGGCCAGGAAGGAGGCTATGGGCCGAGCGAGGCGTCGGAAAGTGGCTCGAGAGTTGCGGTGGTTGCGGTCCACTCAACCGACGGTACCCGTGGTGTCTCGGCTGGCGTCGTCCTCCGAGGAGGAACGGGAACCAGACGGCCCGGAAGCCGAGCGTCCCTGCGCCGACCCCCGCTGCAGGCTCGCAACGGAGCGCATACAGGCCCAGCTCTCAGAGCTCCGCAAGCAGGTGGACAAGGTGAGGTCCGCCCAGCTCCAATTCGCCCGCCGCTATCGAGAGTTGAGGAGGGGGGAAGAGGGGAGGAAGAGCAGGCGGGCAAGGTCGTGTCCTGCCCCGCCGGCACCATCCCCCGACCCCGCCCCCGGGCGAGGGCCGGCCCCCGGGCGAGGGGCGGCCCGAGGTCTCCGGGCGGCCTCCGGGCCTGTGGAAGCCTACGATCCAACAAAGTACCCGTACCCGGATCACGCCCGCGCCTTGAGTTGAGTATGGTTATGGCACTTCTCTGTTGGGCTGGTGGTGGGTGTATGTCGTCTAGGCTGACTTTTGACTTTCGCCCCCGTTCTGCAGACTTGCTTTTGGCAGAGTTCGAGGGTTTCCAATTGGGGAGCGAGCCCACCGCCCGTCTGCGGAATAACGTGGCCTCCAAACTGGCGAGGGTCAAGGCCTTCCTAGGCTTCATGGCGACAGGCCACGCGGACCCAGAAACCTTGTCCTTCCTCAACCAACCGGCGCGCATCCGAGCCTGGTCTGCCCTGCTAGGCCAAACGGGCATGGCCGAGCCCACGAGGCAGCACTACCTGAAGAACGTGGCGCAGTTCCTGGATTATCTCTCCGAAACCCCGCCGGCCTCCTGCCGCCTCTCCAGTACCACCCTGGTGCTGGTTCGCAGGGAGCTTCGAGCTCTCATTCGCGGCATACGCCGCCGCGTCGTGGTACACGAGGTTAAGACCAAGCAGGCCAAAGAAGGCAGACTCATCTCCAAAGCCACCCTGCTACGCTGTCATCGGACGGCTGGGAGAAAAATACCTGCCCTTCTAGGTGAGTGTTTGGTCCCCGCCGGTCTGCGTTTCCACCAGTGGCGGTGGAAACGCTGACCTTCTCTCCATTCTTCCCTCTTCTGCTCCAGGGCACCAACGGCTCTCGGTCAAACATTCGGGGGTTAAGGGGTGGGTACGCTGACGTGGCTCGGTGCCCCAAGGCAAAAAGATAATGTCTGCTCCGGGGCGCCAGCGGTTCTCGGTCAAACCGAGCCACGTCAGCGTACCCTGCCTGGCACCACTTTGTGTTTAAAAAGGGATCATTTGTCCCGATGGGCTTTCAACCAAGGCTGAACCTGGACGCGGGTGTCCCACGCGACACTTTTACCAGAGGGGACAGGGATCATTTGTCCCAATTGGGACTTAGCAAAGGCTGAACCTGGACGCGGGCGTCCCACGCGACACTTCTAACAGAGGAGATAGGGATCATTTGTCCCATTCGAAGCTATTTTTTATCAATCACAGATAAAGACACTGAACACCATATGACCTTTATTGTTCAATTTTTATTTAGGAAGATTCAGAGTCTTCTGTTGCTTCGAGGGGGCGTTTCCCCTTCGAAGGCGGCCTACAGTAGAAGCTACAATCAGTTATCAGTTTGTTAAAAAAGACACAAGAGGTTCTGTCTAAATCCAATCTGAGACTACATAAGATAGCAGCAAACAGCAAAAAAGTCATGGAAGCCTTTCCATCGACAGACCATGCATGTGATCTGAAAGATCTAGACTTTGAGGAAAGACACGCTGCCAATGCAAAAAAATTGGGACCTCCATTCTGATTGCTTCTGATTTAGTGTCAGTGATAAGGTAAAACCCTACACCCGTCGAGGTGTCTTATCCACTATTAACAGACTCTATGATCCCCTTGGGTTTGTAGCGCCAGTCACAATTCAAGGCAAAGCTATTCTGAAAGAACTTACTGCTGTGAGCGATGAATGGGATGCTCCATTGCCACAAAAAGATGGAGGAAGCTTGGACCTTGTGGAGAGTTTCCTTGTCAGAGCTGGCTAGTTTTTCTATTCCCAGGGTTTATACTGAGATTTCGACATCGACAGCTATGAGAAGAGAACTATGTGTTTTTGCGGATGCATCGATAAAAGCCATTGCTGCAGTGTCATATCTAAAAGTCACAGATGATGAAGGAAAGAATCACATTGGGTTTGTAATGGGGAAAGCCAAACTTGCCCCCCGCCCTGAGCACACTGCCAAGACTTGAACTTTGAGCTGTAACCTACTACACGGACAGTAAGGTAGTTCTTGGGTACATTTGTAATGAGACCAGGCGCTTTTATGTTTATGTGAGTAACCGCATTCAGCATATCCGAAGGTCTTCTAGTCCAGATCAGTGGCGATATGTTCCTACTGAACAAAACCCAGCAGACCACGCAACACGTTTCGTTTTTGCAGCCCACTTACAAAAAACCAACTGGTTAAGTGGACCCAAATTCCTGCTCACGCAAGGACCAGATATTCAGAACACTTTCAATCTGGTTAATCCAAATTCAGATCCTGATGTGTGTCCTCTAGTGTCCACACTAACCACCACAGCATTAACCAAGCAGCTTGGTTCTGAACGGTTTGCCAAATTCTCCTCTTGGAATTCAATAACAGGTGCCATTACTCGCCTTATCCACATAGCTCATCATTTTAAAACAACAGAGAAGGAAAACAGTTCTTGCAAAGGCTGGCATTACTGCAAAGAATTCACAATGGAAGAATCTGATAGAGCTATAAACATCATCCTCCGAGCAGTACAAGAAGAGGCTTACAGTCATGAGATTGAATGCATTAAACGGCAAGAGAGGATACCAAAGAGCAGTCCACTCCATACTTTGGATCCATTCATTGATCAGCAAGGTCTTCTGAGGGTCGAAGGACATCTCCACCTTTCAAGTCTTAATCAGAGAGAGAAGACTCCTTTGTTAATTCCTGGCAAAAGTCACATTGCCACTTTGATCATTAGACATCACCATGAGCGTGTTCAGCATCAAGGTCGTTACTTTACGGAAGGAGCGGTCCGTGCTGCTGGTTTTTGGATAGTTGGTGGAAAACGAAGGGTGAGCAGCATCATACACCAATGCATAACTTGCAGATGGCTCAGAGCTCCACTCAGCATCCAAAAAATGGCTAACCTTCCAGCAGAACGGCTCTCAGCAGACCCTCCTTTTACCAACGTTGGACTGGATGTGTTTGGCCCTTGGAACGTCTCCTCCCGTCGGACAAGAGGTGGTCTCCTATACAGCAAGAGGTGGGCCGTAATTTTTACATGCATGAGCATAAGAGCTGTTTATATAGAAGTTATTGAATCTCTCGACACATCCAGTTTCATCAATGCTCTTAGACGTTTTCTTGCTGTGCGTGGACCTGTCAAGCATATTCGCTCCGATCGTGGGACAAACTTTGTAGGTGCATGTAAAGAGCTACAGATACCTTCAAACATTGACAGCAAAGTTGTAAAGACGTATCTGTCAGATCAGGGTTGTACATGGACCTTTAATCCTCCGCATGCTTCCCATTGTGGTGGATCATGGGAAAGAATGATTGGGCTGGCAAGGAGAATTCTTGATTCCATGTTTCTCCAGTTGAAAGACAAACCCATGAGGTGCTGGTGACCTTCTTGGCAGAAGTAACAGCTATTATCAATGCCAGACCTCTTGTTCCTGTGACAACAGACCCCCATGAGTCATTCATACTCACACCAGCAGCTCTCCTAACACAAAAGGTGAACCCTGTTGCTGCACCTACAGGCGAGTTTGGAGTTACCGACTTGTACAAGTGCCAGTGGCGGCAAGTTCAACACCTTTCCAACACATTCTGGGACAGATGGCGTAAGCAATTCCTTCCAACCCTACAACCACGCAGGAAATGGCAGTCCGTTCATCCAAATGTCAATACAGGAAGTGTTGTCCTCCTTAAGAACAGCCAAGTACCACGGAATGAATAGCCTCTTGGACTGGTAACACAATCATTCCCTAGCAAAGATGGGAAAGTGCGTCAGGTTGAGGTTAAGGTCATTAAACCAGGAGGTTCCACTCTTTTTCTTAGGCCTGTTACAGAGGTAGTGCTTCTTCTTTCCTCAGAGTCTAAAGTAGATGAATAACTTAGAATTATCTAGTGATGTTCATTAACATCAGGCGGGGAGTGTGTTGTTATCACAATGTTTGGTGGACTTATTTTCTATTCTGGAGTGAATATGTATGTTTTTCTTTATTACGATGTGGCCCCTTTAAGAATCTTAGGTTTCAGAACAGTCATACCATGTGAGCACTGATGAGGAAGTGAGCAAGCATGTTGCACAGAGCAGCACAGTCAGACAAACCTGAGTTAATTCTGTGACGTTTGCATTCATCTTGTGTTTGTTTTAGCATCGTGGGTATGTATTGACTGTTTTAATCAATGCCTATTATTTCAGATGCTTTAGGTCATTTTTATATAGTTATTATTAGAAGTCTATTATTTTCTGTCTGCTTCACTATGGTTAAGGGACATAGTGAGTGTAATCTCTGTCTAGTTCATTGAAAGTTCATGCAATTCAGTATAGTTAAAAAGTGATTTAAGAATGTGTGTGTGTTTAACATGATTATATTACATTTAAGAGAATGTGTGTTTAAGAGAAAACACATAAAGCCTTGAAGACATTCATTTATGTACTTCTTTGCGAATGTATACATCTTAACAACATGCTTAGTGTTGATTATGCCTTTTGTGCATTTCAGTTTTACTCTTTCTTTGGAATATCAATAAACCTGTGGACAAGGAGTTATCGTCTTCAGAGTTTTGATGTCAAGGAAGAGTTTATCTGGCTGTAAAGTTATATTCAGCACATATAGCGAGGACAGCACAATGATCATAATTAGTATTATTAATATTATGATTAAATTAGGATTTTTTTTATTTCCTAATATATAATAAAAAATATTTTATAATAAATAGCCTCATTATTCATTCATCCATATGATTTATATATGATAGAATACGTGTTAGCTTTTGTAAGTGATTTGTTTTAGAATAGGATATGTCATGTTCTCAATAATATTAGTAAAGGAAACATAAGCTCTATATGTGGCATTTACATATTTTCAGTTAATATGGAAAGCGAGTGCATGTTTTTAGCAAAACTAATATTGGATTTTATTTTAAATGCGTGTCCGTGTAAAACAATATTATTTGCACAAATAAATGATGGGGTTCTTCTCTAAAAATGTAGATTCTCCACCTTGTTTAGAACATCATTATGGGCCTTTTACGTTATAACTAACGTGGTTCAAGCGATGGATCTGCGACAGAGAAACTATGCATTTTGGGAAACATTCGTCATTGTTCTTTCCCCAAACAATGCATTGTATGATAGTTCAGTGGTGAGTTACGTCGTTGTTTGAGAAACGCACCCCTGGTGTGTTATGAATTGCATGTTTTTAATGACAGTGATGCTACATTTAGTTTTATTGTACAATATACATTTTAATCCAGTACACAGTAAACTAATATTTTTTGAATGGCTTGCCTATTGGTGGCGTAATCGTTAAGCTTAAATAGGCTGAGCATATTTTTATTAATATTAAAACACATTAATACAAACTAGCCACCCTTTGATTTTTTTCGTTTCTGTATATTTTTTTATCAAACGAAAAATGCAATGAATTGTTTATTTTGTTTTTCATTTTATTAGAATTAATATAATTATTAGGCGACACAACTTCTACATAACACTGGCTCTTGCGTTTTTACAGATAGACTTTTTTGGCTCAAAGACATTTATGCCTGTTAATTTCAGTGCTGAATTTCGACAGATTTCGCAAAGGCTTCAGCTATTCTACCTGTCAGCTGGTACCAGCCTCAGTTTTGTGACTGTGTGGTGTCTGTATCAAGTGTCTGGATGACAGCGAGAGCGAGATGAGAGCAGACCTCAGATTCGATGTGTGGCCTCACGTCACAGTTACTTTACTGCAATTTTTTAATATTGGCTCATCTAAATTAACTTTTCATTCGATTAAAAGCCGAAATATTTTCAGAGACAAAGCAGCTTTCTGTTCAGTGATAACATATGCACACACACACAAAGGATACAAAAGAAGAGCTGAACTTCGGAAAAAGTGATCACTGCGGATGCTGCGATGGTTGCTTTGTTTCTCTGCAGTTGGCTTATTAATGGCGCAGCATTTCTAAAGTTTTAATATTAAATAAGATTATTTATTATTAAACATTGTAAGATTTTTCAATTGAGAGTATGCATTGCGGATTTATGGCTATTGATCTTAACCCGTGACCCACCCATATTTAAACATCAAGTAGGTGCGTTAAAGGTGCATGTATAAATTAGTTGTGTTGCCTCCAGATGCTGCCACCTTTGTCAGGCAAAGTTTGCATATTGCCTCATTAAAGTTTTCAGGTTCTCTTTTTGCATTTGGTTTGAACCCAAAATATTGCCAAACAGGCGCTTTTGCATTACGTTTTGACACTAAATCGTCAGCCAATCTCTTTTGTAAATTTGACTCCTCTCTTCTCCTCACGTGATAAATGAAATATGATGCATTAGCTATGTTCAGATTATAATTATAGTGCAGGCTCTCGTCTTAAGTAAATTATTTAGAATTATATTTTCCATTTAATTCAAATAAATAATTAATAAAAAATATAAAAAACTTAAAAAAACAAGTGTGGGGACGGTGTCACAGTTGAAAAGTGATGCCACCGGTGTTGTGTCTTAAAACCGGTAACACTGTCTAGCATGCCAAGCCTAATTCAGCCTACCACAACCGCAAATCCACTTACCCACGCACTATACCTATTTCATTTATAACTGTAAACTTGACTTCATCTTGATCAAGGCCAATCATCTTTAAACGCTAAAGGCATTTAAGTGTCCTAACTTGACTGCTGCTGCATAATGGTATGATTCTTTACACAACTGTAAAAAAAAAAAAAAGCTTTAGCGATGTCAAAATGAAGGCGAACATTCAAAAGGGTTTTGCTTTTTGTCAATTTTAGCTTAATTTGAATAATACTAATAATAATTATGAATATAATAAATTTAAATATTAATTACAGTGTAGACTACTGTGAGACTGTGCAGTGAACTAAACATTTTTATAAGGCTACAAATCCCATAACTGAAAAACTGATGTGAAAATGACAGGCACTTGCGTATTTACTACAATTAATTTAACAGTAAGTTTCTTCTGCGTTTTTTCTTTCAGAGCTCAATAGAGTTGTATTTAAAGAATTAGTTAACCAAAACATGTAATGAATTAGGCTGCTCCTCTCATGTCATCCCTTAGTCCAGTTTTCTCCTGTGTGAGTTGTGCGCCTTGACTGCCGTGTGCGCAATTTAAAGGCTATCTACGGACCAGGGGTGCGTTTCCCGAACAGCGACGTAACTCACGGCTGAACTATCATGGTACGATGCATCGTTTGGGAAAAGAACGACGTAGTGACGAGTGTTTCCCAAAACCAGGGCCGGATTAAGAACACATTGGGCCCTGGGGCTATCCCAAATCCAAGGGCCCCCCTTTTACATTTTTTTTTTTTTTACCTCACAAAAGATTGTTGTGTGATTGTTAACATTGTTATATATTTGTTTCTATTTTATTGAAACAGGCCTGCTATACAAAATTAAGTAATGACGTAATATGAACTTTAAAGTTCAAACAATCAGCAAAACAAAAAAAAAAAAAAAAACATTTGCAATACTTACTAAATTAGTGCTTTAAAATAAAAATATTTAAATTGGGGTTTACCTTTAAAAAGTTTCTTTAGAACTTTAGTTTCTTTAGCTGACCATAAATCCCTAATGATATATCTTTAATATCCATGCTTAAAATATCCAAAATAGCTTATTGTGTTCTTCTGAAATACAAAAGGCTAGCATCCTTATTTTATTTATTTATTTATTGATTTATTTATTTATATATATTTTTGCATCAGATATATTGTCTAATGAAAGTCAGCGCCAATGTTTAATTGCTCCATATACTGTCGTTTTCATAAAAGGGGAAAAGTAAACATTCATATAAAAGTTAGCTTTCTAATTGGTTCAGTTAGACTTACTGTCTAGAGTGTAATTACTTGAGATATTTAATAAATAACCTACTATAAATGAAAAGAATTAACATATGCTTTTTGTTTTCACAAGCTTTGGAGACCTAATATAAATTCCGCTTTTAAATAATAGGTCACCTATAGCTTTCGCTTGAGGCTGTGTTCAAAATTACATCAATGCTTTCAAAGTGCACTGTGAAGGGAGCAAAACTGTAAACATGTAGATCGCTAAAACTAAACTGTAAAAATAGTTAGAAAGCAAATTACATCTAAGAGAGATGATCGTAATGCTTTTTTATTTTTAATCATTCGAAGTTTAAATGTTAGAGTGTTCTAAATGAATAGGGCATAGGGGGGATAAGTGGCAAGAGAACACAGCCAGGAACTACGTTTCAAACTACAGCTGCAGAGCTGTAGCTACAAGCGCTTAAGTTTGAGATGCAGTTTGCGAATGTTCTTTGGAGCGACGGATTTGAGAAACAGTAAATCAACAAACTATGCTTGTAACGACAACTTGCGACCTTAGTTGGCTAACGATGGTTTTGGGAAACGCACCCTAGATCTCTGCACTATAGGCCTAGCTTTAATCTCACAATTTTCATAATTTAATTTTTTCATATTCTATTTAATTCTATTTCATATTATAAAATATCTAAATGTGTGTTCTGAAGGTTGGAATGACTAGAGTGTTAGTAATTAATGATAAGAATTTTCAGTTTTGAGTAAACAATCCATTGTGAAAAGTGAGGGGCGCACAAATTCTTTCTGAGGGGGCAATGCCCCCTGTAGCGCCGGGCCTGATACTCGGCCTATATGCCTAAATCGAAAAAGCACTAAGTAATTTATAGATTTATAAATTACACTGATAAATAACTATATATTACACTATATTACACATCTTATTTTTTATTAAAACAAAAGTGACCAATGCCGCGTCACTGACAAGCCAACAGCAGAGAAACAAAGCAACCACCCGCAGTGATCACTTTTTCTAGAGTTCGGCTGTTCTTTTTGCACTTAATTATTATGCGTTTAATGTTAAAAAAATCACTAATACATAGGCCTACAAGAGTGTATCCTGTGCATGTGAAAACATTAAAGGGCACCTAGGTTAGCCCTTTTTCAGATTTAATATAATGGTTTTGCGTCTCCAAAATGTTTCTGTAATGTTTCAGCTGTAAACACCCATCAAATTTTACATTATACCTTTTTCAAGATTCTATTTTATAATTTTTTTTAATGTATAAAAAGCCTTTAAGGCTAGTCCTCCCCGCCCACCGTTTCTACATGCTTTTCTGCGTGCCTTAATCTCCTCCCTCGACTGCATCAGACAACAGACAGACTTAAGGGAAGCAGATCTCACGTAGCGTTTGTGAGAAATACTACAGTAAGAACTTTACCATTGAGTATTTGTTGTGCAGTTGCATCGATGAGTCACACACAATGTCGTTACAAAGTTCACGCACACACACACACACCACAGCAGACACACACACAGACAGAGCGCACACGTTTAGCTTTGCACTCTTTTTGCACGCAAATGTGACAAGCTACAAGTTAATCTTCACTGCTGTATGGATATCTGTTATGTTAATGTACAAAATAAACCTGAATTAACGTCCACAAACCGGGATTTAAGCGTCTTCTTTTATAATTGTTCTGACACACGGCTGTGCTGATGAAGTAAAGCTAAGCCAAATTGCTGTAATTCATTACACACATGCACTGTTTTAAAACATTTTAAACAGTACATTTTTACACGTGACTACCGGGACATGTTAATACGAGCAGCTGTCAATCAATTTGGTGAGCGGGGGGACCGCACTCCTACATAAAGTTGCGGTTGGTCTGAAAACCGCTCCAATTGGTCCACCGTTTTTATGTTGCTAAATTAAAAAAAAAGGACTGGGTGTGCTTATATCACCCCAATATGACGGTCTATACACCATACCTGCACATATGTCTGTCCAAACAGCTTGAAAAGTAGATTTTTCACCATAGGTGCCCTTTAAGTGAACATGCAGTGTTTGTGGAAAACATCTTTGCGAGGGAACTTTGCTGAGGTAACGCAAAAAAATGTAAAAATATATTTTCGTTCCACCCAGTTTTTTTTCTCACACCCATTTTTTTATGAAGGCAAAATGGCTAAATACATGATTACAACAGAGAGTCAGCTGATTAACTGTTTACACCAGTTAATAAGATGTTTTATTGATCGCATTGCAGGTCATTTATAGATAAAATTATAATGCATAGGATCAGGAAATTGCACGTGAAAAAAAATCATGCAAAATGTTTTTTTTTTATAGAATAAATGTATACATTTAAACTATGATAATTTACATTTAAAATGTACTATTATTTTTAGAGCTGATTAACATGAATGGCAGGTGTTCTTGATCGAAAAGCAGCAAAACTATGTTGAATCCTGAGCTTGTGTCAAGCTAATGGTACGGAGTGACTTTTTGAGCATGTTGTTGAGTGAAGCTTGGCTATCCTGCTGACAATTGGCAACTATGTAACATCAAAATTAAAAATGCACATTACTTTGTATAAACGTATCCATGTACTGTATGATGTGAGTCTAGTTACCAGCGTGAAAAACAGGTAGTAATAGAAACTTTTTATCACGTGTTTGAGGCCATACTATTTACTTTGGTAAAAGTTGAAGTAGCCTACTGACTGCACTTTTGTAGTCAGAGTCGTTTTAAGCATCAGTAACTTTTAAGCATAAGCACTTCTTAAAAATAAATAATAATACATTAAAAAGTGTGGTTAAATCAACTGTAATGTGTCCTTATACAAAAACGTGTGTATCATGCAGTCAAAATAGCATTTAATATTTAAATGTCAAAATTTAAAAACAAGACTTTCTTAAAATAACACATCAGAAAACAGATGTGACCGTAAGGATGCGCACTATATCAACTAAAATAGAGTTTTTCTTTGTTATTGCAGTTGCAGCCAAAATGTGCGACACAACAGCCACATAATTTACAGGGCCGTGAGAGACCACCTGTGTGGTCTGGCAATGGCAGACGCAGAGCTGAAAACACTAATCTGATGCTTTTTTTGTTGTTGTTGTTGTGATAATGTTAAGTTGACCAATGCATGTTTTGTCATTACTTTTGTCTACTGTCCTATTTTGAGAGCAAATATTAGCCTAATAAATAATATTTTTTAACAAAATGTTTAATTTATGAATTATGTAAAAATGTTCTAAAACGTTTATAAAGGTCTTTCTCAGAACCAAATTTCGACTTAAAATTGATGTATTTTTGACGACATGAAAAAGACATCATTTCACCTTTCACTTTGAAACCAGTTTTCCACGTTGTTTGGACGTTGGACGTCTAACAATCACGTCTTTTCGACGACATGAAAAAGACGTCTTTTCACCTTTCACTTTCTCACCTGTTTTCTACGTTGTTTGGATGTCTGACAATGTCGTCTTTTCAACTTCTTTTCGACGACTTTTCACTGGGTTGGGTGTATGCAATGAAACGTAGTAGAAACAATACACAGCTTACGTAAAAAGGCTGTGCTTAATGAATAAAAATAGTACCTAAATACATGTAGTAAACATACACAACAGCATCTTAACAATGAGAGAACTTTACTCAGTACAAAAACCGGCAAAAAACACACAAACATAATATTTATTTAAAATTTTTTTTATTATTATTAATTTAACACAGCCCCTGAATGCAAACATAACCTCTTTATTTTTCGCTATTTAGTATAAAAAAGACTGATTCTGACAATATCTGGTATTAATTCAGAGTAAGCGGGATAGGTATATGTGTAAAATTTGTTGTCAAAATTCAGATATTTTACAAAATAACCCGATTTAACTGAAGAATGTTACATTGGTCCAACAATTACACATGCTTAATGGTCTGTATGAAATATGGTGTCAAAGTTGAAAATATTTGAAATATATAATGTTTAATAAAACTGAAAGGTCCTGTTAGACTCAAATTTAAAGAATTAAAAGATTTATTTCTATTGTCTATGCTTTGGGATTTGTGGATATTACTTTTATAATATTGAGTAATTAAATGACTTACTGAGTAATTAAGTTTTTTAATTACATTGATTAAAAAAAAGTTATTTAAAATACAATTGTATTTATTTTTAAATGATAATTAGTAATAATCAGTAATGTATACCGTTTTCAGAGTAACTTACCCAACACTGCACATAATCTGCTTATCAGATGAAAATTACTGAAGCACAAGTATATTGAACTATACCTGTTTATATACAGAGTTTAGATGTTTAATAACTGCAAATAAGACCAACATATGTTCTGCAGGCCTTTCATTTAATGCTGAAAACAAGTTAAAATTGATCATACTATGATTCCTCTCACAGTACCTATATTATTATTATGTAGTTTCCTGACCAGAAAATGAGAATAATCAGTTGGACAGCAATAATATTCATTGTTAGAGCCTTCCCATAAAAAAATAAATAAATTATACCCATTTTGGTAACACTTTATAATAACTACACACTATGTATTATTTATTAAGCATTAGCAAATTTAATTCAGTATTTGTTAAGCATTAACTGTACATTAACGGATGTTAGTAAGCAGTTTAACTGCAGATACAAATGCTGTATTCTTGATTTATAAGCACATCTATAACGTGCTTAATGATTGTATTTACATACTTCATTACTTAAGTATTGCATCATTTACTAACTAATTATTTGAGAATACTTGGTGGCTTTTAAAGATCATTCAGAATGCATAAGTAAATGATTAATAAACCATTCAAATTAACATTGATATATCATATTATTCAGGCTTTTACTAATAGTTAATTTGTATGTTAATAAGTGCTTTAGTAATTTAACTTCATCCAGTTTTGTGACCTAATCTAAAGTGAGGACTATTTATGTTTTATAAATCACTTATAAATGACAATTAAAGGCTCAGTCATGTTTTTTTTTTTCCTGTTTAGAATATTCTAAACAGGAAAAAAAAACATGACTTTATTCATTTCTATTCGTTTGTAGATACACAAATGAATCTGTATCAAATGAAAAATAAATCTTTGCAACCTTTAGTTGCCAAGTTACCGAACAGTTTAAACTTCGTTAAATAACATTATTATGTTGTATCATAATATATTGTTAAATTATTATATTGTTGTTGTTTTTTTTATCCAATTTTATGTCATATTTTGACACTCCTGTTATTCAGCAAAGTTTAAACCTTAGAGTAATTTTATTTTTTACATAAGATTACAAAGATGTACTGGTCATTTGACACTGAGCCTTTAATTGTCATTTATTGGGCATGTATAAACCATAAATTGTCCTCACTTTAGAACTAGGTCAAGTGGCTCTGATAGGTTAGTTGGCTTTAGCAAAGGTGGCCAATCTTGGAGCTCAGGTGGTGGCATCGCTGGCTTTGGAAGCATTGGCTATGGCAGTAGATCTGCTAGCTCTAGCACCACAGTCTGTGGCAGTTTTGCTGGAGTGGCTCTGGCTGTGGTTGAGGCTTTGTGAGCGGTTCTGTTGACATGGTGGCCATCTCTACATCGTTAGCTCTTGCGGTGGTGGCAACTACAGTGACCCCTACATCCTTGTGCCTCAATGCACATTGTACAAGCACACAGAGGTTGGGTAAGTGGGAATATGGGGATCATTGCTCCTGAAAAATAAAAACAAAATCACACAGAAACTTTCAAAAAACGTATTAGTCCATTTTTTACATTTCTAACTCAGCTACTTGATCCTCCCCTTTTATCTACAGTCTTTACCAAAGTGCAAACAATTTTTGCCCCACAGCATGTGTTTTTTGACAGCCATCATTGATTAGCCGTGCCTGGTCGAACATGAACATTCACTGTAAAAAATTTACTGTACAATTTACAGGAATTACCTGGCAAAAAAGTTGCCAATAATGTCTTGTAAAAATGTTGTAAATTGCTGTAAAATAGATTACAGTAAAATACTGTTAATCCATTTACAGCTAATAATTGTATTTGAAATACATTGTTTTTTACAGCAATACAAAATTAACTTGTATTTTACATTACAGTACTTTATTGTAATTCCACTACATTACAGTATTTACCTGGCAACTACAGTTGCCAATAAAATCTTGTAAATACCCCAAAACCCAAGATATTGTTGTAATAGTTTTACCTTGAAAATGCTGTAAATCATGATTTTTTTACAGTAAGCAAATCTATTACTTGTTGTTTTAAATGCATTACACTATACACCAAACATACACTATACATTTTTAATAATAAGAAAAAATAAATAAATAAAAAAATGCAAAATTATTGTAATAACAGTATTTATTTTTTATTAAAGACTTTAAATTTGAAGCAATATTCTGGGTTGATTAAAACTCAAAGTGAATCAGCTATGCCAAAACACTTTACCACATTTAAACAATTTCTTTTAACAAAATTATCTATATTCACTAAGTGTCAAAAGTGGCAGTGAATAAGATATTTTGAACAATATCCCAAATGTTACAACATCACGTATCTATACAAACAATTGTAATAAACTATTTCTTTAAAACTGACAGCAGAGCACTCTTAAGAGTTGTAAAATAACATTTCTGTTGCTGAACATTGCTGAAAAATATTCCCAAAATTTCAAAAAATGAAAGTACAAATAGCTTTAAGATGTTCTTGAACAATCAAAATATTACAAATGTGTGTCTATAACAAGTTTGTTCATTTTGCAGAAGTCCTGTATTTGAACTTTGAACTCACTTACATGCTTAACCATTCAAAGTCCATTAGCTTTCTGAGAAGAGTACAAACATGAGGATTGACTGTGTGGTTCCTCTTCTCTGAGACCTTTCCACCTTTTTTTTCCTCCAATCTTTGCTGTGGCTGCCTTGGTCCCAGTGGGTGGATTGATTCCAACAAAGCATCAGCACAAAGACCAGTCAGAAAATAAAGACAGTAGCTTTACAGTAATTTTTTTCCTTCAGTTGAAAATTAAGGTTTTAACTGATCCTGTGGTCTGTTGTGAGTTTTATAATGCAAGTAAATGACTACCATCACTTTGAGAGTAAAAATATAGATATAACAGATATATTGTGGTCATGTGAAGGGGAAACAATCAGTTTGTACAAAAAACTGTTTGTACAGCACTGCCATAAACTAATCCAGAGCTCAAGCTTTCTGTCATATGATGGAACACGCAACCAGAAACATACATGAACTGAATTTGATATTTACAACAGAGGTACAATGTGTGTAAATAAGAATCATTTTGGTTCACACAAGATTGACCATTAACATGTCGTTCTGTGAAAGAAAACTCAAGCTCCAGAGTTGTCTGGCTTATCCTGTACATGGTTTAAAAGTAGAATTGTTATCATCATAATTAGTTTCTTGCAAAGACTGATAATTTAACTCTTGCATGAGACTATAATAAATCATTATATCACCTAAATTTTGGATAGCCTGAGGGTAAATAAATGAATAAAAAATGCCTTTGAGTTGTATTAAAGGTAGTTCAACCTAAAAACTCTGGAAGTGAATGATTAGAGGTGTTTTTCTTTCATCAAAATATATTCTTTTGTGTTCAACAAAAGCAAAGAAACTAAAAGATGTTTATGACAAGTGAGGAAGAGTAAATGATGACAGAACTTTCAGTTTTTGGTGAACATTCCCTTTAACATATTCATAATTCTATTTAAGTCATTTTCTTACCTTTGAACAAATTCGAGTGTGCAGGACGCCTGCTCCTGGTACACCAGATTGAAGTTGTAGTAGCTTGAAAACAAAGCTGCAAATCCAGCTATGAAATTGGGGTGTTGACCAACAACTACTTGCCCCACTTTGCTCAGCATCCACTGAGTTGCAGTGAGAATGTCACCTAAAATTAATAAAAATATAAGCAACACTTACACAAAAATGCTTGCAAAGTTTATTTAATAAATTTACAGGTTTATTACAGGACATTGCACATTACCCAAGACAATTAAAAGTGGCATTTTATTTCCCTTCCTTCATCTATATGATCTTTTAAATGCCTAATCAAATCCTTCAGACTTGTACATTTGTAAAGACAATATTCTATCAGGCAGATTAAAGTTATGTCTGACTGGTTAAATCTGCCACCTCTATGTGACTTTTGATACCCCTTATGGTCTCTATATAGATGAGATTTGAATGCTGCAAATTTTGTAAACACACAGCAACAGTCAGGTACACCACAGGTGAAGGAGCAGTTTGGAAAATTGCTGTGCACTTTTATAAGCTGAGTATAACCAAGAATGGTATTGCTCTCGTGCTGACATAATTTACAGTGATACATTATTCATCTATATTCATGTGAATAAAGTGTAGTAAGTGAATGGAAAATATTTGGACCAATAGCCTATTATCTTATCGCTGCGTTTTCTGCTTTAAGTTAAATTTTGTTACGCCACAGAGCTTTGTTAACGTTCCTTCTGCAAATTCAAAACAGAAATTGAAACAGTAAAATTAAATGGAAAAATCCAACATGTGAATCCAGCATCTAATTCATGAAAACATTATATTTGTGATGCGAAAACAAAACTTGTGTTTATTATGTTTAGCCACAAGCCCTTCGAAAAATGTGGCGCTTTTCAAACTGTTAATACACTAACAACATGACGACAAAAACACGATAACACGGTGGCAATACGCTGAGTTCATTAGCATTAGACTTAGGCTATTATGTTTTAGTGTGTTTGTTTTACCTTTATCGATCAGATTCGAGTCACCTCCAACAACCTAATTCGCCACGTCTTGGTTTTTCCACCAAAGTTCCTGAAACAAGATATTACATTTGAGTTACAATCTCCTTTAACGTTACTAGCAAAACAAACTAGCTTAAACATCGGAACTTTTACATGCAACTAAATGCACTGATATCACGTTGTACACAAATCAAATCACATCAATAAATCGCAACATGCAAATAATATTTAAATGATCGATCCAACAAAATAAAGCAGCCAGCTATAAAAACATTAACGTTATATTTGTCGTGTTTTTCGAATCTATCTGCCCGCATAATGTAACATTAATGTAGCCTTACAAACACTCACGTTGCACTAGCCAAACTGCTAACTTAAGGCATGCTCGAATAAAAAAAATCACTTGACGACAGGTGAAAAACATGGTATTAAAACAATACGAGTATGCATCAGCATTAATGACTTATGTTTTTAGTCACTTGCCTATGTCGTTTGGGTTCGTACCACATCCTGCAACCTAACTAGCATTATGCACGGCTTTATTTGCCGACTAAAGAAGACATTTTAATTTAACGACACTCTGCTTCACTAAACAAATAAGTTTAAAACGATTGGAACTTTTACATATAATTAAAATGCCTTGATATCAGTGTGACAAATCATTACGTTAACAATTGTTATATGTTTAATGAATCGCTTGCACGAAATAAACAAAAGAAGATATGTTTATCATTTATAGACGTAAATATGATGAACTTACCTTGAAATTAACGAATAATGCCTCCTGTTTTCTCCCGCTTGTCCAGTCCACCATATTTCAAATCTGCATCAGCCCGCGAAATCCCATAATTCCACACTACAACATGTCGTTGTAAAAACGCAGAATCTACATTGACACACCTCCTACCTGTATATTAATTTACAGTCCCCATAGAAATTTGCAGTTAACAACTGTAACTCTTGGTTTAACCCATAATGCATTGCGAATTACAATAATAACTTGTGAAATGTTAAAACAATAAATTCCTGTAAAATTTTGCTGTAAAAACTACAGCAATTTGTTACAGTGTTGTGCTGGCACCTGAAATGAGCATATAGAAAATAATATGAATGTTTAAATGTGTACAGAAGTGTGCACAAATGTAAGATATTTTTATTTTACATTCAGAAATATCAAACGTTTACAACAATGATGCAGCAGTATTCTAAATGATCTATCAGCAAAACATATAGGAAATCTGTAGGACATGTGTGTAGACTTTCTTCTCAGATTCATTCATTATTTTGATGAGCATTTTTACCTAAAGATCACCTCGGATGAGATAATTGAGTGAAATTTACTTTGTTCTATAAAAGCAAGGTTTTGTTGTTTTTGTGAGTATCCACAAATAAAAAAAAAAAGTTACTACTTTGAATGGTCTTTCTCTTAGCTTTATGCCCAAAATGACAGAATATTTCAAGATTTTCACTGCCATTTGAAAAAAATTTATATATATATATATATATATATATATATATATATATATATATATATATATATATATATATACACGCACACACACACACATACATATACAAGCATACCTGCAAGTTTGTCGATATCATGAGTTAAAGCTTTTATGCAGTGAATCATGGATACTTTTAATAGTCCAGCATTTAAATCAAATTAATAAATGCCCATCATCACAAAGTGATCCTTACAATAACAGACAAGTATGCAGGCAGTAAATCACTAAATGTCTCAGTTATATGTTTATTAATGAGGATTGTCATCAATATAAACATTGCAGCTATTTTATCTGCACAGACTTGTTTCTAGGTGGGCTGTCAACTCACAGAAATCCTGTATATTTAAACCAATAGGAGGACAACTGAGGATCTTTATAAATGTTTCCAGAAAAGTGTGCTGTATGCATCAGAAGTTGCTTAGCATGATGTCTGAGGGTGAGACTATATGATTTCAGATTCACTGTGGCAGTGCATATGAAAATCTATCTATCCATTCATCTATCCATATGACCTGTCCTAGGTTTATACAAATACTGGAGCCATCACAAGGGTAAAAATCTCACTGGACTATTACAAACCATTTTAAAAGTCAATGTCAACTGATATTTCTAACTAGCACACTAAAGCAAATATATTAATAAACGTCTCAGTTTGTGTGAAGAATCTAAAATGTTTTCAACAGTATAATTATGTATGTTTACAATATTTACTGTAAAGTTATTTTCAGTGTGCTACATTTTTATAGTGTGAAAAAGAATTAACTGATTTTACATTGTCCCTTTTTAGGTTTTGTCACTGACACTCTACAACTCACTCCTGAAGACTCACTAAGTTTTTTCACCCATTCCTTTACTTCCCAAACCTCTCAATGCAATTCTTAGAATTGCTTCAAAACTTGTGTGGCCCAAATGTGATTCACTGTTTGTACTGCCTAAGCAATAGGTGCAGAAGTGGTATTTATACCCAAGAGGCAACCAGTTCTGTAAAAGTAAAAATAATTTACCTGAAAGACTGTTCACCCATAAGCATTTTAACTGAGATATTCCAAAATTTAACAGTAAGCCAAGTTTATTACAATAATAATAATATTAATAATTTTATAAATTTTTCAATACTATTCAAACATTTGAGAGCAATATTATCATTAGGTTTTTTGCTCATCAAGACTGCATTCACTTTAATAAAAATACAGAAAGCTGCATTATTGTGAAATGTTAATGGAATTTAAAGTAATATTTATATTTTGATGTAAATCAATGATTAATTCCTAAGATGGAAACGCTGAATTATCACTATTATCACTCTAGTCCTAAGTGTCACATTATCGTTCAGAAATCATAAATGCTGATTTATTATCATTTTTGGAAACTAAATCTAATCAAATTAGTTTTCAGTCAATAAGAAACGCATTATTTTAACTTTAGCATTTATTTTATTCTGTATTTTGGATGAATTGAAAGCATCTTTCTATAAACAAAATTACAATTCTTGCTGATCCAAAATTTTTGAAAGACTGTGTGTACTATATTTGTGTGTTAAATGAAAAAACAATATATTCTTTTACCTTATAATCCACAGCTTGGTTTTCGGCACTACATAAACAATCGTACTCTCCCGAGGTCGATCAAAGATAATACAATAAAGATAAAAAAATTAAATGAACACTGTAAAAAAATAATAAAAACATACACTCACATCTCCAAATACTAAATTAATAATATTACACAATATTAAAAAAGAAATGTTCACCATTTGTCAACGTGAATCCATCAACGACGACCTTGATTGATGTGCAGTCTGAACTTTTTTCTCAGACAACAAGTAACAACTTTGGCCAATGAAATCTTGCGTGTCACAGCTGCGGGGTGGGGTTTTCGCGTAGGGGTGTGGTTTGCGATTAACTGGTTTGGGGAAAAAAATAACGAGTGGTTGCTATGGTTAGCTGGTTCAGTGGTGTTACATGCGTTTTTTTTTTTTTTTACAGTGTGGCTCGGGGAGCATTAAGTGAGACATTGAAGCTTTTAAGTGAGGATTTTTGCATGCCATGTGAGTGCGGTGGATTGCCACTTGCAGGTATATATTCAGTAGCTTAGTATGGGGATGCTGTCTGTTTGTATTGTGGTTTCAGTTTCACTTATATTTTTATTGCAAAAGTTCAAAGAGGCAGTGTGCTGGCTGTGAGGGGTCCAGAGTGATTTTGGCAGCCCTTCTGCTCGCTCTGGATAAGTACAGTTCTTGGGGAGTAGGAAGGGTTGTACCAGTGATTCGCTCAGCAGTCCGAACTATTCGACGTAGTCTTTGGAGGTCGTATTTAGTAGCTGAGCTAAACCAGACAGTTATTGATGTGCAGATGACTGATTCAATGATGGAGGTGTAGAACTGTTTCAGCAGCTCCTTTGGGAGGTTAAACTTCCTCAGCTGACGAAGAAAGTACAGCCTCTGTTGAGCTTTTTTGACAATGGAGTCAATGTAAGTGTCCCACTTCAGGTCCTGAGAGATGGTGGTGCCCAGGAACCTGAATGACTCCACTGCTGCCACAATGCTGTCCATGATGCTCAGTGGGGGGAGAGCAGGGGGGTTTCTCCTGAAGTTCACTATCATCTCCACTGTTTTGAGCATGTTGAGCTCCAGGTTGTTGTGGCTACACCAGACAGTCAACTCCTTAACCTCCTGTCTGTAAGCAGACTCGTCACCGTCCTGAATGAGGCCGATAAGTGTGGTGTCGTCTGCAAACTTCAAGAGCTTCACAGAGAAGTCTTTTGATGTGCAGTCATTCGTGTACAGGGAGAAGAGCAGTGGGGAGAGGACACACCCCTGGGGGGTGCCAGTGCTGATTGTACGGATACTAGATGAGAATTTTCCCAGCTTCACCAACTGCTGCCTGTCCGTTAGGAAGCTGTTGATCCAGTGACAGACAGAGGTGGGCACAGAGAGCTGAGTAAATTTGGGCAGGAGAAGTTTTGGGATGATAGTGTTAAACGCCGAGCTGAAGTCAACAAACAAGATCCTCACATAGGTCCCTGGTCTGTCTAGGTGTTGCAGAGCATAATGCAGTCCCATATTTACTGCATCATCCACAGACCTGTTTGCTCTGTAGGCAAACTGAAGAGAGTCCAGTGAGGGTTCAGTGATGTCCTTCAGGTGGGCCAGCATCAGTTTTTCAAAGGACTTCATGACCACAGATGTTAGTGCCACCGGTCTGTAGTCATTTAGTCCTGTAAGTTTGGGTTTCTTTGGGATGGGGATGATGGTAGAGCGTTTGAGGCAGGAGGGTACTTCACACAGCTCCAGTGATCTGTTGAAGATCAGGGTGAAGATGGGGGCCAGTTGGTCAGCACAGGATTTTAAACAGGCTGGTGTTATAAAATCTGGGCCTGGTGCTTTTTTCCTCTTCTGTTTCCGGAAGACCTGGCGCACCTCATCTTCGTTAAACTGTAGGGCAGGTATGAGGGAGGCGGGGGGTGGTGGAGGTGTTAATGGTGGCGTGAAGAGCAGTTCAGAGTGGGTGTGGGGGGTTTTCTCAAACCGGCAGTAAAACTCATTCAGGTCGTTTGCAAGTCGTTCATTGTCTACAGTGCTGGGGGATGGTGTCTTGTAGTCTGTGATGTTTTTCAGACTTTTCCACACAGATGCTGAGTCGCTGGAAGAGAACTGACTCCTTAGTTTCTCAGAATAGTTCCTTTTTGCGACTCTGATCTCCTTTTCCAGTGTGTATTTGGCCTGCTTATACAAGGCCCTATTCCCATTCCTGTAAGCAACCTCCTTGGCCTGACGTAGCTGTCTGAGTTTTACAGTGAACCATGGTTTGTCATTGTTGTATGTGAGTTGAGTCCTGGTAGGAATGCACACGTCTTCACAGAAACTGATATAAGATGTTACAGTCTCTGTGAGCTCATCCAGATCGTTTGCAGCAGCTTCAAAAACACTCCAGTCAGTGAGGTCGAAACAGGCTTTTAGATCCCGCTCTGTTTTGTTTGTCCATCTTTTCACAGATCTTAATACAGGTTTGGCTGTTTTCAGTTTCTGCCTGTAGGTTGGAATGAGATGAATCAAACAATGGTCAGAGTGTCCCAAAGCTGCTCGTTGGACGGAGCGGTATGCATCCTTTATTGTAGTATAGCAGTGATCCAGTATATTTCTGTCTCTTGTGGGACATGTAACATGCTGTCTATATTTTGGCAGTTCACGGGACAGTTTTGCTTTGTTAAAATCCCAGAGAATTATTAAAACAGAGTCCGGGTGTTGTTGCTCGATCACCGTGAACTGATCAGCTAGTTTCTGTATCGCCAGGCTTGTGTGCGCGAGCGGAGGAATGTAAACACTGACGAGGATGAACGAGCAGAACTCGCGCGGGGAGTAAAAAGGCTTACAGTTAATAAACAGTGCTTCGAGATCTGGACAGCACATCTTCTTTAAAACTGTTACATCTGTACACCACCTTTCATTGATGTAAAAGCACGTCCCACCACCGCGTGATTTCCCCGTTGATTCTTCGTCGCGATCCGCTCTGAACAGCTGATAGCCCGGTAGGTGAAGCGCGTTGTCCGGTATGGTGTCGTTCAGCCAGGTTTCCGTGAAACCCAGAGCAGCTGAATGCAGAAAATCCCTGTTTGTCTGAGAGAGCAGAATGAGTTCGTCTATTTTGTTGGGTAGAGAGCGGAGATTTGCTAGATGGATGCTAGGCAGCGCGGTCCGAAATCCGCGCTGTCTGAGTTTCACCAGCGCGCCTGCACGCTTTCCTCGTCTGCACGCTTGAAAGCGTTTGAGTAGCACCGCGGCTCCGCCGACTACAATGTCCAACAGAACATCAGATAAATCCAGGTATGGAAAAATATTCGGTGGTGTATGTGCCCGAATGTCCAACAATTCTTCTCTGGTGAAACTAATTGTAGGAATATGACTCGAGACAGGACAAACTAACAAAAACACAAACACTACTGCAGAGTACGACACGCAGGCTGCCATCGTCATCGGCGCCATCTTCAATATTGCCATAATATGGCAGTTAACCCCTCAAAAAAAAAGAAACCCTTTATGTCTGTATTTATTAGTAAATGTTAGCAAAGCCTAACAATAAAAATGCTATCCTTCACCAGTCACCACTGTTAGGCTATATTTTGCCTTTGCATTAATGGATCTGACTTAAAGTTGTATTTTGGAGTGAGTTATTGTACTATTTTCTTGTCCGGTTCCTTAGAAAATGCTTTTTGTGATTCCCTGTAAGTGATTGTGTTCTGATTTTTTGCGAGTTTACCATGTTTTATTGAACTGGTCATATGTTGAGCTGTGAGTGCTTGGTTTAAGTGTATTCCTGACGTGTGTGTGCACATTTTGTACTGGTTTTATCTTCTGTTTCTTCTTTCTCCAGAATTGGGGCGTGCTAATGTGGAAGAATTGCTGTGGTGTGGCGGTGGTGTATCCTTTGCCTGCTGTGTTCACAACGTTTGGTGTGGGGAGTGTGTGTGTGTGTGCGTGTGCCGCCAACACTAAAACCCAGTGGCCCCAGTTCTGTGGAGAAAGAGCTGAGTGAAACTTGTTTTAAATTTATTGAAGTTTGTACTGTTTTTACATTAGAATTTGTAATAAATGTGAATCAACTATTTCAATTGTTTTCTGAAGTCTGATTGAGCCACAAGGAATCTGTCTAAAACTGTTGCATAGATGAGTGTAATGTGGGTCCCTGGACACTAATTTCCAGGGTGGCGTAGTTGAGCAACTTACCAAACCCTAAACCAGGGGTGTCCAAACTTTTTGGGCCGAGGGCCAGATGCAAAAAAAAAAACGTTCCAGGCCAAATTTTACATACATCACACGCACAATATAATTATTATGGAATTATTTTAATTCGTCATCAAACTGCATTTCTAGAAAGACTTACGTTTTTAAAATCTTGAATCTTCTCTGGGCAAATTACAGTTGCAACACTCATCAGACACTCTTATATAAATTCTCGTTCAGTGAAGGGTTTCCTGTGCTGTGCGACCTCATAACTAGCCAGCTTAGAATTTTCTTGTACTTCATTAGCATGACAAAACTGCTGTTGTTGAGCTGATAGGGCAGCTGCTAATTGTTTTACTTTTTGATCTCGTTCGGCACCAGTGTAAGAGCTGAAGGCCTGATGTTTTGTTTCATAATGTATTTTAAAATATATTCCTTTATTACTGCAACTGATTCCTGGCAAATTAAACAGACACATATTCCGCTGATCTTTTTTGCCCCAATGTGACTGAAATTTCCTGCACTCACTGTTGATTTTCCCTTTCTTTGGTTGTGCCATGGCTCACCAAAACGTGATTATCAATTGTTTCCTTCAGTTTGTTCGGTTCGTTTTACTTCATAACAGGAACTGCTGCCTAATTGAAGGCGTGTGATAGGAACACCGGGTGGTTATTTATTGAATTTTACTTTCAATTTTGTATAGCGAGCCAGATACTATTGATATTTATATAAGCCTCATGGGCCGCCACAAAACTGATGCGGGCTGTAGTTTGGACACCCCTGCCCTAAACCAATTAAAACCTACCGCCGCCCACCTGAACCGCAACACCATACATACATACATACACACACATATATATATATATATATATATATATATATATATATATATATATATATATATAGAGAGAGAGAGAGAGAGAGAGAGAGAGAGAGAGAGAGAGAGAGAGAGAGATAGGGCTTAAAATTAACACACACCAACCTGCCCACTGCAGGTAGACTTTAGCCGTGGTGGGTTAGACAGCCACTCCCACTAGCTACCTTGGCAGGTTGAAAATTATTTTTAAATTGCCAGTGCTGGCTCGTCACTAAAGAATAGAATTGTAGTTTAAGACCATTTGTCAATATGCCTGCAAATGTGATCTTAGAATTGAAAAGCAGCATGACTGATAACTGTTTGCACAACCAAAAGAAAGCAGGTTAATACCGAATGAGGGGATAATGAGGCACACGGTAAGACACAGGTGATCCTCACTCACCTACGAGGTCTTTAGTGCCAAACAGGAGTGCTTAAAAGCTCCAGTGTACCGTTTCTTTCCACGAAGCGTCCAGGGGACCATTTCTTTTTGAAATAGACTGGAAAAAATTGGTGCTCGTGCATCCACTGTTCTGCTACTTTCAAGAGCTTGAGATTTTTTGTAAGCAGCAGCAGTTGCCGTTTTTGCTTTAACAAATTATTCTTTGAACAGATTGTTAAAGGGCCTAACATTAATTGTATGCACATGATCATCCTTTCATAAATCGCACACAATGTTTTTCACAGGCTTTCTTTTGCTTAGTTATTTTTGTTAATATCATTTAATTATCGTCCTTTACAATAACATGGCTGTAATAGATGAACTCTTCATTTATATATAGTTAACTGGTGATCTGGGACCTTTAGCCTGGACAAACTACTGTGTATAGTTTTAGATGAGAATATTTTTTTTAATATCACTTGTTTTTTTAAGAACATTTTTGTTAAATAAAAAGTGCATGCATACAACTATATTTTACTTGTTTTGACGCATGATTTAAAATTTGTGGCAAGGAAAAAAATTGTTTGTTGTGACCAGAGAAAAAAAATGAGTGAATCCTTAGTGTTGAGCCCTAAAAAGTTGTGTGAAATAAAACTAATTGCAATTCAACACTTTGAGATCACATCCCATTTGCTCATCCTCGTTGAGCAAGGTCACAACAACAACATATATAAACTGGTAGCAGGGATGGGCAGTATTTATGATACATGTATTTAAAATACGTATTTCAATTACAAAATAGTGTTATGTAATTTGTGTTAGAGTTGTTGAAAATGTCTTCATATTTTGTATCAAAATAGTTTAGTGCCTTGTATTTTTGTAGTTTGAAAATACTGTAAAAGTCTACATGATAACATCATTCTCAGTTATTTGACTGGACTTGAGATCAGAACAGAAAATGTATTCATATTGAAGTGCTTGGAGTATGGAAGGAAATTATGCGTAACATCATGGCGATACCTACAATAATTCACTGGCTGTTTAAATTTCCAGTAATATAGGTAATGAGGAGTAAAGATGTCTGCCTAAAAATGTCAAAGTGGGAAAATATATGAAACACTGATATTAAATAATACAGCAATTCACTCTATACAGACTAGTCAAAAACACCTGACTATAACCTGAGGTTATATGCAACAAGCAGGATATATATATGAGAAAATTGATAACTTCTTTTTTAGTAATTTTGAGATATCATGGTTTTATGTTGGGTGACAGGGTGGTGCAGTGGTTAGCACCGTCGTCTCACAGCAAAAAGGTTGGTGGTTCTTATATATAATATTGATGGTTTTCGTACACCTGTATGTCGAAGAAAAGGTAGAAGACGGGGTTTGTTGAAGATGCCACAGTCTTTACAGGTCAGTGAGCCTAATGTACAGCACTGTAGGGGATCAACCTACGTTTTAAGATCAATCAGGGATTTATTAGCTCATTTCAATGAACCGGATCTTGAAGATTCGAATCATTGATTCGACTCAATTGAGTCAGAGTGAATCAGATTAAAAGATTCACACTTTATCTACCATTTGTCCTGCAAATAGAATACATCGTATTTTACCAATCTTGTTAATATTATTTACGTTGCCAACGATAATAACATAACACAGTATTGGGTTAACTTTTAGCAAGGTAACAAGATCTACAGCTCGAGGCAATGACTTAGAAGCACATAAACAAGAACACAGTTCTTACAAACTGAGAACAAAGGTTTATTGAGCTACACTACGATACATGAAACTAATTACGTAATAAGCAAACAACAAACAAACGCACACACACATTCACACATACACACAGAGGCAGTTCAGAGGATGTAAGATGAGTTGAACAACCGTCCCAAATTAATTCTAATACTTCTTACAAGATCTTAGAATAACACCTGAGAAACCACAAAAGCAGAGACATGGCTTATCTTTAACTGCTTAAGATCAATCTGCACCAGATCAGCAAGAGACAACATTAATTTGTGGTACTTGCACCCTTTTTGCTGTAGTAGAATTTCCCTCGCCGGCTGGCCTCGGGGAAACACGGTGCTCCTGATTGGTTGGTGGCTTTGGTGACGTCCTTGGGATTCCCATGCTCGTGAGTGGGTCGTTCTGGGTTACCGAGGTGACGGACTGCTGAGAGTCGGTTTGCGGAAGTTCGTGCGGTTTCGGCGGTCCCGAAACTTAAGAGGTTTGCATGGAGAGTTCGTGGTGACCCAATCGCGTGGCGGCGCAGTGTCCGAGCAGGCGAACGGGGGCAGAAAGCAATAGCATGTGCAAGCCAGCTAATGCAAAAAACAAAGTTTCTTTGTTGCAGGGTGTTTTTAAGTGACCTTTTCCAATGAGCAGTTGCCATGAAGGGCGGGGCCACGCCCTGTACCATCATAGAAAGGGTCAATAATTAACAGACTGCATGTAGAATTCTCGTGGTAAGTTTTGTGACTATATCACATCAAAGGTTACAAGACGAATACTGTTTGTGCTACTAGTTTTTCATTTACACCAATGGATTGCAAATGTCACTAGCTTTCTTTCAATACCAGACATCATACATTTCAGACACATACAGATAATTTTAATCTGCTATAAGGGTTAAAACAACACATTAATTAACCTGGTTGGTTGGAATAAACATAGCATATGAGGAAAACCATGGCATATTATTCAAAGATACATCTGCCTTAGTTTTGACGATTTAAGAGTTTGTCTTTCATTCGTATGCATTATTTTCTCTTTGTCTCTATGAAATTGTACATCTGGCAATATGTGCCCCAGGCGATCACATGACCATGTAGAGGAGTCATTCAAAATTCTCGTGAGGCCGTTCCCGCTGAAAATCCTGTAAAGCCCCATTGTTTAAGTTTATTAGTCATTTACTAGTTAGCTGAAGGGTACCAGAACATCTGCAGCCAAAATATTGATTCTGCAATTTCAAGTCAATGGTGCTCTGTGATCGTGATGGTATAAGCCCTCAAGCCAGTTCAATGACAGACAATTTGGCGCCCAGTTTCTGAGGTTTCAGATTTAACTTGTGCTGTTCACTGCGATAGGCCATGAGTTACTACAGCACGATACACATGCAAATACAGAAAATAATTTGCCTAATTTAGATATGATGGATTGTGGGGGCCTACTTAATAGTAATGTGTCAAATGCTTCAATAGAGCAACAGGGTGTGTTTTCATCTACCCCATTTCTTAACTCAGAGCCTCCAAATGTAGTCGCAGCAATATCTGACATAATCACTCAAGTTGGTCAGCAAATTGCAGATAGCATAGTGACTAGATTGAACCAAACTCATTCAGTAGAGACACAGTTAGTGATTGATTCCCCAAAACATGTGACTACAGATAATACAAGCTCACAAATGCTGGACTTATTACAAAGCCAGATGTCCTTTTCCAGAAATGTGAAAGAACCCCCAAGGTTCAGAGGTGAAATGTCTGACACTGTTGATCTAAATGAGTGGATAGATATTGTCAGGGACTACATTAAGCGGAACAATCTGAGGAAAGCAGCAAGCTGAGGAGATTCTGGTTCATCTGAGAGGCAAAGCAAGAGATGTGGTTAAGTTTGGAATAAGGAACAGCAATGTAGACATTGTGCATAACCCTGATGCAACCTTTAGTATTCTCAGGAAACATTTTGAAGCTGCTCCCTGCACCCCTCTACCGCTGGCCGATTTCTATACCACACTGCCTGGGCCAGGCGAGGGTGCTTATGAGTACTGGTTGAGGTTAAATCGTGCATTTGATGTTGCTGCTGAGCGCTTGAAGGAACAGGGAAAAGTGCTGAATTGTCCAGGAACTGAGGTAACCCGCATGTTCATCAGACATTGTCCTTGTAAAGAGCTTGCCATCACTTTTCGATCTAAAATGATGGATCAATGGACTGTGCAAGAAGTTCATAATATTCTGAATGAATATCACTATAAAACCAGTCTTGTCACTGCAGTCAGACATATGGCATCCATTAAAATTCTTGTTAACAGAACTGAAGTAGAACTCCCAACATCAGCACTTTCGAGTTATGAATTTACTGGAAAAAGTCCTGTTAAAAGAAGCCAACAGCAATGAGCCAAGTCGACGTTCAAATTCAAATGTGAGTTTACCCCGAATAAAAGGTTTAAATGACCTACAATGCACTGTCTGTTCAAGTCCAGATCACTCTGGCCTCACACACTGTCGAGAAAAAAAGCAGTATCACTTACCTGACCATTCCCGTCTTGGTTGTCCTGAGAGAGTAAAATCTCTGCCATCTCATGGGTCGGGAAACTAGCAGATCTACATTCAGGGAAGGATGGTGTAGATCATGAAAACATTCCTCCCAACCAGTGTTGTATGAGTGACCCGATCTCAGTTTATAATCTTACAAATTCTCTTGAGCCTGCAGGGAAAATTGTCACTTATCAGAATACGCACAAAGTACAGAAAATTGATAGTCTGTTTTACACAACTGCTACGATATGGAGTGACCTTCAGCTGAAAGCTATGATTGACAGTGGCTCCATGGCATGTACACTGAGCAAAAATGCTGAAAGTCAGCTGTTGCAGCAAAAGCCAAACTTACAAAAACGCCCTACCAACGATGTTGTCATTATTGGTTGGGGCGGAGAACGTGTCATCCCAAAAGCAATGTATGAACTTGAACTTACAGTTTATGCCTGTACAATGGTTGTTCCAGTTTTAGTTGTCCCAGGCCAAACTGATGATTTAATTCTGGGTAGCAATGCCATCAAATGGCTGATTCAAAAAATGAAGGAAACAGATGGATACTGGAGACTTGTGTCCAGCCCAACTAACCCTGATGATGCTGATTGTCACCAGTTTTTGTCCCTGCTTTCGAATGTTGAGCACTGGAAAGGAGGAGACATGCCAGACAAGGTGGGCACAGCAAAGTTAAGGGAGAAAATAACTCTACGACCAAACCATGAACATCTGGCTAGGGCTCAGCTTCCTGAATCAACCACTCTTTCTATGGGGAGCACAGTTATCGTTGAGCCAACCCTTTCTAAATGCTATAAATGCTCAATAAATGTTATCATAGGGAGAGTCATCACACCTATGTGGGGCAGTAGATGGGTGCTATTCAAAATAATTAATCCAACAGAGAAAGTGATCATCCTTAAGAAGAACATTAAAATCGTGGATGTTTTCACTTGTATAGCTGTTGAAGAGTTGTCTTTACCTGAGTCTCTGAAGTGTAATGTTCAGTGTGCTGAGAGTCCCATAGTTCATGTCCATTCCAGTGAGGAGAGAACTGCTGTGCTGGATAAGTTGGGGTTGAAAGATCTGAATCTGGAAGCTTGTGAAGTATTTGATGAGTGGAAGGACAAACTTTTGAATCTCATTGAGAAATATGAGTCAACATTCTCACGTGGTAAAATGGACTGTGGAGAGGACACAGATGTTGTCCACAAAATCCATCTGTTTGACGAAAAGCCATTTAGACTCCCTTATCTCCGTGTGGCTCCCTGCTACTATGATAAGCTGCGTACTGTCTTGAGTGAAATGGAATTGAAGGTCATTATAAGGAAGTCTCAGAGTGAATATGCATCTCTACTTGTTTTAGTATGGAAAAAGGATGGTGACCTCCGTATTTGTACTGATTTCAGGTGGCTGAATGCAAAGACCATAAAGGATGCCCACCCATTACCGCACCACTCGGATGCACTCGCAGTTCTGGGAGGTAATGTTTTCTTTTTTACCATGGACTTGACCTCTGGCTTCACTGCTTTCTCGTCTCCTTTTGGCCTCTATGAATATAACCATTTGCCTCAGGGCCTGACCAACAGTGCAGCTTTGTCTCCTTTGTCACTTGGACGATTTGATGGTTTTTGCTCCAAATGGGCATATAGCCCTAGACAGACTAGAACTTTTTTTCTTTTCACGCTTGTCCAGGCACAATTTAAAACTAGCGCCTAAAAAGTGCAAGTTCCTCAGAAGGTCCATAAAATTCTTGGGACATGTTGTCACTGAGGATCGTGTTCAGACTGACTCTGAAATGGTGAAAGTAATCAGTGATATCCAGATTGTGGAACTTATGAAAGCAGATGGCATAACTCCTTCTCAAAAGAAAATCAGGTCTGTCTTGGGCATGATTTTATACTATCAGCATTTTATACAGGACTGTTCTGCTAAATCAAAACCTCTTTTTAATCTCCTATCAGATCAGTCTCAAAGTAAAGCTCGCAAGAAGTTTGGACATGTGAGGAAGTAAAAAAAAAAACCTCATTTGGGGGGTGGTGGGTCTTTCCAGCCAGCTTTTGAAAATGACCAAGTCCATTTGGGGGGTGGGGGGTCTTGGTAAGGGCCAGACGGCTGGTGGTAACGATGGCGATGCTCACCAGTGTAGTTGATTAGACCCAGGCCCCATCCCGCCAAGCCGTGCCCGACGGGAGACCACTTTTCCTGGACGTCCTGCGCCTGGAGGTGCGCGTCCGGCGCTGAATGTCTCTGACCTGCCCTCAGGTTTTCGGAGAAGGTGAGAAAAAGTGGACTTAGGTTTTGACAGCTTTGCGGTTGAACGAACCAGGGGGTCAATGGCCAGGCTGGCTGCCCGCAAAAGTGCGTCCGATCCCGGCTAGCGCTGTTGGCCTTGGGGGCGGGGGTCTCGCCTCAACCAAGCGGATCAGACATTAAAGGCTTGCCCAGAGACAGTGCCCCGATCCCGGCCAGCGCTGTTGGCCTTGGGGGGGTGGGGGTCCCGCCTCAACCAAGCGGTTCAGACATTAAAGGCTTGCCCAAAGACAGTGCCCCGATCCCGGCCAGCACTGTTGGCCTTGGGGACTGGGGGTCCCAGGGGCACCAGTGCCACAGTTGGTTGAGTGAGAATTAGCGTGGCTGGTGTCGACACTCACCGGTGTAGTTGATTAGACCCAGGCCCCATCCCGCCAAGCCGTGCACGACGGGAGACCCGCCTGGAGGTGCGCGTCCGGCGCTGAATGTCTGATCTGCCATCAGGTTTTCGGAGAAGGTGAGAAAAAGTGGACTTAGGTTTTGACGGCTTTGCGGTTGAACGAACCAGGGGGTAATTTGCCAGGCTGGCTGCCCGCAAAAGTGCGTCCGATCCCGGCCAGGGCTGGTGGGCATGGAGGACGGGGGTACCGCCTCACCCAAGCGGTTCAGACATTAAAGGCTTGCCCACAGACAGCGCCCCGATTCTGGGCGAGCTGGTGGGCGCTGGTGGGAATGGAGGACATCACCCAAGCGGTTCAGACAATAAAGGCTTGCCCACCGACAGCGCCCCGATTCCGGGCGAGCTGGTGGGAGCTGGTGGGAATGGAGGATGTCACCCAAGCGGTTCAGAAATTAAAGGCTTGCCCACAGACAGCGCCCCGATTCCGGGAGAGCTGGTGGGAATGGAGGAAATCACCAACGCGGTTCAGACATTAAAGGCTTGCCCACAGACAACGCCCCGATTTCGGGTAAGCTGGTGGGAATGGAGGACATCACCCAAACGGTTCAGACATTAAAGGTTTGCCCACAGACAGCGCCCCGATTCCGGGCGAGCTGGTGGGCGCTGGTGGGTATGGAGAACGTCACCCACGCGGTTAAGACATTAAAGGCTTGCCCACAGACAGCGCCCCGATTCCGGGCGAGCTGGTGGGTGTTGGTGGGCATGGTGGATGTCACCCACGCAGTTCAGACATTAAAGGCTTGCCCACAGACAGCGCTCCGATTCCGGCGCGAGCTGGTGGGAATGGCGGACGTCACCCAAGTGGTTCAGACATTAAAGATTTGCCCACAGACAGCGCCCTGATTCCAGGCGAGCTGGTGGGCGCTGGTGGGTATGTAGAACGTCACCCACGCGGTTCAGACATTAAAGGCTTGCCCACAGACAGCAACCCCGATTCCCGGGCGAGCTGGTGGCGCTGGGTGGGAATGGCGGACGTCACCCAAGCGGTTCAGACATTAAAGATTTTCCCACAGACAGCGCCCCGATTCCGAGCGAGCTGGTGGGCGCTGGTGGGTATGGAGGACGTCACCCAAGCAAGTCAGACATTAAAGGCTTGTCCACAGACAATGCCCCGATTCCGGGCGTGCTGGTGGGTGCTGGTGGGAATGGAGGATGTCACCTACGCGGTTCAGACATTAAAGGCTTGCGCACAGTCAGTGCCCCGATTCCGAGCAAGCTGGGGGGCGCTGGTGGGTATGGAGGACGTCACCCAAGCAGTTCAGACATTAAAGACTTGCCCACAAACAGCGTCCCGATTCCGGGTGAGCTGGTGGGAATGACGGACGTATCCCAAGCGGTTCAGACATTAAAGGCTTGCCCAGAGACAGTACCCCGATCCCGGCCAGCGCCGTTGGCCTCGGGGGTGGGGGTCCCGCCTCAACTAAGCGGTTCAGACATTAAAGGCTTGCCCAGAGACAGTGCCCCGATCCCGGTCAGCGCCGTTGGCCTTGGGGGTGTGGGGTCCCGCCTCAACCAAGCGGTTCAGACAATAAAAGCTTGCTCAAAGACAGTGCCCCGATCCCGGCAAGCGCTGTTGGTCTTGAGGGCGGGGGTCCCAGGGGCACCAGTGCCACAGTTGGTCAAGTGAGAATTAGCGTGGCCGGTGTCGACGTTTACCGGTGGAGTTGAATAAACCCAGGCCCCAGCCCACCAAGCCATGCCCGACGGCAGACCGCCTTTCCAGGAAGTCCCGCGCCTGGAGGTACTTGTCTGATGCTGATTGTCTCTGACCTGCCATTAGCTTTTCGGAGAAGGCGAAAAAAAGTGGAATTAGGTTTTGACGGCTTTGCGGTTCAATGAACCAGGGGGTCAGTGGCCAAGCCTTTTGCCCCAACTGGTGCGTCCGTTTCCCGCATGCCTCTGGCCGCGCTTCCTTTGGTCATGGGTAAGAAGCAGGGGGTCAGTGGCCAAGCTGTTTGCCCCAACTGCTGCGTCCGTTTCCCGCATGCCTCTGGCTGCGCGTCTTTGGGTCATGGGAAAGAAACAGGGGGTCAGTGGCCAAGCCGTTTGCCCAAACTGGTGCGTCCGTTTTCTGCATGACTCTAGTCGCGCGTCCTTGGGTGATGGGAAAGAAACAGGGGGTCAGTGGCCAAGCCGTTTGCCCCAACTGGTGCGTCCATTTCCCGCATAACTCTGGCCGTGCGTCCTTAGGTCATGGGAAAGAAACGGGGTCAATGACCAAGCCGTTTGCCCCAACTGCTGCGTCCGTTTCCCCACATGCCTCCGACCGCGCGTCCTTGGGTCATGGGAAAGAAGCAGGGGGTCAGTGGCCAAGCCGTTTGCCCCAACTGGTGCATCCGTTTCCCCGCTGCCACAGAAGACGCGTCCAAACCTCCGGTACTGGAGGAAGGCAAACACAAATCCCCATATTGACTGCCGCTAGAACTACGTGCCGCTGGTGCACCCCAGCCACCTCAAATTGAGCACTGCCCTGGGTGGTGGAACTGGGTAAGGCTGGTGCACCCGAGCTATCTACCACAGTAGGTGGTAGATAGGGTGGTGCCCCACAGCCAGGGGGATCACCAACGGCACATCTGCCTAGCGAGTGCTATTGACTAAGTTAATGTTACTGGCTTAAGTGTGGGGTACCCGGGCACTGCTGGAGAACAGGTGTCAAACTAGAAGACCCTTTGGGCCCGGCGCTTGCCCCGGAAAGGGTGTGGGACCCCGGGGAGAGGGGGGTGGCAGTGGTGACCCTGGAGGTCAGGTTCTCCAGCCCCTCTAACTTGGGCGCCAGCCCCCTGGAAAGGGTGCGGGTCCTCGGGGAGAGGGGGGTGGCAATGGTGGCCCTGGAGTTCAGGTCCTCCAGCCCCTCTAACTTGGGCGCCAGCCCCCCCAGAAATGTTGCGGGTTCTCGGGGAGAGGGGGGTGTTAGTGGTGGCCCTGGAGGTCAGGTCTTCCAGCCCTTCTAACGTGGGTGCTTGCCCCCCAGAAAGGGTGCGGATCCTCGGGGAGAGGGGGGTGGCAGTGGTGGCCCTGGAGGTCAGGTCCTCTAGCCCCTCTAACTTGGGTGCCAGCCCCCCGGAAAGGGTGCGGGTCCTCGGAGAGAGGGAGGTGGCAGTGTCTAACTTGGGCCAGCCCCAGGGAAGCATCAGCATTTTTGGTGATGGTAGGTCTTTCCAGCGAGCTTTTGAAACCAGTCCATTTGGGTGATGATGGGTGTTTGTAAGGGCCATCAAGAAGATAGGTTCTCCGAACCGGCCGGTGGCGACGCTCCAGTGACCAGTGACCAGTACTGCGTCTCCCACCCATCCACAAGCCCGCCCACCCCTTCGGGTTTATCCTTGCCGGCCCTTGGCGGTCCCCCCTGCCCCACCAGCCCCCCCCCCTCTCCCCCGGATGTGTGGGGGTGGGTGGTGGTGGCGGAGGGTGGCTGCTAGTAGTCAGTGGTGTCCGGGCTTACGGTCTGGCCCCCCCTTTTGATGGTTGTGGTTCATGATGCGGAGAGCCCTGAAAAGGTGCGTGTTCGATGGGGTTCTACAGAACCGCTTTGAAAATGGGAAAAGCCGTGTATAAAGCCCCCTGCGGCTGGCGCAGTTCAAGCTGCCCAAAACGGGCAGCTTGTGGGGGCAGAAAAGGGAACTAAAAAGCTATGCAAAAAGCCCTCGCGGCTGGCGCAGTCCAAGCTGCCCAAAACGGTGCGTGTTCGGCGGGGCTCATGCCATCCCTTTGTGTGGGAAAAGGGAATTAAAAAGCTATGCAAAAAGCCCCCACGGCTGGCGCAGTTCAAGCTGCCCAAAACGGTGCGTGTTCGACAGGGCTCTTGCCATCCCTTTGTGTGGGAAAAGGGAATTAAAAAGCAGCGCAAAAAAAGTCCGCGCTGCTGGCACTGTAAGGCTGCCTGAAACGGTGCGTTGTTCCTTGGAGAAAAATCCACCAAAAGTTGTAACAACTGCTTCCAAATATACTTTGGACCAAAGTGATCTCTGAGGTATCGGTCTTCCCCTTTAAGAGGGAGCGGTCACCAGCGTCAATGACGCGGAAGTGGACGCCTCGTCCGGGTCTATTTCCCTCCAGCCTTGGTCTTGGACTGTTATGGCCGAATGTGCAATCTGCCTAAACGTCTACCGCCGCCTCTCGCCGCACCTGTTCGCGGTCCACAAGGTGTCAAACACGGACGAGAAGAAACTTTTGCTGGCACTCGCCGCTGGCTGCGTGGACACACGGAAGACGGTGTGCCCGGTGGCCGGCTGTCGAAGGACGCCGGCCCGCCTAGACAGACACCTGAAGCAGCACGCCGAGCTCTCCGTTTCGGCCAGGAAAGAGGCCATAGGGCGAGCGAAGCATTGGAAAGTGGCTTGAGAGTTGCGGCGGTTGCAGTCCACTCAACCGACGGTACCCGTGGTGTCTCCATGTATTCTACTGTTTTTACAGCCTGTTTTTCTTGTTCTCTATACTGTGTCTTTACACTGCAGAACTGTGTGTGTGTGTGTGCATATTCTGTTCCTCTTATCTCGGTGTGGCTGGAACATTCCGTTCCTCTTTTGGGTGCGCAAACCGTCTCTGTCTGACTCGCTCACAGATGCTCACATACTTACACGCACACATTCTCACATATCCTTAGCTGCAGCCGGACCCTCAATGTGTATATAAGATTGCTCTTCCCTCACTTGTGTCAGAATAAAATCATACTGAACCACTCAGCTGATTTTCTTCTCATCTTTCCAAGCTTGGACGGTCTTGATGCAGACACTCACTGGTGATACAAAAAACTAGAGTGAAGGGACCTGAGAAAAAACGGATTTTCCTACAGTCTTGGGGGCTCGTCCGGGATATATCTGGTCAGGTAAGATAATTTTATTCACACTGCCTGATTAGGAATATCCTGTTTTATCTGTAGAATTTTGTAGAATCAGAGGTTATCCTACACAGGGATCGTGTGGATGTGTTATCCTACACCACGACGGTGTAGATGTTGGGTTATCCTGCGTAATTGTGTTCTTGTACCCGATAAAATTTGGGTTGCACAGTGTGTGGACGATCACACGGTAGCTGAAAACCGCTACGCATGTATGATAAAGCAATTAGATATATAGACTAATAAAAAACTAGACAAAACAAATTATCACCAGTGAGTCTTCTCATCATGGGCCAAACTTACCCAAAGCCTGAGCCCAGTGAGACCCCTGTGGGTGAGGATTTTACACTGAACCTTACATCTCAAATTTAGCAGGATGGACTGAGGGTCAATCCCAGTGGCGGAATTTCCCCCTAGAAGGGACATGAGACCCTGAATGGGATATGAAATATATGACGGAGGCATAGGGCACATGGTATAAGATGAGTTCAATTTGGAATGATAAAAAGAATATCTATGTTCCTAAAGCGGTGTTAAAAACAGTTCCTAAGCCCCCGACAGGTAAAGATAGGGAGAGTGAGGGTGTGAAACGCAGCTTTAACAGCCTTCCACCCCCCTATACGACCCCTACTGCCCCTGCTGAACTGGGCCCCAGCAAGGCATCAGCTGAAAAGCAGATATGTGCACCCTCAGCGCCAGTGAGCCCAGTCGCGGGGAGTTATCCCTCATTAAAACAATGGCAGAGGGACAATGTGTGTGACAACGATAATTGTAGTAGACCCGAGGACGCAGGTCCAGACGAAGGGTCCGTAATTGACTCACCAAAGAATGTAGCTGCTGTTTGGGTGGCCAAAGCCAAAGGCATTGACATTGTACCTCCCTCACTCAGCGCGCTGAAAGATCTGATTTCTCTGCTTTCTGGTGTTGACAACCCCATGGTTTTTGTCGATATGTTAATCAGGTGTTCACACAATTGCCAGTTGATAGGGGCGGATTACAGATTTGTATTGCAAGCTAAGATGGGCAAAGATTATGATGACGCTGAGATATCTGACAAAATTCCCGCATTAAACCATGAGAATGATAAAGTCAGACATAATAACAGAAACAAAAGTAGAGGGCGAGGGTGGGGCAGTCACCAGGAGCAGAGTGCGCGCTTCACTGCCCTGGAGGGACGAGCAGGACAGACTACTCGCTGACTTTCATGCTCAATTAACTAAATATTTGGTGGAGAAAAGAACAGCCAACCGTGATCTGTCTCATGTCACCTCCTGTAAGCAGGAAAAGGGTGAGCCTGTCCCAACTTTCTTTAGATGTTTTGCTGAGGTATGGATCAGCGTGGGAGGATTGGATTTGAATGAGGGCGTGGCTAATCCAATTTTCCTGTCCACATTCCTGAATAATTGTCTACCTGGATGCTGTCGTTCTCGACTGTTCCATTTGACCTGACCTCATGAGCACACCTATTCCTGGGGTTAGAAACCTCTATGTTGATGGCTCGTGCTCAAAACCACAGGATGGTGTATACCTCACAGGTTATGTTGTCTGTGAACTGCCAGACAAAGTGATTGAAGCTGCAGCTGTGCCTTTTTCCTCAGCCCAAGCAGCTGAGCTCATTGCCTTGACCAGAGCTTGTCACATTGCTGCTGATCAGGATGTTAACATTTACACTGACAGTAGATACGCCTATGCCGTTGCCCATGATTTTGGACAAATTTGGGCTACCCGTGAGTTTGTGGCCGCAGACGGCAAACCCATATCTCACAGCTCATTGGTCATGGATCTCATACAGGCCTGTCGTTTGCCTGGATCACTAGCTATTATTAAAACGAAAGCCCATTCTACATTTGACTCCCCTGAGGCCAAGGGAAATAACATGGCTGACACAGCAGCCAAAGCAGCTGCTCAATCTGGGAGGATGCCTAGTTGGCTGAATATCTCTCAGGTTTCCACTTCCTCATCTGTGCTGACTAGTGCTATGCTCCCACCTATTGACATTGTGGCCATTCAAGCTACAGCCTCAGTGGCAGACAAAACTTATTGGGAAGAACTCGATGCTCGTCCTGATTCCTCAGGAATTTTGCTGGATGCCAATGGACGTGTGTACATTCCTTCTGCTTGTGCACCTTTTCTCGTCCGCGAGTTTCACGGTGTTACACATCGCGGCCGAAGAGGGGTACTGGACACAATGATGTCTTTTCTGTGTATACTTAACTTATCACATCATGTTAACAGCACATTAGACAGATGTTTAGTTTGTGCTCAAAATAATGTGACTAAACCACAGGCTAAACACCAACAGCTGACAATGCCAGAAGGTCCATTCCAGCATTGGGAGGTAGATTTTACTCTCCTTCCTAAGAGGGGACCACATAAATATATTTTGGTGTTTGTAGATAGGTTTTCAAATGGGTTAAAGCGTTCCCCTGTGCGAAGAAGATGCAAAACTGTGATTTTATATCTGACAAAAGACATTATTCCCAGATTACCATGTGGCATTGACTCTGACAAGGCAACTGCTTTCACAGCAAAGGTGATTCAAGCCTTGCTAAAGAATTGGCATTACATGGCATTTGCAAATACCATACCACCCAGCATTAGGTGTAGTAGAGAGAACTAACAGAACAATCAAAGACAATTGAGAAAAGCCATGCAGAGCATGGGCGCTCGACTGGCCTGCATTAATCCCAGTGTACTGGCGGACATGAGAATGTCCCCTCACAAGGGACTCCAGGGGCTGTCACCCTATGAAACAGTAATGGGTAGACCCTTTCCAGCCCCTGGAGAAGGGAGGCATGCACTGGGTGGGGTCGTGTGATATTCATATTAGTGTGTATACGCAACAACTGATTGGGGTTTTGAACAATCTGAGCTAAATTACATTCCTGTGCAGCACCAATGCCAGAGGATAAAACACCCCTTTAAGGTTGGGGACCAAAGTATTAATTAAACAATTTGCTAAGATGGGTGGGGTCTTCTGATACCAAATATAGTGCACCCGCTGAAGTTGTTGCAGTCACTCTACTTTCTTAACTTCCTCTTTCCCACAGTGGATCCATGCAACCAGACTGAAGGAGGCTCCATCTACTGTTTAAAGTTTGTTTGCATATATGTGCATAGACAGTCATAATCTGTTTTGAGATTCTCCTTTCTTTCCAGAGGGGCGCCCCACACCCACATGATTGAAGTGCTGGCCAGCCATCTAATTCTAACAACGCCTGGAGGATAAACTGTATGGTTGCTATCTGATAGCAGAGTATTCAGTATTCAGTATTCAGCTGCATGGCGACAATTCTTTAAAAAATTTTGAAATAAGTGCGGTTTATTTATAAACTAATTTCGAGAGGATCACGTGCTTATGATCAACATGGCTGGCTCCTCATTAGCTCTGTAATCTGACCCATTAGATGATTACCTAAGCATTATAAATAACCAGAGTTTTTCACTCCAGTTATCTTCGTCTTGAAGCTTACTTCCCGCTACAAAATGCTCCAGCATCGCACCATTTAACCCATCGAGATGTAAGAACAAACAAACAAACAAACAACAACTCCAGCCAGAGCCCCGCTCTTCGAGAATTCAGCCGCAGTCTCACCAGCTATCGAGCCGTGATTCCTGCAAAACGTCGTCCCACAAGCTGTTCCACTTGTACTTCAAACTGTCTCACACAAACGCAGTCTACAAACTCCAACTAAACTCAAGACGTCGGCGATCCAAGCCATGAATTAAAGCCGTACTCTCACTGCTCTCCTAGCAGTGCACCCTCGGTAACGTATATAACACGCTTCAAGAGGAAGCCTCGCGAAAATAACTTCTCTCCAACAAAGACTAAACCTTTTATAAATATTTTAAAAAACAAGACTCGTGTGACTAGAAAGATTTCAAACCAAAAGCTCACCCTTCAAGCCTCCCGCCCGTCCACAGATCCATAAGTGTTTGACTGCAAGGATCCAGGCAACATAACCCGTAAACATTAGTCCACGACATATTCATACGTCGATAAACATCGCTGTTATCATCCAGTCTAGTCACCTGTGTGCAGTAGCGTCTTTTACACAAACACTAGTATTTGGTAAACAAAATGGCCGTCGATCTTTGATTGATACTCCATTGAGCCAATAGTGGAAAGGAGAGGCGTCACTATCCAATGAGCTCTAAAACTCGATACGGTTCCGCCTTCTCTCTATAAATTATGAATGAACTCCGCTGTAAAAGACTTCGTGAATTAATTGGGCCAGATATGCTTGCGAATTTAATCATGTAAAGATCCCTAACATGTTATTAAACATGGATTAAAGTAAAGCCCATAACAATCATTCCATTAACACAGTTTTTACTAAGTGGTGACTTTTTAAAGTTCATAGTTTTATGCTGGCATTTGATATATTTAATTAAAAAAAAAAAATTAATTAATAAAAAAATAAAAAACTCTGCTACATTTGATAGTCATTTAACTGCTGAGAAGATTATTACCCAACCAGCGAGATACATTCACCACATCGAGCACAGAAGTCCAATCGTAATACGCCAGTGACGCATATGTCCATACACAAGTGTCATATTTAACCTTATATTGGCACATCGGTTGGAGGTGAAAATGGCAAAGAAACAAACTTCCCACTTGACTGCTATGAAAAGGAGACGTTAGATACATTTTAAACAAATTCTATATCACTAAGGGGTTAAACTCCACTTCACCACTCAGTCTTCAAGAGGTACTTCCAGGACCACCAGACAAGCACACCCCAAATCCTCAGCTCTGCTTCCATCTGCCATCCTGTGGGGGACAAATGCCCACTTCTACCATCCTTGCACACGCTGACAACAAAGCTTACAGTTGCCCATACCCTTATTAAGACGCCTCGCATGGATATCAGCTAAAACTGTTTATTATGTCTGCTCTACATGTACCATGTTGTAAGATTTAATTTCTGATTCTCTCTCATTTCTCATTCTAGAGATCATGACAGCCGGCCCCAGAAGCTGACCTTCATCCAACCCATTTCATTTCACATCCATTCCAAATACAATCACACTCTACACAAAGGATACATTTCCACTCATTCAGCCCACATCTACGATGCCATTTTTACACTAGCCTTTTTGGGTTTTGAGATGCTCCGAATTAACATCAATCTCAATCCCACAATCCACCTCACCATATCTGATCTGACAGAAGGAACTCCATCTTTCTCTATTAAGCAAAACCGATCAATTCCGCAAAGCACATTCTATATACATTTTTGACATCCCCTACCCCACTCACACATTTCAAACATTTCAGATGTGTTTTTAGGTACAAGCACATTACATGTCCAATACCACTAGCATCATACTGCCCCACATTAATACAGCAGTAAATGCTTCCACACATTGCCTCCATACTGACCCTCCGCAGCAGCAGAGATGCTCCACTGAGCTACACTCACCCATAGCACCACCGCAACTGAGTGACACTCTAGCTAAGCCCTTATTCACTTTCATCTCTACATATCACTACTGACAGTGTTTAACATTCCTGTAGGCCCACTCACAACTCTCCAATAACGACTACTACTGCACCTTGCAACAGCAGAGGTGCTCCGCTGAGCTACACTCACCATAGCACCACTACAACTGTGGTGACACTCTACCCGAGCCCCTATTCCTTTTATTACCACATATCACTACTGGCAGTATTTAATATTCAGCGGGAGCACTATAACGCCGTAATACTGACTACCACCGCACCTCTGCATCAGCAGAGATGCTCAGCCGAGCCTTATTTTCCCTCTGCACCACTGCCACAGCAGTGACACTCTGCCTTAGCTCACATACACACTTCCATTTAGCCATTCACTACCGACATGCTGCACAGCACATAATACACTTCTGGGGAAGCGTACTTGCCTTCCAATATTGACTTCCACCGCACCTCTGCAACAGCAGAGAAGCTACGCCGAGCTTCATTTCCCCTCTACACCACCGCCGCAGCAGTGACGCTCTGCCTGAGCTCACATACGCTTCCATTTAACATACCACTCCTGACACACTCCCCAGCACTGCTACAGTTTAAATGCCTCCGCGGGAGCGTATTTAACCGTTATTATCGACTAGCCCCCATTATACGTAACATCCTCTCCAAAGGTATACATTCATTACGCTAAGGCTTCAGTCTTTCCACAAAGCTTGCACTCACAACGCATGTTCACTCTAGCCTTTCACGGCATCTTGGATGCTCTAATTCATAACCATTCCATCCACCCCATCATCTCTGATTTAACTTTGCTTAATGGGGGAGAAGATGGTTTCTTTATCCTGCAGAGCAAACAGATCAAATCCACAATGGCCACTCATTTACATTTTGATCTCCCCACTCCCATTTCAAATCCTTCCAGCATTCCTACAGCTGAGGAGATCCCAAGACCCCAACCCTTCCTCCCCACTTTACTGATGATGCTAACCATCCACTAATCATCCACTCAAAGTAATACTCCTATTAGGCTCCCCCCTCCCCCCCGATTCATTCTCCAGCCACCGGCTCTCGGCCGCTGGTCCTCGCATGCTTTTAATACCTACATCCGATTCAGCCGATTCTATCTCAAAGTAGCCCAGACGACACCCACCATCTTGAATACAAGGGCAGAAATTTCTGCCTCCTCTCCCCCCCTCTTTCATCGCTCTCATTTCAGCACATAATCTCCCCTTAGCTCTCCCTGGAGTGCCCGAATCCCGACCCCATGAGCAATACGTTTTCCCCAGGCCACCAGTATAAAAATCTTCTGTCTTCCACTTCCTTCCCACGTCGAGTTTCTCCGCACCTCCTTCTTCTCTTTTCTAGCGTTGAGTTCCTCCGCACCTCCTTTCCTTCCTTCAAACATCGAATGCTTCCGCTCCCCCCTTCCACCCCCCCAACATCTTTACTTCCTACCCCCTTTCCAGCGTTGAGTTTCTCCGCTACTTTTCTTTTTTCAGCGTCGAGTTGCTCCGCTATTGCTCTCTTCCTTCTAGCGTTGAGTTCTTCCGCTACTCTTATCTCTTCAGCCTAAGCATCAGCCTCCAAGATCTGACTCCCCCGGAGTCAATCAATTACCAATTACACCCCCCCCCCCCCCCCCCACCACCACCTCAGTTGACATCTTTCTGGTTTTCTAGCGTTGAGTTCCTCCGCATCTCCTGTTCTATTTTCTATAGCGTTGAGTTCCTCCGCACCTCCTTCTCTTCCTTCACGCGTCAAATGCTTCCACTCTTTCCTCCATGCCCTCCCTCTTCCACCCCCCCAACATCTTTTACTCCGTAACCCCTTTCCAGCTTCGAGTTTCTCCGCTTCTTTTTCAGCATTGAGTTGCTCCGCTACTATCCCTTTCTTCTAGCGTTAAGTTCTTTCGCTACTCTCACCTTTCCAGCCTAAGCACCACCCCCCAATTTACGACTCCCCCGGAGTCCTGACCCTGCCCACCTCCCAGGAGTCTTTTCCACCCCCCCTCCAATTTAGACTCCTGTAGGAGTCTACCCCTTCAGCTCTAACTCCCACGGAGTCAACCCCAGAGCTACGACTCCCACGGAGCCCCCCCTCCCCCCCCCTCTCGCCCACATCTTTCCTACCTTTCTAGCGTTGAGTTCCTCGGCATTTCCTGTTCTATATTCCCTAGCGTTGAGTTCCTCGGCATCTCCTTCCTTTCCTTCTAGCATTGAATGCTTCCGCTCTTTCCTCAACCCCCCCCCTTACTACAACCCCTCTCCTCTACACACCTCTAACTCCCAAATCCCCCTTCCAGCGTTGAGTTCCTCCGCTACTTTCTTTCTTCAGCGTCGAGTTTCTCCGCTACTTTACTCTTTTCAGCATTGAGTTCCTCTGCTACTCTTTCTATATTCACAAATAGCATCACTTACCAACCTTGACTCCCAAGGAGTCTCCCCATGCTCGGACTCCCCCGGAGTCCCGCTCAGCCCACCTCCTACAGGAGTCTCCACCACTCCAAACCCTCCACAGACTCCTGTAGTAGTTCAATCCTACAGCTCTAACTCCCACGGAGTCATCCCCAGACCTCTTTCTCAGCATCGAGTTCCTCCGCATCCCCTTCACTTCCTTCCAGCGTTGAATGCTTCCACTCTTTTCTCCACCCTCTCTACAACCCCTCTCCCCTTCCCCTTCCCACTCCCTACCCCTTTCTCAGCGTTGAGTCACTCCGCTACTTTCCTATTTCTAGCATCAAGTCCCTCTGCTTCCTTCCTTCCGCTAGACACCCCCCCCTGAACCCGACTCCCGAGTCCCCAGCCCCTCCTAAGGGCCGCTACAACGCTACAACAATCTCCCTTCAATTCATATCCAGCAGCTGGATATGGCACTGACCTCTCGCCTTTTGGGGGGGCACTTTAATACGCGGCTGCTGTATAGAGCATGTGTAGAGGGAGACCCAGGCTCAAGGATATTGATTATCAGCTAAGTGTGAACTCTTGAAGTGCGGTTTATTTATAAACTAATTTCGAGAGGATCACGTGCTTATGATCAACACGGCTGGCTCCTCATTAGCTCTGTAATCTGACCAATTAGATGATTACAGAAGCATTATAAATAACCAGAGTTTTTCACTCCAGTTATCTTCGTCTTGAAGTCCCCCCCCCCCCCTCCACCCCTAATTCCTCCCCCTTTTTCTGATAGGGCGACACGGTGGCCCAGTGGCTAGCACTGTTGCCTCACAGCAAGAACACCGCTGGTCCAACCTCCTATCGGGCTGGTTGGTGTTTCTGTGCGTAGTTTACATGTTCTCCCCGTGTGTGGGTTTCCCCCGGTTTTCTCCCACCATCCAAAAACATAAACTATAGCCAATCGACTAAACCAAATTATCACTGAAAACAACACTAGTTTACACTTCTCACGCGGCGACAAGCAGGGTAGTCCTCGAGACCTACCTGAGCTCGAACTCCCTCTCGCCCTTCTGACGGAGGAAGCCCCGGGCTCGAGGATATTACGAGCTCAGGGCTCTCTCCGGGACAGCATGCCAAATACGCTTTATTGAATTATCAGCTAAGTGTGAACTCTTGAAAAGGCAATTTAGATATAGGTCTGTAGTAGCTGAGTGAAGCAGGATTAAGATTACTCTTTTTCATGAGTGGCTGAATAACAGCATGTTTAAAACACTTTGGAACTTGACCAAGCCTAAGTAAAAGATTTAAAATCAAAACTAAACAAGGGCCAATAAAAGCGATTGATTTTGAAATCAGCGAGGCAGGTAAAATATCTGCAGGGCTTTGGGATAACTTCATCACACCCATTAACTCAATTAAATCATTTAGTGTAATGAGGGAAAAAGAGTCCAGAATTGGAGGGCTGTGATTTGTAACACTATAAGGGGCAGCTGATAGCACAATGCTTGCTCTGACAGCATTCACCTTGTTGACAAAATGAAACAGAAAGCGATTACAATTCTCATTCAAAAACACTGGTATAACAGAAGTAGCAGAAGGAGACACAATATTGTTGATAGTCTCAAACAGAGTTTTAGGTTTTCTTTTGTTGGCTGATATCAATTTCTTAAAATAAGACGTTCTAGCATCCTTGATCATCCCATTTAGAGTGAACATGAGTTCTTTAAGACGCAGCCGATGTACTTGATGCTGTGTCACTTTCCATAAGCGCTCAGTTTCCGACATACACGTCTCAAACTGTGAATGGCATCATTTATCCATGGGGATATATTAACGGCTGAAATATTATGGACCTTAAGTGGAGCCACATTGTCTAGTAACAAAGTGCAATGATCATTAAACGACTGTAATGAAGCGTCAATGTCATTTGAAACATCAACCGCACTGAATCAAAAGCGACTGAGAAGTTCTCGACAGCAAGCTGGTCAATGCTGCGAGAGCAGGACGCCCGTTTGATTGGGCAGGCCACAATGTCAACAGCAAGATTAAATAAAATACATTTGTGGTCGCTAATAAATACATCATCGATGGATACAAAGCCAATGTGTAGACCGTGAGAGAAAACTAAATCGAGAGTGTGAGCCTTACAGTGCGTAGGACCAAGGACATGTTGAGTAAAGTTACAAGACTTCATAATATCAGAAAACTCAAAAGCCACTTTACAAGCATCATATTAATAAATCAAGCATGAATATTAAAATCACCAACAATATTAACTCTGTTCAGCTTAATAATTGACGAGAGAACTTCTGTAAACTCAGTGAAGAAATATGCTGTGGGCCCAGGCGGTTGATAAACTAAGACTAATAAAATGAGTTTGAGAGCCCAATTTTAGCTATTTGCAATTCAAATGAAGTGTGCATACCAGCACCCATCATATGGCAGGTGAACTTCTTTTTAAAAACCAGAGCAAGTCCTCCACCTTGGCCTGCGAGTCTATGCGTACTGATAAAAGAACAATCCACCGGACAGAGCTTGATCAAGTAAGAGTAATCCTTACTGCGTTGCCATGTCTCTGTCAAAAACATAACATTCAAGTTTTTGTAAGAAAATAGATCGCCCAAAACAAAAGATTGTTGATCTAAGGTGGACAGCGCACACACCATGCCGGGCAGTTTCTTCGCACGCTCCGAAAGGCGCTCTCCACTCAGTATACAGGCAGCAGGTATTGACAGCCAGCCTGGCACTGGAAAAGCATCTGGACCACACCAGGTACAAACTCCACTCCATTCCACCATAGCAGATCGGATCGAAACCATAGTATGACGATCATACACCCATGCTGCGGGTACGGCATTCGTGGACAAACTTAAAAACAGTAAAGTAAGTAAAACAATAAAAACAAATCGAGGTGAGCATCCAGGCACAGCGGCAAAGCCAAACATAGGTGCCATGCCGTAACCGGAAGTGAATAATGGGGTAGCACATATGCTACATATTGCACGTGCTGATTAATGTGTTTTATTGTTTATGAGTCGTATTTATCCTATTCTTCGTCCTTTTCCAAAAATGCAAGTTATAGGTCACTTGAGATTACTGTTTACTTTTACTAGAGTTTACTGTGTTGAAATAATGTGATTCTGATGAGAAATGAAAAGAGGCAGTTTTTTTATATTCATGCATGTTTTATTTACCTTTATAACCACTATACATCACAATGTATAAGTTAAGAGAATTGTAATGTACCAGCAGTCCCGAAAAGCCTCTTTGCTGACACTAATATCATCAGAGCTGCAAACGAACTAAACCTTTGGTGCTGTGTTTGTCTGAGAACAGTAAAAATGTATATATATATATATATATATATATATATATATATATAATATATATATATAATATATATATATTATATATATATATAAATATATGACTTTTGCAATACACAAATAACTTGTAGTCTGGCTAGTTATCTTTAAAGGGCACCTAGGCTAGCCCTTTTTTCAGATTTAATATGTCTTTTGTGTCTCCAGAAAGTGTGTGTAAAGTTTCAGCTCAAAACACCAATCAGATTTTTTATTATACCTTTTATTAAATTCCTATTTATACATTTTTTCACTGGGTGGCGGTTTTGGTGTACTGTTTCTTTAAGGCTAGTCCTCCCCGCCCACCATTTCTACGTGCCTTTCTGCATGCCTTAATCTCCTCCCGCGACAGACTTAAAGGAAGCAGATCTCACGTAGCGTTTGTGAGAAATACTACAGTAAGAACTTTACCAATTAGTATTTATTGTGCAGTTGCATGGCAGGGTCACACAAAGTTCACGCGCAGACACACACACCGTAGCAGACACACACAGACACACACACAGACAGACAGAGCGCCTGTTTAGATTTGCACTCTTTTTGCACGCAAATGTGACAGGATACAGGTTAATCTCCACTGCAGTATGGATATCTGTTATGTTAATGTACAAAATAAACCTGATTTAACGTCCACAAACCGGGATTGAAGGGTCTTCCTTAATAATTGTTCTGACACGCGGCTGTGCTGATAAAGTAAAGCTAAGCTAAATCGCTGTAATTCATTACACACGTGCACTGTTTTAAAACATTTTAAACATGTGAAACTGTTACGGTAATAAGATATGGGGAAGGATCCAAAGATGCAAGTAAAAAGTTTATTTTACACAGTCAAAATAACCAGACAGGACAGGGAAAAATGAGTGAGAGAACGAGGGGTAAGGGTGGTAGCAACCGGGAGACAGACAGACGATAATCAGGTCCAGCAGACACTCCTCACAGTCCTGAGCACAGACAGACATACATGAGCAAACACAACGAACTGACAAGGAAACATAGAACTGTTGCCCAGATATAGACCCACTAATGAACCTCAGCTGTCGAGCTAATCAAAACCGCTGAGTACCGGTATGACACGTGACATAACAAATACACGTAGACAACCAAAACAAAACAAACCCACATGACAAAACAGATGCTCCGGAAAGCGCACAAACCTGCAATCGTGACAGAAACTTACTCTTGATCACATGTGATGATGATTGATGATCCTAACGAACTGAACACACCTTTTATTCCCGGTTGCTTTGCGCACATCCTCTCTTGTTGATATGATTACACACGTGACTACCGGGACATGTTAATACGTGCAGCTGTCAATCAATTTGGTGGGCGGGGTGACCGCACTCCTACGTAAAGTTGCGGTCGATCTGAAAACCGCTCCAATTGGTCCACTGTTTTTTATGTTGCTAAATTGAAAAAAAAGGACTGGGTGTGTTATATCACCCCAATATGACGGTCTAATCACCATACATGCACATATGTCTGTCCAAACAGCTTGAAAAGTAGATTTTTCACCATAGGTGCCCTTTAACAAAGCTAGTTTTATGCACCCTGAGGATTTAGTTTTTAATTTTATTAGTGTATTCAAACCAAATGTATTACAAAGTCACCACAGATAGTGCATGTAATGCGTTGTTCAGTTAAATTATAATTTTGTTCATTTGGTCATGTGGTTTACTCAGAAATAACATGTTTTTCTCTACTATATGTTTTAGAAAAGACAGTACATAACAAGAAGCATAGCCCATTGGCTACAAATATTAAGCCAATGCAAGTACACTGTAAAAATTAAAGGTTCCTGGAGGCACTTTTTGGGGGTTTTCACATTGCCACACCGGCGGAACCCTCTAAAGAACCTCTAGGCACCATTTCAAAAAAGGGCAGTTCTTTGAGAAACTTCAAGGGTTCCTGGAGGAACCCTCTTATTAACACTGTAAAAATGAAAGGTTCATGGAGGCACTTTTTGGGGTTCTTCACATTGCCACGCCGGCGGAACCCTCTAAAGAACCTCTAGGCATCATTTCAAAAGGAGAAGTTCTCTGAGGAACCCTCTTATTAAGAATGACCAGGAACCACCTTGAGTGCTTTGAAGCACCATTTTATTTTTTAATGCTTGTTTTTCCTATCTCTCTTAATTTACGGTTTGTGCAAACATGTTTAATCACAAATATTTTCACATTATAGATTTTTAAAAAATACAATCGCATTTTTCATAAATAATTACTTTTATTAATCAATATACATCACAATTACATTCACATAATATGATTAATAATGTAATATACATTTTAATGCAAATAATCAAATTTAAATAATGTCTAGCAATAACAGCCAGCAACATATTTAGCTGTCCACTGCTTCACATTGGAGGTGTCCCTATAAAAGTAAATTAAAAAATAGTTAACCTGAGAAGTTATGAAAACAAAGGAAATTCACAATATTCCCAGAGCCATTTTTTTTTACTTATCAAGACATATTCATAAAAGATCTGCAGAACATTTCTGAATAACAAAAGGAAACATCAATAAAATTAGGAATTGTCTCAATTTATATAAAATGATTTTTATCACTGCTTGCAGAGTGCCAATATACATCAATAAAGGCAAAATCCATAGAATATAAACCCCTCAACTATCTGAGCACAAGCAGAAATAAGACAACACAAAAGCTGTCTGAAACCACTCCCTCCTTAGTGCACCCCACATATTTTCCCACTCATTCACACAGATAATGCACTATAATTTTGAGTGTACTGCATATGCGATATTGTTATTTTATTCAGGTTGTAGTTATTAACTTTTTTAAAAAATTAACCATTAGTTGATTAAAACACATTAAATAAAGAGGAAATTATGAGTTAAAAATTTAAATCAATTATGCATGAAGGTCAAATATTGTTTTTGGACTAAATTTAAGTGGCCTTTGACATACAGAAATTAATATTACAGGGTTCAACAATACGTTTTTACAATAATACAATGTAAAAACATGTATATGTACTTAATAAGTGCATTGTACAATATTATTAATTTAACTTTAAGTACTGTGGTTAAGGTGCCTTAATATAAAGTTGGTCTTGTTTTTTAAAATATATAAATGAAAGTAAAGCAGTCTGTCAAGTTTACATTATTTTGCGAATTGTTTTCTACTTTAATGAAAATATATTACAAATATAATGGGTTCATAAAATGCAAATTATATAAATAGTTTGTTAGTTTACTTAAAACAGTGGCCCACAACAGATACGTGTATTTGTTTTTTTTCCTTTTTATATTTTTATTTTGACAATAGGAAGTACAGTAAGCTGTAGCAACTGGTTATTTTTTTGTGGCACTACACAGCCACACCAATAGATGGCGCATCAAACGTATGTGAAGGACACGAGAGATTCACTTCCTTCCTGATCGCGGGCTCAGTAATAAACTGACTGCTGCGGTGGAAAGACATAACTTCTTTGTCTCCTCGTGTTTTTGCACAGGTATCAATATTTTTCATAAAAATGTTTATTTTATTGGACATATATAAATCGTTATGTGTAGTGCAGACAGTCAGAGTGGATTTTGAAGTGTGTGTGTGTGTAAACTGGAGTGTTTTAATTAACTAAAAGTTAGGAAAAATAGCTGAATAGTGTTTCACTGTGTTTAATGCCTGATTTATGTTGAAGAGGATTAGAAGAATGTTTTATCAGGTTAAACTATTATATTCATGTTACAGGTTGTATTAATTTTTTAAGAATGTTTTAAAAATACATTTATTGGTTTACTATATTGCCATTTTGCAATAAATCACCATTTTGATTTGGTGTGTTCATGTGTACAAATAAATGGTATAAGATAAAATGATAATATCCTAATGTAAACTAAAATACTTTCTTATGAAGTCAGGTTTTAAGACTTTTGAGTGAATACTGATATTGTGATTTGTGTTAATATCTTGTTACTGTCAAACTGTACAATTGCTATTATAAAATATATGCAAGATTTTAAATGGATATTGATGGCACTCCAAATGAGCTTTATATATAATTAAGTATACATTATATTTTGCTCAATTGTGTATTTTACATATTCAGAAAGTGTCTTAATATACTGATTATTTGCATAAAAGTACACCAGACAAGCACTTTGAAAGTTTTTGAGTTTTGAAATGTTTTATATATATATATGTGTTAAATATCAGTAATAAACTGACTGCTGCGGTGGAAAGACATAACTTCTTTGTCTCCTCGTGTTTTTGCACAGTTTTTACACTGATCCACAGTGCACAACGCCTGTGTATCATTGGCTGCCGGCGCAGATATCCCCTAGATCTGAGGCCGGTAACAATTGGGGGCTCGTCCGGGATCCAGCATACCTCACGGGGAAGAGTGTCATTGTAGTGGTGAGATCCTGTACCCAGTGTCCTTGGAAGACTGCTGTCAAGTGTAATCCAGAGAACAGCTGCTACAGGTGATTCGTTAAAATGGCTACTTTAGGCCCACGGCGGGTGCTGGTCTTCAAGATCCAAAAAACTCTCAGATCTGAGTTTTAGCCAGCTACAGACTGTGGTGAGTTCGTTAGAGGATGCTGCGAAACTTACAAACGTTGCAGATTTAAGTGAACCCGAACTGTATGACATAATTTCTACTGAGACCATGAAATCACTAGATAAACAACACACTCACAACTCGTCCCCCACCAGCAACTGGGGCAAAAGGGAAATGCCATGAATGTGTTTCAGACAGGCAATATAAATTGTCCCCACTGCTTTATCTTGGACAAGCTGGTCACAGAGCCATTGGGCTGTCTTCAACGCAAGGTATCGGGAACGGGATGAGGTCACTGGGGGAAAGGGAGCAACCCGTGACCTCAACCAGCTCCGAGCCCCAGACAAAAGACCAAAACACTAAGACATCCACAAATAAAATCACAATGTTAATGGCACTGAGGTACCTCTGGAAGGTTGGGCTGAAGTTGAACCTCCAGATCTGTAGCCGGAATCATGGACATATGTCGATCATAGTGCCCCTTTTAAATAAGTCCGAAACTGTAGCTGCCCTGTTATAGGTAGCAATGTCATAGCCGAAGTAATAAAAGAAAACGCCAATCAGAAAGCAAAAATTGATGTTTCTGCTATTCTAGAAGAAGCTTTAAGTGTCAGGGCATCTGCTGTAGAAGCATTAGTGTTGGCTGTCCAGCAAGAAACTTTCTGTGAGAAATTGCAACACAACTGTCCGCACTGGGAAAAAATGGTGTAATGATACCTGCTGGGCCAGATTCAGGAAGTTAAGTGTAGGCTTCGGGGGTGCTCAGGTGGTGGTACAATGCTGTTTCATCGCCTATTGTGGAAAATGACTGCATGGATGGTCCTAGAGTTGTTTCCAGCTTTAGTGGATGTCCCCAGTGGACTGTCAAAATGTGTCAAAGTTCCATCCAGACTCCACTAAACATGCCATCTACCTGCCACAGAGGACTGTTCTTCTTGGCACGATTGAGGATATTGTCGAACTTAAACCCATCCAACACTACGCTGATATTCCTGAGTCCAAATGTAAAGATAATCCTCAATCCTGCTCAACCCAAGTGAGAGCTGATGATTGGCAAAAACCGTGAAAAAAAAACTGTCTCTTTGCATCTAAATAAGATAAATGGCACCCTCCAGTTGACCTCACACATCTGGCTAAGGATGAAATGGAAATCGTTAGAGCAATTCTGTTTTGTACATTCTGATGTATTTGCTAGGGATGACACAGATATTGGTTGCATCCCTGATCTACACTTAAGATCTGTCTAAAAGATGATAACACCTGTCCAAAAGTCTTACAATGCAGTCCCAAAGCCCTTGTACCAAGAAGTAAAGTAAAATGTTCGAAAGCTGCTCGATCATGGGTGGATTCGAAAAATCCATAGCTCCTTACTACCTCTCCCATCGTCTGTGTGAGAAAAAAGATAAGAGCTTACGTCTTTGTGTTGACTTTCGTGGCTTAAACAGTAAAACAATACCTGACCGTCACCCCCTTCCACGTATTCAGGATCTATTAGATAATCTGGGAGGTTACTCATGGTTTTCCATATTAGATCAAGGCAGTGCATATCCACACAGGGCTTTGTTGAGGAGAAACTCCTAGGTACATGACAGCTTTTAGCACGCCTTGGGGATTGTATGAATGGATTCGCCTTCCCTTTGGCCTGACTAATGCACCAGCCGCGTTCCAAAGGTGTAATGGAAGGTGTGGTTGAATGGTCTATCTACGGGATGAATGCTGTTTTTCCATACTTAGACGATGTCCTCTGTTTTTCCAAACCTTTCAGGAACACATTGAAAGATCTAAAGAGAGTTTTTTTGCCGATTACGTGAACAGGTGTAAAAATTACGGCCAAACAAAATGTGAATTGTTTAAGCGCAGGTGAGATATGTGGGGCGTTTAGTATCAAGCGAGGGCATTCAAGTCGATCCCCAAAGACTTAGGAAGCCGTGCTGCAATGGAAAGAGCGGAAAACCAAAGAATGTGGAGAAGTTAGGGCTCTATTGGGCTTTTTGGGCTACTATCGATCATTCATTCAGGATTTTTCCAGAATAGCCCTCCCATTGTTCAAGCTTCAGAAAATCCTAGTGAAACTGAGGAGGGAACAGTTTCAAAGGAGGCTAGCCAAACAGGGTGTTAAGAAGGGCCAGTTACCCTCCAAGACACCAGTTTCAATGGACCTCTGAACATAGCACTGTTGTTGCCAGCCTTGTCAACATGTTGACCTCCTCATCCTATCTAGCATACCCAGACTTTGATTTACCTTTTGTCCTCCACACCGACGCATCTAATGAGGGTCTGGGGGCTGTACTCTATCAGGAGCAGGGAGGTAAACTGCGGGTAATTGCCTATGGTTCAAGGTCACTCTCACCTGCGGAGAAAAATTATCATCTTCATTCCAACAAGCTTGAGTTTCTTGCCTTAAAATGGGCCATCTGCGATAAATTTCGTGATTACCTCTACTATGCACCCACATTTCAAGTCTTCACCGATAATAACCCCCTGACCTATATCCTGGGCACTGCTAAGTTGAATGCTGTGGGGCATCGTTGGGTGGGCGAACTGGCCGACTTTCACTTCACCATCAAATATAGGCCAGGAAAAGCTAACACAGACGCTGACACCCTTTCACGGTTCCCAGTGAAACTTCAGGACCACATCAGGGAATTCTCAGAGACTTTACCTCCAGATGTCATTTCTGCCATATGGCGGGGAGATCAAGCAAAGAGGGAAAATGAAGTACCGTGGGTTGCGGCCCTTGAGTTAAGGTCCTGTGATGGTCTTCCTTCTGCCAGCCCACCCATGTTTCTTCCAGAAGATGTTCAAGCTGCCCAAAAAGAAGATGCTTCAATATGTGAGGTAATTACACTAAAAGAGGAAGGATGGAAACCCAGTAATAAAAACAAGATGAACTTAGGATTAAACACACAGCGATTGATACATGAATGCAATAAACTTAGACTTGACAAAGGAATCTTATACAGACAGACAGCACAACACAAACAGCTGGTTCTCCCTAACTCTCTAAAGCTTCTTGCACTCAAACATCTTCATGACGACATGGGGCATATAGGGGCTGACAAAGTCATTCATCTAGCAAGGCAAAGGTTTTACTGGCCTTTTATGCAACGTGACATAGAGAATTACGTCATTCGTCAGTGCCAATGTATCAAACAAAAGTGACCCACTGTCCCAGAAAAGGCACCCATGGGTTCAATCACCACTAGTGTCCCCTTTGAGCTACTCTCTGTAGACTACCTGCATCTCGAACCAAGTAAGGGAGGCTACGAATATATCTTGGTTTTCGTGGATCACTTTACACGTTTTGCCCAGGCTTACCCAACGCGGAATAAATCTGGAAAAACAGCCGCAGAAAAGATTTTCTATGATTTTATTCCACGTTTTGGGTATCCCCAAAAACTTCACCATGATCAGGGCAGGGAGTTCGAGAATAAATTGTTTCAACGACTTCAACAACTGGCTGGCATTGCTCATTCTCGAACTACCCCTTATCACCCACAAGGGAATCCCGTTGAGCGCTTGAATAGAACGATCCTCCAAATGCTACGAACATTGTCAGCAGAAAAGAAATCTGAGTGGAAAGACCACCTACCACACATAGTTCATGCGTACAATTGTTCGAGGCATGAAGCCACTGGTTATTCGCCATTTTTTCTCCTTTTTGGCAGAGCCCCACGGTTGCCGATTGATTTGCTCTTAAACTTGACTCTGGACTGCATACTGAGACCCATCAGGAATACACGAAAAAGTGGGCCTCTCGGATGCAGGAAGCTTATAAGATCGCTTCGGAAAATAGTAAGAATAGCTCTGCAAAAGGAAAAAAATACTATGATCGTGGTGTCAGAGGAATTGTGCTTCAACCAGGTGATCGTGTGCTTGTCCGCAACCTATCCGAAAGAGGCGGACCTGGTAAACTCCGTCCTTACTGGGAGAACACAGTTCACCGTGTTGTTGAGAGAATGGGAGATGGTCCTGTATATCAAATAAAAAAGCTGAAATTGGTGACCGCACCCTCCGTGTTCTACATCGAAATCTCCTGTTGCCTGTGAACGATCTGCCACTTGAACACGATAGTCAGGACAATCAAACGTTGAAACAACAAAGACAAAAACACCACCAAACAAACCACAGCCACCAAATGTCTGATACCTTGGAGAATGACCCCAGTGATTCTGGGGACGAAGAGGTTTATGCATGTAATCCCAGACCAGTGCCTGTATATGAGAGACACCAAATCCTCAAACAGCCCCATGGTGTGCCAAATAGTAGTCTTCGTGTAGTGGCACAAGATTCTTACCCAGCACATCATAGAGCAGAGCCAGATAACATTGAGATATATGAACATCACCCTCAGTTTGTGACAACAGAACCAGTACAAGCTCCGATTAACCTGTTGCCATCAGTGGAACCTCGGGAGCAGTTGGATGGCTGCATAGATAGTGAACGTGATAAGGATACTGACTTTGGAGCACAGCAGGTTGAACAGCCAGGAAATACCGAAGATGTCACCCTGCGTAGGTCTTCACGGACTGCAAAGCCAAAGGAGGTATTCACGTACAATCAGATGGGCCAACCTACATATCAAGCTTGGAAACCAGGAGCCAGTGCAATGCATGCTTGTGTCTTTTACCCAGTCCAAACTTACCCTGTTCTACCTGATATGCACCACTACCCAGTGCCAGGAGTTTGGGCATTCTGAAAAGAAGATAAATAAAGTAATTAAAACAGGAGACATTTGACAATAGAAGATGCTTGACATTTTAAAGCATATACGCACCTTGACCAGTTAGCTTTTGTGACAACTTTAGTGACCTAATTAGTGATTGATGTCCGGAGACATCTCTAAAAGCAGGGGAGAGTATAATGGGTTCATAAAATGCAAATTATATAAATAGTTTGTTAGTTTACTTAAAACAGTGGCCCACAACAGATACGTGTATTTGTTTTTTTTTCCTTTTTATATTTTTATTTTGACAATAGGAAGTACAGTAAGCTGTAGCAACTGGTTATTTTTTTGTGGCACTACACAGCCACACCAATAGATGGCGCATCAAACGCATGTGAAGGACACGAGAGATTCACTTCCTTCCTGATCGCGGGCTCAGTAATAAACTGACTGCTGCGGTGGAAAGACATAACTTCTTTGTCTCCTCGTGTTTTTGCACAGGTATCAATATTTTTCATAAAAATGTTTATTTTATTGGACATATATAAATCGTTATGTGTAGTGCAGACAGTCAGAGTGGATTTTGAAGTGTGTGTGTGTGTAAACTGGAGTGTTTTAATTAACTAAAAGTTAGGAGAAATAGCTGAATAGTGTTTCACTGTGTTTAATGCCTGATTTATGTTGAAGAGGATTAGAAGAATGTTTTATCAGGTTAAACTATTATATTCATGTTACAGGTTGTATTAATTTTTTAAGAATGTTTTAAAAATACATTTATTGGTTTACTATATTGCCATTTTGCAATAAATCACCATTTTGATTTGGTGTGTTCATGTGTACAAATAAATGGTATAAGATAAAATGATAATATCCTAATGTAAACTAAAATACTTTCTTATGAAGTCAGGTTTTAAGACTTTTAAGTGAATACTGATATTGTGATTTGTGTTAATATCTTGTTACTGTTTTGTTACTGTCAAACTGTACAATTGCTATTATAAAATATATGCAAGATTTTAAATGGATATTTATGGCACTCCAAATGAGCTTTATATATAATTAAGTATACATTATATTTTGCTCAAATGTGTATTTTACATATTCAGAAAGTGTCTTAATATACTGATTATTTGCATAAAAGTACGCCAGACAAGCATTTTGAAAGTTTTTGAGTTTTGAAATGTTTTATATATATATATATGTGTTAAATATCAGTAATAAACTGACTGCTGCGGTGGAAAGACATAACTTCTTTGTCTCCTCGTGTTTTTGCACAGTTTTTACACTGATCCACAGTACACAACGCCTGTGTATCATTGGCTGCCGGCGCAGATATCCCCTAGATCTGAGGCCGGTAACACAAACTCGATTAATGTAACCATTTAGAAGAAAATGTCATGTTTTACTGTAGTTTTTAGAGCAAGGGTGCAGCTATTTTGGAATATCGCTGTGTCTGATGTCACAGGGTTGGTTCCGTTCCCTCAACTGAACTGATATCGTGGAAGTAATGGACTGAACATGAAGACTGAAAAGCCTAATTTAACACAATGCGTGAAGTTGTGGACATGCATCGCAGAGCTGGTACAAATACAAGGAACAGACTTGTGTCTAAAATCTAAACTTTTTTTATAAGTTTACTATTTTTCTTTTTTTTTTTTAAATACTGTTCATTTGATGTGCTTTGGTCTACTCTCTCACACTGGTGCAGCGCTGCCTGGCACGGTAATTTACATTCAGACTATTGCAACGATTACAATAATCTTTCAACATTGAATATGAAGCACGAAAAAACCTGTGAAGTGAAAAACGGCACCGATCTTAGTTTGGTTTGAACATGAACAGAAGTGAGGGGCTATATAGTGAAAAGTGAAAGTACCCGCCTCCATTACGTCAGGTACCAGATCTTGTTAAAGACATTGAGGGCAGTCAGGCATCGTAATACAGAGAGTGGACCAAAGCACATCAAACGATCAGTAATAAAAGAAACATTTAAAAATGTATACATTTATTTTTATGTTTCGGACATACAGTTCAAGTCAGAATTATTAGCCCCATTGAATTATTTGCACCCTTGTTTATTTTTTTTCCCTAATTTCCCATTTTTTTAAATACATTTCTAAACATAATAGTTTTAATAACTCATTTCTAATAACTGTTTTATTTTATCTTTGCCATGATGAGAGTAAATAATATTTCACTAGATATTTTTCATAACACTAGTATTCAGCTTAAAGTGACATTTAAAGGATTAACTAGGTTAATTAGGTTAACTAGGCAGGTTAGGGTAATTAGGCAAGTTATTGTATAACGATGGTTTGTTCTGTAGACTATGAAAAAATATAACTTAAAAGGGCTAATAATTTTGACCTTTAAAAGGCTTTAAAAAAATTAAAAACAGCTTTTATTCTAGCTGAAATAAAACAAATAAGACTTACTCCAGAGGAAAAAATATTATCAAACATACTGTGAAAATTTCCTTCCTTTGCTAAACATCATTTGGGAAATATTTAAAAAAAGAAAAAAAATTCAAAGTGGGGCTAATAATTCTGACTTTAACAGTAAATGTAATGCTTGTATTTGCACCACCTCTGTGATGCACATCCAAAACTTCACGCATTGTGTTAAATTAGGCTTTCCAGTCTCCGTGTTCAGTCCATTACTTCCACTGTATCAGTTCAGCTGAGGGAACGGAACCAATCTCGTGACGTCAGACAGTGATATTCCAAAATAGCTGCACCCTAGCTCTAAAAATATAAACTATTGTAAAACATGCTCTTTTCTTCAATAATGGTTACATTAATCGAGTTTGTTTATTATAATTTCTCTAAACTGGAAATCAATTTACAAATTAATGTAAACTTGACTGAGTGCTTCACTTCCACTTTAAAGGGACAGTTCACCCAAAAAATTAAATTCTGTCATCATTTACTCAACCTTCACTTTTCCAATCCTGTTGAAGTTTCTTTCATTTGTTGAACTGAAAACAGAAAACCTATAACCACAATCCATATTTTGTTATACTGGTTATAATTTATTTTTAACGGTTAAAAATGTTCAGCTTTAATCAAAATATAATGTGTTGCGCTCAACTAAAGAATGAAAATCAAACAGGTCTGGAACATATTAGAGGTGGGTGAATGATGACAAAATTTTTATTTATTTTAAACCATGTTTATTTGTGAGGTGGTATTAACTAACTCACTACTCTGTAAAAAAACTATAATTTGGTGGACACTTTATAAATATTATTTTAATTGAACAACTATTAATTTTAAATGTATTACCCAAGCATTATGTTGCTTTATCTAATAATAAATATGATTTAATTAAATTCAAGTTCAACGCGGCTTCGTTTTAAACTAACATATTGTAGTCATTTTGTTTAAGCCAGGTTTCAGTAAAACATTAAGATTAGGATTATTAGTGCATTAAGATTGTTGTCTGTTCATTTACAATATGTGCTTTAGGTGCAAGTGGCCTGACGTTTAGAAGATCAAACCTAATAAAAATAAAAAATAAAAAAATTTCACTTATTTGCCATTTTTCTGGTTTGATTTTTAATAGATTTTTTTTCTAGAACACATAGTAAATTAAATGCTTGATCTAATACGAGGAACAGAGAGTTTCTATGGAGTTAGCCAGATATGCATTACTGTGATTAAAGTGGGACAAGCAAAAGTCTACATGGCTAAAATGTGGATTTTCACTCACTAGTCAAAGCATCCTGAAGATGTTGTCCGACAGGAATTCAGCTCCAGTACAACTGTGGTGCAGCCCATCAGCATGGGCAAGCCTAGGACAATCCTAGAAAAGATTCCAATTGTTAATAAAGAGCAGATTTTGTTCTTCACACAATGTTAATAGCCATTCATTCAGAGCAAAAAGTCTGCTGAACCTTTCATGTCCACAACAGTAAGTAGAAAGCTGTCCAGAAATGATGATCTGTATTGCAAGTGAAGTGCATCGGACTGTTTCAACCTGGCCCTCTGCTACCTGGATTTGATACAGCAAACTTTAAATTTCTAGTCTATATCTGTCACAATGATTTACACCTAATATGGATACATCAGAAACAAGCAAATGAGAAAATAAGTGAGTGATTTTAGACACTTAAAAGGTTAAAAGTTTAATGTCATTAGTTCAGTCCCACATAGCAAAATATCTCTGGACCAGCTCTGGCCCACACAATCAGCTTTTGCTTGGCCCACATGCCACAGTGAATTACGGTACATGACTGGACCAAGTCCGGCTTCCAGACAAGGGCCAAACATGGACCATATCTGGGCCAAGTCTCAGCCAAGTTAATAATCCATAACTGAGCTTGAACTGGGCCAGATATGTTGGTGTGTCACGACTGCAATGAAATTGATAAACCCATAAATCATTGCGCTATAGGCTTGCTATGGGTGTGCTTTTTCTTAAAGCGACCCGATTGGTGGAATTTTTTTCTTTATTTGAAAATAATAAAAAATATATTTTAAAAGTGGGTCAAGACAGGCCAAACTTACATGGCCCACATATCAATTATTAACATGTGGGCCAAATACTACATTTTACTTCTAGCCCAAGTATTGTGTGCCGCCTTAAAGACGGTTCCACCTCTGCCAAACCAGAGCCATGTTTGGCCCACATGCTGTATGCCAGTGCCGGATGAATGCCTGCTGTGCCATATTTATGCCAAATCTGGGCCAGAATTCTTTGCTACCTGGGACGTGTTACCCAGCTGGATAATGATTATCAAATAATATTGTTTGTTAAATGAAGTATTTTTACATTTATTTCCAAGTCAGTTAGTTACTTAAAAAATACTTACATTTGAGGTGACTCAAACGGCTGTTTGAGAGAGATGACTGAACAATTTCAGGGTTTATGTGGATGTTCTGAGAAGGAAAAAAGCAGGCTTTATGTACATTATTTGTGTGAATGAATAAAAAAATGTATTGAAGTACATAACTTAGACACAATTTGTCACACAGGTAACTGTTTAAGAAATGAAAATAACAAAAGTGTAATATTACTTACAAACAATATTAAGGAAAGAATATTAGATAGCATCGCGGCTAGAAAATAATATAAGCAACCCTGCTCAAGACACTTGCTACACACTGTATATGTAAGGGAAGACAATAAGTAAATAAACAAAGAAATATATCTGTGGAAAAAAGCTGTCTAATAAGTACGAATGTATAACGTTATCGGTTTAATTTGAAATTAACGGTCGCTTGCAATGGCTCTCATGGAAGCTTCGTGTTCAATGACAATAAAATATTTCGACATAAATCAATATTTTACATCAAATTATTTATATTTGTGTGAGGTAGACGTGTAATTTGAGTGATTATGTATATCCAGCCAATTGTTATTATCGCAAAATAATAATGTTTACCCAATCTTATACAACAGCAATCGCTTCGCGAGATGTTCCAGGTTACACGACATAATGATGCGTGTAAGTATAGATATTTGTGTGCAAATCGTATCTAATTTGTATATTTATTTTGCCAACTTACTCACCTTCCGTGTGTTAGAGATGACAGCAGTCACAAAATGGAGGAAAGGAGCCATTACAAATCGCTATTTGAAAACGCTCCCGCGATCTGCATGTGCAGGATGACTGGTGAGATCCAAGTGCGCGCATCCGCGTCATGTTTATATTATTTTGTTAGTTCCGGTTAATTTTATTTATTTTTTTTTTGGCAACACAATTAATTCCATTCCATTAATCCAAGAAACAGATGAAAAAAACATTTAATTCAGAAAAATAAAAATGTACAAAATACTGCATTCATTAGCAAGTTATCTTTCTTGGTTTATCAAAAAAACTGGAGGAATACTTTTTATTAATAAACCAGAGCTCATAGCCTATATACTTAAGTTTAGTAATATCTTAAATATTTTTCATGAGTGGATTTTTGAAGAACTGTGTTATATAGTTCTATTTTTATAAAAATAACAATAATACAATTTTTAATAATATTTATTATTATTATTTTTAATATTATTATTGCAGCAGTTGTTGTTGTTATTATTATTGGTTTAAATGTCAAAATTCAAGGGTCTAATGAGGTTAAGTGACAGAAAATTGAATTAGTCCCCTATAAATAATTATCATTTTCATAACTGTAAAAGCCTGTGCATGTTTTTGTCTCTTTTTTTCCCTCTGTTGTGGCTCATTTGTATTTTATCCTCCAAAATTACTTTTACATTTTCAAATTTTTTCACAATTTCCCAGTCAGCCTCCTAACTGCAATCAAGTTAACATTTAGACTCTAATCATTGATATTCTTGTGTTCACAGTGAGTGCCACACAAAAAAGAAAAACAAACACCAAATTTCATATCATTCTAAAAGCACAAATAACTAAGTAAATATTAAGTAAATGAACATCCATCTCATTTTCTGGTCTCCACAATTGTCTATTTAATTATAATAAAATAAAATAAAAAAATCTCTTGGTTCCTTTAAATGCTAGCTTTTAGAGGAGAGACCCACCAGGAACCATTATATAAGTTTATAGATCTTTCAGAAACTCTTTTTTGAAAATTGAGTTCCTCCAATAACTTTCAAAGTGCTTCGAGGTCTTAGTGTAAGGAAACAGTGACTCCAGAACCTCAGTATTGACAAAAGGTGCTTGTAGGATCCCAGTTACTGCAAAAGGGTCCTGCAAGCACTGCAAAGACTGTCAGTGGTTCCTCAAGGAACCCCATTTTGAGAGAAAGAGCTTTGAGGCACTTAAAATACATTTTAAAGTTCCTTGAGTACTCAACATAGTACTTGAAGCACCTTTACTTTTTAAAGTGTATTAAATTCTTTAGCATGTATAGTGTCCTATTAAATTGTGCTAACGTTAAATCAAACACAGATTGTAATGGTGGTCTTTAAAAACAACACAGAAAAAACAAAACAAAAACTAAACATCTTTCATGCTAAACAAAAAAATATTTAAAAGGGCTTTTGCTATTCACTCAGTAAATCTCATCATCCAAGACTCTACAACTGACCATGTTAACGGCATGATGTAACCTGTTAAATGCCTAATTTGTTTCACTGCAGGCTGACTCTGAAACAACTTACAGTACTTTATTTTTTTCATTTTCATTTCAATAACCTTAATTTTTGGCCATACTGAATATTTTAGCCCCCTCAGACCCTGTGTTTATTGCTCGTCCTGATTTTGCCAAGTGCTAGTTGTCCTGAGACCAACATAATTTATGATGACCCAGGGACAACAACTCTTTCAGCCAATCAAACGTCAAATAGGCAAATTCAAAAAACAAGAAAACACACACGCGCGCACGCACGTACAGGCACATGCCATTTTCACCAGTGAAGAGGACAAGTAGAAAGGTGAGAGCACCGGTTTTCTTCTATAAGTTTACAGAAGCAGTAATGATTGTAAAATTAATTTGTGTTTATGGATTTGCCCTTTTTTTTCCAGCGCAGTGAACGAGCAACATTTAACTTTAGTTAGCATTAAGTTAGCCTAATAAGCCGTCCCTAGTTACCTAACAGTTAGATTGGTGTGCTGCTCTACCGTTACTGCGATTTACTTTCTGGCTTCAATTAAAACAAGCTAACAATATTGTTTTGAATATTTTAATCTAGCTATTAAACGTGACTAAACTTGGCCACTTGCTAATTTAGCGACTGTATTTTTTCATAATAATTCTGTTTTTAGCATGTATTATGTCAATTTCATTTAAAGACAAACGCCAGAAATGTGGACCAAAACAGCTCTAGTTTAAACACAAGATGATTTGGTAACGCTTTCTTTTACAACCCGCAAAGTACCGCGTAAGTACAGTGAAATAACGGTGTACTTTTCTGTACGTATGGTATAAGTAAAATGAACGTACGTGTAGGTATAAGGGAACACACTGTAATGCTTGGGCAATAAGGGGGTAACAACTAGACATGCCACACGCAAAGTACCATGTAAGTATTTTGATATGCAGTGCTTGGGTAATATGGGGGTAAGAACCAGACCCCCATACTCGTCGATCTCACCACCGCCAGCAATTTCTCAACAACACTATCAACAAATACTTTTGCATGATATACTGTCAGGGTTTAATGCAGATTAAAACAGGCTTGCATCTTTACTGCTGTCTGCAGAACAGGAGGACAAACTGTTACATTTCAGTGAATAGCTCATGTTTTTATAGAAAAATGTAGTGTGCAATTTGGCATTCAATCAATTAAAACTGCAGCTTAAGTTTTCTGTTCTAACTGTTCAAATATACACTTGTGCGTTGAAGTCCAGTTGGTTCCCTCCTTGTTCCCTGTAGTTACAGGGTAAATACAGCCTTTGCGGGTTGTAAAATGAAGTGAAGCCTTGTTCCCTCCTTGTTCCCTGTAGTTACAGGGTAAATACAGCATTTGCGGGTTGTAAAATGAAGTGAAGCCTTGTTCCCTCCTTGTTCCCTGTAGTTACAGGGTAAATACAGCATTTGCGGGTTGTAAAATGAAGTGAAGCCTTGTTCCCTCCTTGTTCCCTGTAGTTACAGGGTAAATACAGCATTTGCGGGTTGTAAAATAAAGTGAAGCCTTGTTCCCGTTATTTACACAGTAATTAAATATGCTGTAACAGCATTAGCTGTTTCAAGTTCTAAGTACTTGTAAAAGCGCATATTATAATAAGCACAAGCAAAAACATGAATTTCACCAACTTCAATAACAATTATTTATTATTAACATTTATTAACAAACTCTTAAACAAACTTTCTTACAAACTTTTATCACACAATAATTATATACACTTGAACAGATGGAAAAAAACCTGCTTAATTATTAACTCAATTGAAAGAAAGAAAGTTATAAGAAAGAAAGAAAGAAAGAAAGAAAGAAAGAAAGAAAGATCAACGCCTGAACTTGTTTTTTATAGGCAACAGCTTGTGTTCCTTCTTCATTGTGAGGATCTTTGTCTCAAGACTGAGGCAGGAGACAAGGAACTGTTGCAGTTCTTTGGAATAGCACTGTAGAGTTGTTCCATTTACATATGCTGGAACTTGATATAATTCTCCCTCTGAAGCAATTGCCACCTGTAATCACAAGTGCAGAAATGTAATTTGTAGAATTTCAAAAAGGTATAGCAATAGAAACCAATTAATATCAGCATATCAGATTATGCAACCCTCATTGAATTGATAATTACTGTCAGTAGTTGTCAAGAGCCCTTTCAGATTAAAAGTAGTTTGTTTTGTTGGGTTTTATCTAAACTCTTCAAGAAGGTGAATATCCAGTATTTCTATTTCCAATATTATTTAACTAGAGGCTGTATTTTATGCTGCTTTTGAACTGTATTGCAATAAAGAATATTTTTTTCTGGTATGTAGCTTATGCTCTGATATAGATAGGGTGAACAAAAAAGATAAAACCAGATAATATAACAATATAATTTAGCAACAGTATACATACCAAGTATCATTGCACTGATGAATCAATCAATAATCTTAACAAAAATATAAATGCATCACCTAAAGGAAGGTGCCTTGTTGGAACATATTTAGATCAGGCTGTAATTTTCTAAGAATATTTGTTTAACTACTTAGCAACAACACTAAAATTATTACAACATCTGTGGTCATACATACCTCTGCAATTATACTGGTCAGGGCCAAGGTAGATTTATCCACCTTGTGCCTTTTTAAGCAGTCCCGAATGCTTAAATTCTTTTTATATGTTTTAAGTACAAGTTTGTACCTATGCGTAACTTGTTCTGGGGTGGTCACTGGAGAAAAAAAAAGTAAAAATAGTTGTTGGGTTAATGTATGATTTATGATACCATTTACAATACCTCAGATACTGTAATGACTTCACATTTCAACTCAAAACCTTGTTCATAATTAAATAAATTATAATAATAATTGTCATCAAGTCAAATTACTTTGTGCACTGAAAAGACAGAAAACGCCAGAAACCTTCACCCGCCAGATATTATACCACCATTGGACCAACTGGGTGGACTCTAACAGGCAGTGTTACAATAAAGAGGTAATCCAGAAACTAAGCTTTAATGGCCTTCATATTTACCCTGAATTCGGATTTAATTATCTCACACCTTGTTTTATCAAGGTATGTCAGTTGCAAAGCTGTGACTGTAAGTTAAGTTGACTCAAAGTACAGTGTCCATCAGTCAGCCAAAGATTTTTTTCCATCTTTGTGCTATGGTGAGCCTTATCCCTTCTGCGTTTTGTCATCTAAAAGGTGATTGTTAATTTCTAATATTACCATTTAATCTGTATTGCTGTTACAAGTAAATACCTTTATTAGTATTTAAATTGTGTGTTTGAAAGTAACAAAAATGTAAAGAAAGATTAGACTAAACTATATTTAATAATAATACATTTTATTTGTAATGCACTTTTCTCAAACTCAAAGCGTGTACAAGGCAAAAACAATAAAACAGTAAAAACAATAAATACGTAAATATAACAATAAGTAAGATAACATCAGATCACACATTAAAACACTACTAAAGAGGTGAGTCTTAGGAAGCTTCTTAAAACAGTCCAGAGACACAATATTCCTAATGTTAATGGGTAATGCATTCCATAAATTTGCTGAGATACGAAACAATATGAAAAAGCCTAACCACCCATGATGCTAAATCTGCAGCGTGGCTGGAAAAGGGTAAGACCCAAAGCAGAGCGAAGACTGCGAGCAGGAGTGGAAAGTGTCACAAGATCACTGATGCAATCAGGAGCTAGCCTATGGACTGCTTTATAAATTAAAATCAGAGTCTTAGGGTGCTTTCACACCTACACTTTTGTTTCGGAACCTGTCTTGTTTGCCCAGTTAGCGTGGTTCGTTTGGCATATGTGAAACAACCAATCACGCTCGGATCCGCGCCAAAACAATCGCTCCGAGATCGCTTAAATGAGGTGGTCTCAGCTTGATTGAAACGAACTCTGGAGCGGATCGATTGTAGTGAGAAAGCAAACGATTCGAGCCTGGTTATATTACAGTTATGGCTGCTCTATTATGGGAAAAAATCATAATTACTATTATTTTGGTCATAATTGTAATCACGATTATTCAAAACGATTATCAGTTAAAGTCAAAATTATTCGCCCTCATGTTAATTTATTGTTATATATAAATATTTCCCAAATGATGTTTAACAGAGGATTTTTTTACAGTATTATCTATAATATTTTTTCTTCTGGAGAAAGGCTTATTTGTTTTATATCAGCTAGAAAAAAGCAGGTATAAATATTTTGAAACCTATTTAGAAAATTTGCAGTGTGAAAGCGAACCACACCAAAAACAAAGAGCAACAATGTAACAATTTTTATCCCTGTTTCGAAACAACTGAATCGATTCACAGGTGTGAATGCACCCTTAGGGTGCTTTCACATCACATCTGTAGTTCGCTTCAGTTGCCTGGACCAAGGGCAATAAATTATACATTGTTGCATTTTCTGCCTTCTTTGGGTCGTTGTCACACCACACTGCTGCCTTTGGTCCAAACCAATTGAAACGAACCAAAGTTCCTAAACTGCTTATCGATTTGTCAGCATTCTTGTGCGGGAAAATGCCAATGAACTCCCGCAAGTAAACAAACCGGCAGACACAAAATGTTGTTTTTACTATGAAGGGACGACTGCATTGACTGGTTGTATCCCTGCTTTAGACAAACTATACATTTCGAGAATGAAGCGAGGCTGCCCCCCCCCCCCTCTCTCTCTCTCTCTGGGGGTAAAGCACTGTCAACAAATATTTTTCCTCCATATGCCATAATGCACAGCGCATTGGCCTACGGCAGCTGGATTAGTCCAAAACGCGCAGTACTTTTTGCGGTTGGACCTGTTTTAGTACAGATCATATTCTCACCACAAACTAACCGCTCCAGGGGGAACATTGCCTGAAAGATCATTGGTAATATTTCTGCAAGGTGTCATTGTCACAGTTGAGCTAAATTAATTCACATCTCCTCCTGAAGTGACGAGCAATGCATTAAACACTGTTTTTCAGCCGCGGCTTCATTCTTGAAATGTAAAGTTTGTCTAAGCAGGAATACAATCAGTCAGCGCAGTCGTCCCTCCATAGTAAAAGCGACATTTTGTGACTGCCAGTATTGTTTACTTGCAGGAGTTTATTGGCATTTTCCCGCAATCAATAAGCAGTTCTGGCCAATGAGTGATGTGGATTTTGTCAGATGGGTGCATTTTGGTCCGTTTCAATTGGTTCGGAAAGTACCCTAAATAAGGTAGGTGGGAAAGCACCCTTAAAATCAATTCGTGACCAAACCAGTAGCCAATGAAGCTGCTGGAGAACAGTTGTGATGTCATGGCAAGAGGGTGTATGAGTCGGAACACGTGTGGCAGAATTTAGAATATACCTTTTGTAACTTTTTAAGTGAATTTGCAGATAACCCCCCAAAGAGCGATTACAGAAATCAAGACAGGATGTGATGAAGGCATGGACAAGCCTCGCAGCATCTGGTTGTGACAAAAATGGTCTAAAGATTGCAATATTACAGAGATAAAAAAGGCCTTTTTAGTTAAGTGCTTGAAGTGGGAATCAGAGCTGAGCTGAGTGTCAAATAGCCTGAGGTTGAGCACCAGTAGTTCTGTCGTCAGAGCTTAAAATCACTAAACCTGTTTACAACGGTGGGAGTGCCGAGTAGTAAAATCTCAGTTTTAGAACTGTTCATTTTAAGGAAGTTCTGCTTCATCCGTGCTTTGCTTTCCTGTAAGCAGGCTGATAGAACTGACATAGCTGAAGTAATATTAGGAACGGTGCTAATGTAGATTTGTGTGTTATCAGCATAACAGTGATAAACAAGACTACATTTTTGCATAATCTGAATCAGTTGCAACATGTAAATACTAAGTAAAAGAGGACCAAGAACTGACCCCTACTTACTATAGCAACAATGGATGCAAGATCATTTATCAATAGTAATAAACAGTATTTGTTTTAGGGGAAGCATTTTGATTGTACTTGTCATATGGTAAGATGTAGTTCTGTAATAACATACATTTTAAATCTATTACCGACAAATTATCCCAATATAAGATTTAATCAATCGTATCAGCTCTTCAACACTATGAAGTTGATGATAAGTGTGATGTTATTGAATCTGTATTAACTTTTTACATTTGTAATTTATCTCTTTGGTTCACATGTACATAACGCATCTATAAACCATACACATTACCCTTCTACACTGTGTACAGTATAATGTGTATAGGCTTTCATATGGTACTTTTTCTGTATCAATTAGTATTGTTATAAATTAAATATCAAAATATTTTGGCCACCCTGCTGAAATTAAGACTTTTGTGACACATTTAATGATCATCATAATCTTGAAATCCTTTAATGCTTTTTATATTTTGATTTAAAAAGAACATGTGCATTTATATGTATTTGCATATGTTTAATATAATCGCTGCATCGAATTACAAGAGACAAATTACTACTTGTGCGAGGTGTTTCTAATGTGGTGTCTATGGGCAGGACAGTAAATTTGACATTATTCTCTCTTCTGGCAGCAGTTATCAGTCCCACACAATTGTTTTCCTCTTTCTGAAAGTCTTGATAACACCATTATGGAGTTTTTCTTTTATTATTTTAGTAAATAGGATTGTTAAACAGTGATTTGCTAATCTCTCCCATTTACTGTGCTCTGAGTTTAACAACTTTGACGACTACCACTACTAGAAACCCAGAAATGTGAAAAGGCTCCATTACAGAGATGGTTGTGTACTGTGATGCTTGCTTCATAACCATAAAAACATTTTTTTCTGCTTGTGATTTCTGAAATCCTGAACATAGCATAAATGTTATGTTCAGGCAAATAAGTGCATATTAAATGGCTTATTCACATTTGGGGTTAAAAGAAAAAATATGCAGAGCAAAATTACTATTTGATGACATGATTTTTTGCAATTTGCATAATTGAGTAGTAAATATAGTAAACATTATCTAATACTGCTGAATATTGAAATATTTTGTTTAAAACTTACTTCTTTCAAAAGATCTTGCACTTGTTTTTTTACTTTTCTTCTTCTTCCTCTTCTTTTTCTCATCAGAAGAAGATGAGGAAGAGGAGGAGGAAGAAATCGTCGTTGTTGACGAAAAGGAGGATGTTGTCCTCCTCCTCTTTCTCTTTTCTACCTTTTCTGTAACAACAAAACAGTACCTTAAGTGTCTCTGCATTAAAAAAGTAACTGTCCAAAATAGTTTGAACAATAATGAAGCTTACTGTATGCATGAGGACGTGCAGACACAACTGATGGACCCGGTGCTGGGGCAGCAATTGAGTCCAGCAACTGTTCAAGCTCTGTTCTCAGGTTTTCTCTCTTCTTCATCAACTGACTCTTCTCTTCCTCCAGTTTTTTTAGCCTTGTGGTGGCAGTAGGGGCTAGGTTGGGTATGTCTTGAGTGTTGTCATCCATTGTGTTAAATCTACTAGAAAAGAAAAGAATGCCCTTAAAAACAATGTAGGAATTCCTCCAGTGTTTATTCAAATAGTCAAGCTAAGTCAAGCCTATTAAAAATAAAACATGAAAAAGTTTTAGTTTCTCTGCTGGAAAAAAACAAACAAAAAAAAAACAGCTGCAAGTAAGGTGTGTTTTGATGATGCTTTTAACACTGGTCCCAAAGCTGGCCAGGACCAGCATATGACCAGCAAGTACCAGCATTGTGATCAGCAAGGCAGCATCAAACATAACTTGCCAGCATACAAGCCCATAGCCAGCCTGGTGAAAAGGGTGGTTATATTTTCTCAAAAAGTGAAGTACTTTGCAGTTATACCCCTCATGTCCTATTTGAATAGGAAATATAAATATTGCATTTTGTCACATTTTAGGCACAATTTTTTGCTGAATTAGATTGTTGGATGGTCATCATTACACACACTTTTTGGTGTACCAAAAACACTTCCTAGTGAATTACAAAAAAAAATATGAAAGACGACTTATTTTAAAACACATATTATTACATTTTATATTATTAGGAAAAAAATGTGTTAAAGTTTTAAATAAAACACTGGCCTACTGTTATTAGGCAAATAACAAACTGGCCAGCAAATTCGACTTTCCTCAATCAGAATATGGCCATTTGATTAATAAAAAATGTAAACATAATAATAATAATGTAGAGTGTCAAATTATTTCTAGCCTCTCTTGTAAAAACGTACATTTGAAAATTCAGTAACAGCCAAAATATTATTCAAATCAATATTTTAATGGGCAGCTTTTGGTGCTTCACACCTTTTTATTGGTCTTTATTTGTTTCAAGAACAAGGTCCAAGATTTAGAAAAAAGTTATTATAATATTGTGTTTACTTAAAAACAAACACTCACATTACAATCGGGCCTGGGCATGCTTACGTCATCGATGCTGCGCTGTTCAGTGAGCGCTCTCTCTCACAGTAGACATTTCTCTAGTTATATCGTTCCAGTAGTTTGATATGCAGTGACATGCAGTCAAATATTTCGCCAAACAGTCCTTAGGGATGTGGTGACACGCAGTCAGATATTTCGCCGAACAGATCCGCCACTTTTAGTGCTCATAAACACACATAAAGCTCTCATGCTGCAGGAATGAGGAGGTCTGCTGAAGGTGCGCAGCTGTGATGCAGTGAGGGGTTTACGTTACGGCAGTTTGCGTTCATTGAACAGTAAGATTGATTAATAAATCCATATGAAACAGTCCCTTAAAATCACGTCTCGCTTTCAGTTTCGGGCTTTGGCTCGTTTGCACTCACACACAAGCATACCGCGCCAAAGCCCAAGTGAACCACGCTGAGGCCCACCTCTTCCAACCGGGTCAGGGCCGGCGAAGTGTACCGTGCTTGAGCCCGATTCAGCGCACTCACACTTCTCAAACGATCCGGGAAACGGGCCTGGGCACGGTACGGATGGCATAGTGTGAGTTGGCCCATAGTGTGAGTATGGCCTTGTACCCCGGTTGGCCGGCCACCACGGATTAGCTGGTCACAGCGAAGCGATAGCCAACTGCGGATACTGCTTGGTTTTAAAACTTTTTTAAATTATTTTATTTATACTATTTATTATGGCATAGCAGTCAAAATACGACAACTGAGCTCATGTAGGGGACCTTTATCAGTGGGCCTTTCCAACCAACCCAACCACTTCTACGGGCCTGATAAGTTGTTACAGCAGGGTTATAAGGGTAGTCCTGGCTACAACTAAGCCCTGTCGGTAAAACCTCTCCTTAGCGTGTTTTAATTAACTAGTAATGATGAATTTACTGTCATTAACACACACACACTTCTGTACTTGCCGTTCGTTGTCTTCCTGCAGCGGATGACGAGGTGACTCTGCTGCTGTAATGGCAATTGCACGACAATGTTCGTTAGTCCATTTTACTTGCAATGAACAATAACAAGTAAGGCTGCACAATATATCGTTTTAGCATCGATATCACAATATGTGCATCTACAATACTCACATCGCATCAAATGGATTTTTACCATAATGGAGCAAAAGTTGTATGTTTTAAGGCCAATGATTTATCACATGACTTTAAAGCATCCAGGCTAAATGAATTGTACAATTTAAAACTTTACGTTAACAGATTTAACAGTGCTATTTTACGTTTTGTTATTCAATTTATGAACCTGAATTCCTACCGAATAGAGCTATTTTAGTCATCTGGTAAAATTGTATTCATATCGCAATATATATTGCCAAAAAAACCACAATCATTCCTCCAATATCGTGCAGCCCTAGTTCATATGTTGTCACATCCATTACAAATTTTGTACAACATGCATTAAAATTACAACATAACCAATACACATGTAAAACGTCTTACCTTTCAGATCTTCAATTTCTCTCAGACCGAGAACGGGGATCACTGCCTCACCACTAACCCTCGGAATACTCACTGCTATGATTGGTTTTAGTTCGTCGTCGCCGTTGTTTTCCCAAAAATGAGCACCAACCACATTAAGGCCCACTCCACGGATCTGTGACGCTCTAAGTAATGGAATTACGTTTCTCCGCAGCACCCTCTTCATTTCCTTTTGTAAATGGTGTCCAGAAAGCGACAAATAACTTTAAGTATGTCACGTGTTTAGAATACATTAACGGAGCGAATGGCTATAAAACGATCCTAGTTGGGTCACGACGCATGTCAGGCACGTGCACAGATAGAGCCCAACCTGTGCAGTGTACGTGACCTTCCATAAAGAACTTAAGTGCCTACAAAACTTTTAATTCACTGCTGTATGAAATAAATAACTTTATTACTATTTTTGTTGCATTGTAGCTAATTATTTTGTTTACAGACAATTCTTATGTAAAGTGATTTAAATATTTTTTTTAAATAATTTTGTAAGTTGCACTGTTTAGTGCAAAACATCATGACATCACAATGTAGTTTGTAATACAAAACAACTCATCTTTTATGACAAGCCATTGTCAGTTTTATTTACTGTCAGGATATAAATTCTTGATTAAAAACAGGATGCTTGATAACAAAAATGCTGAATGTTGATAAACAATGCAATTTGTAATACCAACACTTAAATTGTTCATATCAAAACTGTAAATGTTACAGGACTTAAATTGTTGAAATGTAAAGTTCAACTTTTTCATTAATGTGCTTAAGATTTTGAAATCAAGAATAGACATTCACACTGACTAAGCTTGGTTACTGATATAAAAACATAAAGGCCTTTAATAGTAAGAAAACAATTTTTGATTTCAGCAATTACATTTTAATGGCAGGCTGTGGTGACATTAAACTAGCGGAAAGACAATTACAAATGTCAAAAACTATTTTATTACAATTTAATTTCTGGTATTGAGCAAGAACATTTTAATTAGTGAACTGAATTGTTGATATCAAGAATGTACTGTTACTAGTAAAAATGCAGTTTTTTATATCAGGAATTCATTTTCCTTTTAATTAAAAACGTTTTTTTGACTTATTGCTTAACATTATATGAATTCTTGATATCAAGTATCAGCAGTCTTATACAACAGGAATTCTTGTACAACATTGCATATATAGCAGGAACCTTCATCATGCACAAAACAACTTTGAATACCATAGAAAAAAAGTTGAATTACAACTACAACAAATGCAAATACACAGTGTGTGTTTAATAATGGGTAACTTACAAACAAAAATTCTCCATTGTAACATTTGACTTGTTGGCAGTTTTAACAAATAATTTTTCAGAATTATATAATTTTGTAATGAGAACAGAGATTAACCACACAATGAACTGTCTAATTGATATGACCAAAGTCTGTATTTTTAGTTTCATTGAAATGTATATATTTTTTTTATGTCATGAATTAAGCGTCCAATGGGTCCATGTCTATGATTCATACCAAGCCAGTAGTTCCACTCAATAAGATAAAGATTTGTTTTCAGTGACTGTTTGGTTAGGTTTCCCCTGTACCTATATATGTTTTCTTTGTATGTGCGCCATGCACGCTCTATGTGCTGAGTGTGGGCTCCTGATTGTGGATGGATGAAGTATCGTCTGTGGTTCACCTGATAATGAATGTAACCGTGCTGCTGCAAGGGGTTGTAAGCCCTCCAGCAATCGCTTGGAATTTTACTCCCAGATCTTACATACTTTCGTATGATGAGTAGCAGATTCCTTCTAGAGCGCTGCTTGACCAACTTCAATATTGGTCTACGTTGCATGGCACCCACTTCCAGCATTCCAAATACCCAAGAATTTTTCCTTTGCCACGTTCTTCCAAATCGTCCACGGTTGTACTACGCAATCATATCAAAATGATACAACCATGTTATTATTTATTAATAATCTTGATTGTAATCTTAACAACATCTGCCATTCAATATCGTACCTTTCTTTTGTGGCGGAATTTACTTTCATCAATCACGACAAAAGCCTTTCTTCCTCCAATCTTCATCCTTTTGGCTCTCTCAAGCCTTTTAATTGCAGTGATACAGCAGTGGCGAAGAGTATCATACAGTCTTGTAATTGTTGAACTACTTCCAGCAGTGCCTTCCTCTATCAAGTCAATATGTCTTTTCCTGAGACCTTGAGCAAAACTGACATTTGAAAATGTTGTTAAGCTATATCAGTGACAGCAGCACGTTACACAGAAAATAATCTATCATCACTTATTCCCTCTCTAGTTGATCTCTAATCTTTTATAACAGTTTATTTGTTTTGCTGAACACAATCGAAACAAATTAAGATATTTTAAATGTTATGTCAGTAAACAAACAGATCCCATCCCCCATTCACTTTTATAGTAGGAACAACATTTATATCAAATTGCTTCCAATCTTTGTGCACAGCAATACAAAAATATTTATTCAAATCTGGAACAACACGACAATAAGTAAAGTTATACGTAGAGTAGTGTTATACAATAAGTAGTGTCATACAGTAATTGCGGTCAACATTTACATGTTGTACTATAATGTCAAAAAAAGACATTTACCTGTTCTCTAAGTCTTCAGATTAAGGTATACACAGTGAATCTACTGAGGTATGGTTGTATCTTTTGTCGAGCCTTCCTAATGCTCATACCATGGACAAGAACATGGTCAATCACAGTAGCTCTTATTACATCAGATATTACTGTTCTTTGTCTTCGCTGACCACCTCAACCTCCTCTCACACGAACCCTTCCTTTCAGATTTTTATCCATTGTAGGGCCTCACCAACCAGTGCTCTCTGGACTGGCTTACTGTATATATTCCCTCACATCATTAGCTACATGTGTGGTCAGTTTTGAGTTGTTGTGTTCAAGTGTTGACACCTGTGCTTTATTTGTGTTTGACTTTTGTCACTTGTGCTCACCATTATGCAGCACTGGTGCGTCACAATGAAAATGTGTTGGCAAGTTGTGCTTAAACAGGTGAAAAGTGCTTATGGTTTTGCCAAAAGAGTGATTGATTCAATCAGTGGGTTCAGGCAACAGAGCATTTGGTTCAGACAATAGGGTTTAGTGTTCTAGCAATTGAGAAAAACTGTAAAGGAATTTGATACCTCATGCTGAAAAAAAAATGTTCAGTGATGATGAAGACATGTCCTTTACTCACTCAGTAGGAGAATAGTGTCAAACAGCTGAATGTGTATGGCTTATCCTCTTGCAAAATGCAGCTAAAAGTATAACTTTAGAACTTTTGGGGAATTATTTGTGTCTCCTTTAGAATTTGGTCAACCCCACCCCCTCTCTCTGAACAGTGGCTGGTATCACCAGGGAGATTAATAATAATTTTAATTTTGGTAAGGGCAGGTGGGCACTCATTGGCACAATAAATGTGCCAGGGTGTTGAAAATTTAAAAATTAACAAACACATACACATGATGAAACAAGTGCAATAGGCAAAACAGAGTGAAATAATTAAAATACCCCAAAGGGCATTGACATATAAAACAAATCGTGGCATGAAAAAGAGGCACAGATACATACTGCCATGGCAAAGAAGACTGTGCTGCTATTGTTGCTGGTTATTCATGGCATGTTTATGCCAGCATCAGCAGTATGCAACCTGCTTGGTCCGCCTGCATCCCCTCTTCTTTATGTGGAAAGGGACATTAACCTTGGGGCTGTTTTCTCAATCCACAGGAATGCTCTGCTGAAGATGCATCAATTCACTACCAAACCAGAGCCAACAAAATGTTCCAGGTTATTAGATTGATACTAATGTTAAACAAAACACAATGATGACTGTTTTCAGAATGGATTACAACTGATATTTTTTACCCCACAGCTTAAGCTTGCGTGAGTTTAAGTTTGCTCAGACGCTTATTTTTGCCATTGAGGAGATTAATAACAGCACTCAGTTGCTACCTGGTGTTTCTTTAGGCTATAAGATTTATGACACATGCCGCTCTGTTGCTCAGACAGTCCTCTCAGGCATGGCTTTGATGAACGGTTATGGAGAGACGTTAAGTGATACATCCTGCTTTAGACCACCTGCTGTTCATGCTATTGTTGGAGAGTCAACATCCTCAGCCACCATTGGCTTGGCATCTGTAGTTGGTCCATTCAACATACCTGTTGTAAGAAAATATATACATATAGATTAAAAAGTAAATCTATATGTATATAGATAAAAAGTATGTTTATGACAATTACACTAATTGAATATTAATTACTGGCAGTGAGGTACAAACTTTAAAATATTATCAAAAAAAAAAGTTTTTTTTTTTTGTTTTTTTGCAGATTAGTCATTTTGCTACATGTGCATGCCTGAGTAACAGAAAAAGGTATCCTACCTTTTTCAGAACTATACCCAGTGATTATTACCAAAGCAGAGCACTAGCTCAGGTTGTCAAGCACTTTGGCTGGACCTGGGTTGGGACAGTCAGGAGTCGCAATGACTATGGTAATAACGGAATTGCAGCATTTGAGGAAGCAGCAAAACAAGAGGGGATTTGTATTGAATACTCAGAGGCTATATTAAGTACTGATTCAGAAGACCAGCTACTTAAGTCCTTAGAAGTGATAAAAAGGGGCACTGCACGGGTGGTGCTGGCTTTTATTGCATTAGGAGACTTTTTGCCTCTCTTGAAAGTAATTTCACAAAACAACATCACAGGGCTGCAGTGGGTTGGCAGTGAATCTTGGATCACTTCCCAAAATCTTGCAGAAACAACGGAATACAGTTTCCTTTCTGGAGCTGTTGGCTTTGCTATAGCAAATGCAGAACTTATAGGCCTGCGAGAGTTTTTAATAAATGTGCATCCTGATCAGCAACCAAAAAATGGACTTTTAAAAGATTTCTGGGAAACAGCTTTTCAGTGCTCTTTTAGGAACAGAGACAATGGTGAATGTACTGGCTCAGAGAAACTGTCAGAGCTGCAAAATGAATATACTGATGAGTCAGAGCTACGTATAGTAAATAAAGTGTACACTGCAGTGTATGCTGTTGCACATACACTACATAATATATTAAAGAACAAATTCCCCACCAATAGCAGCAAAGAAGAGCTTCCTACACCACAAATAGTAAGTGCATAGATATGGTCATGCTGAATAACACTGTACATTCATATTTAATACTATTAAAATAGTGATTGTGTTTTTGATGCTTACTCTTAGGTATTGAATTATTTGAGGCATGTAAGATTCACTGTTAAAACAGGTGAAGACGTTTTCTTTGATGCAAGTGGTGATCCAGTTGCAAGATATGATCTTGTGAACTGGCAGCCTGATGATGATGGAAGTTTGCAGTTTAAGCATGTGGGCATCTATGACAGCTCACTGCCTTTGGAGCAACGTCTTCAAATCAATCGGGAGCAAATAATATGGACAGGGAACAGTGGACAGGTGTGTCATACTATACAGTAAATCTAAATGTGTATGAAAGTAGTGGTATAAAGGTAACAATATTATTCCCTGATAAATTGTATTTCATCAACTTAAGTCATAATCATTGTGAGCTTTTATATGACAAATTATTTTCTTATAGTTGCCTGTGTCCATGTGCAGTAAGGTTTGTGCCCCTGGATCTAGGAAAGTTATGCAAAAAGGACGACCTGTCTGCTGTTATGACTGTATTCTATGTGCAGAGGGAGAATTTAGTAATTCCACAGGTAAAGTAGTGAATGCTGGGTAAGTCTCATGAATTTAAAATAAATTTAATTAGATAATACTTAATGTTACATACCAGTTACACATCTGCACACTAGTACTAGTCAAAATTGCTAGTATATAGAATGAAGCTAATATGTTAGTGTCTGGACACTAACAATAGAGATGAAATATCCCACCAGGCACAGGACATCACATTGATGTTGTACCCCAATGTGGGGCGACGTTGCATTTTGTCTAAAAATGAAAATTGAGTTGACATCAGAACCCAACATCAGGTTGAGGTCAGTGTCCAATGTCTAACAGATGTTGGATTTTGGTCACTTTCCAACGCAACCTAAAAATCAACCAAATATCAACATCTAATGATATTACAGCTTAACGTTGTGGGGACGTTACCATTATAACGTCTATTAGATATTGGATTTTGGTTGCTTTACCTGACGAATAAATGTCACTATTTGACGTTAATATGATGTTGGATTTTGGTCACTTTTCAACAGAACCTAAAATCAACCAAATACCAATGTCATTTGGCGTCATTATTGGACATTAAAATAACGTCCTTAGACACTGGCTAGTAATGGAATTTTGGTAACCTGACATCACAACCTAAAGATATCCTGATATTAATGTCTTATGGTGTTGTGTGCCTGCTGGTAGGGGACTGTCTAAAGAAAAAGATAACAGGACATCTTATCATAAAGTTACCTAATTTTAACCCATACATTTAAGTGAGTACACTGAAAGGTCATGTAGTTGCATGCATGTACTGTAAAATGAAGTGCAACTATTAAAGGTAATATTGTTCACTTCATGGTTCTTTTTGTGATAGTCCATGTTTTTTTGTTTTTTCACAGATGACTGCTTTCCTTGTGATTTGGAGTACTGGTCAAATGAAAGTAGAGACAGATGTGTATTGAAAGCTGTTGAATTTCTTTCATACACAGAAGTCATGGGGGTGGTGCTTTGTATTTTCTCCTTCATCGGTGTGTTAATAACTGCAGTGGTATCTTTTCTGTTCTATCTTCATAAAGAAACACCTATAGTAAGAGCCAACAACTCAGAGCTGAGTTTCTTGCTGCTCTTCTCACTCTCACTGTGTTTTCTCTGTTCACTCACTTTCATTGGTCGCCCCACTGAGTGGTCCTGTATGTTGCGTCACACCGCATTTGGGATCACGTTTGTCCTCTGTATCTCCTGCATTCTGGGGAAAACAATAGTGGTGTTAATGGCATTTAAAGCTACACTTCCAGGAAGTAATGTCATGAAATGGTTTGGACCTCTTCAGCAGAGACTCAGTGTTGTTATCTTAACATTAATACAGACACTTATATGTGTGCTTTGGTTATCATTGAATCCTCCTTTCCCACATATGAATTTTAACTATTATAGAGGAAAGGTAATCCTTGAATGTAATTTAGGTTCAGCTCTGGGTTTCTGGGCTGTTCTGGGTTATACTGGCCTCTTGTCAGTTCTGTGTTTCATTTTAGCCTTTTTTGCTCGTAAACTCCCTGACAATTTCAATGAAGCCAAGTTCATCACATTCAGTATGCTCATATTCTCGGCTGTCTGGATCACATTTATCCCAGCTTATGTCAGCTCTCCTGGAAAATTTATTGTAGCCATACATATATTTGCTATTTTGGCATCAAGTTTTGGTTTACTATTTTGCATTTTTGCTCCAAAATGTTATATAATTTTGATACAACCAGAGAAAAATACAAAGAAACAAATAATGGGTAAATCATTAGCTCTTTAAGTAACTTGGCAACTGTAGTAATGCAACTGAAGAAAATCAACAAATATAAATTTTACTTATTGCCTGTAAACAGTAAAATAAAGCAATAAATATGTTTTATTCCCCTATTTTTTCCATTATGAATTCTCCTCCTTCGTCTGTTTATGCCATAAAACTGTATGACCTTTTAGGGCTTTTACAGTGTGGTTAGTGTGAAAGTCTCATGGTCAAGGAAAGGATAAAGGGAAATTTCTAACTTTTATTTCTCTCTCTTTCTTCTTGTATGGAAGTTTAAGGTACAGTTCTTAATCTATGTGGCAACTACTATATTTTGTCTTGACAGAACAATAAATCACTCAGTCCATGTCCACAATAAAGTTCTTTACTATTCCTAGTTGTATCATATATCAGTGTGAGGGTCCTTTCATAACTGTAGATTGATTGTTTTGTTCCGAAACAGGGATTACAATTATTACAATGACTATGTTTACATGGACACCAATAATTTGATTTTATTGCGATTAAGGTCATAATCGAACTAAAGAGAAATCCAATTAAGACGTGTGGAGTATATCGATTTTCGTCCCATTATCGAAGTAAAGTACAGACATGTAGAGCTTTTCGCCATGGGTTCGCCATGTGACGTTAATCTAATTATGTGCTATAACATGAAAAACGGGATCATGAAAGAAACTTTCACAAAGTAACTCATGTAAACGCTTTAATTTTATTATTGTCTTAATTAGATTAAGGCAAATATTTTGATTACTTATGTCCATGTAAATGTAGTCAATGTTTATTTTTGTTCTTGGTGCGGTTTGCTTTGACACGACAAATTTCTAAATGTGGATAAAACAAGTCACGTGCAAGTAAACTCTTCTCAAAGTGGTCAGAGTTTCAGGGTTTCTTTTCAGAGTCCCACAGATTCCACTCAGCTGTCATTATTTTAATCCATGATGATGAGCAATAAGACATTATAAGCGCACTTTAATTTTGACACCCACAGACATCGTCAGCAAAAATAAATCAGACAGGTAAGACTCTCTCATACATAGCCTCATTTCAGTTGTTAAGGGTTGTAAAAATCTATCTATTAAATCAATCTATTTAAAAACAAAAACGTTGGCTAGAATTATGAATTATATGCTTAAATTGAGGCCTTGAGACAAAAAACCATGAGAGTCCATATTTAAAAATTTTGAGTAGTAAGATTTTTTTTAGGATTGTGTTTGTAGTTTTAGAGTTGTTTGTAGTTGTTTAGATTGCAACTATGCAGTTTATTTGTAAGAATAGTGCCTATTTTAAAATATTTACAATTTCTGAGAGAAAGCTCATCGTTGTTCATTAGCCTGCCATACTGTAGTAGACCAAAGATGGTTGACGTTTTCTATCCACAAGATGGCGACAGAACCGCATAATAAGCCCTAACGCTTAAAAGCTTATAACAGTCTGATTTCTAACTACAGCAGATCAAATCAATATTAAACTGGTAAGCATACCTGCCAACATTCCTGTTTTTCCTGGGAGTTTCACGTATTTCAGACCAATCTCCCGCAACCATCCCGTTTTTTATTTCTTCCGGACAACTCCCGTAATTTCACCCACCCCTCTCTTTGGTACAGTCTGCAAACACCCCCGGGTTGCCCACTTTGGTATAGTACCCGATCTCAGCGGCCGCCCAAAACCCGCTGCATCCTATCGCGGTTCTCTCAACAGTATTATTTACTATTCAGAGACCTCAACCCCCCCCCCCCCCCCCCCCATGTTAGCCAGTAAGATGATCTCTCACTTGTTGTAGTGCTGTATTAATACTGATTTGCTCGCATATCAGGAATGTGTGTTGTGTTGGCAGACAGAAAGAAGCAAAGTCCGCACGTGTTTAGCGTTTTTCCTTATCGCAAACACAACAGCAGTCTGGTTGTGTTTGCGTTGCTTTTTTCTGGGTTAATTATTGTGATATACCGATTGCAACAGAGAAATACTGTAGACTGTAACACTGTAATAAGATATCTCTGTAGATGGATGACATTTCATGTCACGTTCATCCTTATAATATTAAATTGTGAGCAAAATCAGCTGTTTTTATGCTATAGAGAGTGATTCAAACACTAGCTCTAAAGTGACGTTGTGAATTAGTAACGGCTTCTGCTGTTTTGACATCAGCTGCAGATGTAAATGAATGGCGGAAGAAAGTAGTTCCTAATAAAAAGGGGTTTTTAGACTCTAGAGTTAGATTTTCTTATTTATATACACGATTGTGCCGTTGAACTGCTGTATAACAAGGCCTGCGGCCTCGTGCCAACGCACGCCTCCCACCAGTGCTGATATGAAGCCATATCGCACTGCTACCAGTCCATGTGAACCATGTGAGACTTTGACTAACACTCTGAAAAAAACAGCATAGACCAGCATGATTTTCATGCTGGACAATGCTGGTCTACCAGCTTGTTCTTGCTGGTGATACTGGTAGACCAGCTTCAGTTTGCTGGTGATGCTGGTTTACCAGCTTGATCCTGCTGGTCATGCTGGGAGACCAGCTTCGGCTTGCTGGTCATTCTGGTCTACCAGTTTGGTCTTGCTGGTAGACAGGCTTGGTCTTGCTGCTCATGCTGGTAGACCAGCTTAAGCTTGCTGATGATGCTGGTCTACCAGCTTGGTATTGCTGGTCATGCTGGTTTATGTTTGGTGGCACAGAAAGACAAAACGCATGGTCTTGCCGGTGATGCTGGTCAACCAGCAAGGTCTCATTATGCTGGTCTACCAGCATGGTCTTGTTAAGATCCATTTAATTGTTAGTTTCTGTATAAGTTACTGGAATGAAAAATACTGAAACTAAAATTAAGCTAGCATTGTCAAACAGTCTTTTAAGAGAAGTATATTAATATTTTGTAAAGTTTTAGCTTGCAATAAAACATACCACTTCCTAATTTTTCACACAAATATATTTAAATTATAAAAAAAGAAGATTCTTGAACATTAACATCTGTTTGAAACTTTTTATTGCAACGAATTTTTGCATGTTACATTGAAACTAGTATTGCTACCACAACAATATATAGAGTACATTCAATATTCACATTGATAAATTATCATGCTTCATCTGTATTGATGCATGTGAAGGATAAATACAGTACAATGTATTGTGGGGGTTGTGTAATCAAATAACATTGCAGTAACGTTGGAAAGCCGTTTGTTAGTTTCAATCTCAGTTACAACCCTTAAAACCATAGTACACCTAGCATGTTCAGGGCATTGCAACTTTGCAATTTCAGAAAGACAGCAAAGATATGAAGTAACTCATGGGCATATCGCAGTGAACAGCACGAGTTGAATCTGAAACCTCAGAAACTGGGCGCCAAATTGTCTGTCATTGAACTGGCTTGAGGGCTTATACCATCACGATAACAGAGCACCGATTGACTTGATTTGCTGCATCAATACTTTGGCTGTAGATGTTCTGGTACCCTTCAGGTAACTAGTAAATGACTAATAAACTTAAACAATAGGACTTTACAGGATTTTCAGCGGGAACGGCCTCACGAGACTTTTGAATGACTCCTCTACATGGTCATGTGCTCGCCTAGGGCACATCCTGCCAGATGTACAATTTCACAGAGACAAAGAGAAAATAATGCATACAAATGAAAGACAATCTCTTAAAATGTCAAAACTAAGGCAGATGTATCTTTGAATAATATGCCATGGTTTTCCTTATCTGCTATGTATATTCCAACCAACCAGGTTAATTAATGTGTTGTTTTATCCCTTATAGCAGATTAAAATTAGCTGTATGTCTCTGAAATGTATGATGTCTGGTATTGAACGAAAGCTAGTGACATTTGCAATACATTGGTGTAAATGAAAAACTATTAGCACAAACAGTATTCGTCTTGTAACCTTTGATGTGATATAGTCACAAAACTTACCACGAGAATTCTACATCCAGTTTGTTAATTATTGACCCTTTTTATGATGGTATGGGGCGTGGCCCCGCCCTTCATGGCAGCTGCTCATTGGAAGACAGTGCCATGGGGATGGACCAAACCAGGTCACTTAAAAACACCCTGCAACAAAGAAACTTTGTTTTTTGCATTAGCTGGCTTGCACATGCTATTGCTTTCTGCCCCCATTCGCCTGCTCGGCACTGCGCCGCCAAGGGATTGGGTCACCATGAACTCTCCATGCAAACCTCTTAAGTTTCGGGACCGCCGAAACCGCACAAACTTCCGCAAACCGACTCTCAGCAGTCTGTCATCTCGGTAACCCAGAACGATCCACTCACGAGCGAGGGAATCCCAAGGACGTCACAGAAGCCACCAGCCAATCAGGAGCACCGTGTTTCCCGAGGCCAGCTGGCGAGGGAAATTCGACTTCGGCAAAAAGGGCGCAAGTACCACAAACTAATGTTGTCTCTTGCTGATCTGGTGCAGATTGATGTTAAGCAGTTAAAGATAAGCCATATCTCTGCTTTTGTGGTTTCTCAGGTGTTATTCTAAGATCTTGTAAGAAGTATTAGAATTAATTTGGGACAGTTGTTCAACACATCTTACATCCTCTGAACTGCCTCTGTGTGAATGTGTGTGTGCGTTTGTTTGTTATTTGCTTATTACGTAGTTAGTTTCATGTATCATAGTGTAGCTCAATAAATCTTTGTTCTCATTTTGTAAGACCTGTGTTCTTGTTTATGTGCTTCTAAGTCATTGCCTCGAGCTGTAGATCTTGTTACCTGGCTAAAAGTTAACCCAATACTGTGTTATGTTATTATCGTTGGCCACGTAAATAACATTAACAAGATTGGTAAGATACGATGTCTACTATTTGCAGGACAAATGTTAGATAAAGTGTAAATCTTTTAATCTGATTCAGTCTGACTCAATTGAGTCGAATCAATGATTCAAATCTTCAAGATCCAGTTCATTGAAATGAGCTAATAAATCCCTGATTGATCTTAAAACATAGGTTGATCCCCTACATATATATATATATATATATATATATATATATATATATATATATATATATATATATATATATATATATATACACACACACACACAGTTGAAGTCAGAATTATTAGCCCACCTTTTAATTTTTTTTTATATATATTTCCCAAATGATGTTTAACACAGCAAGAACATTTTTACAGTACATCTGATAATATTTTTTATTCAGGAAAAAGTCTGTTTCATTTCGTCTAGAATACAAACAGTTTAAAATTTTATAAACACCATTTTAAGGACAAATTTATTAGCCCCTTTAGGCAAATTTTTTCCCGATAGTCTACAGAACAAACCATCGTTATACAATAACTTGCCTAATTACCCTAACCTGCCTAGTTAACCTAATTAACCTAGTTACGCCTTTAAAAGTCACTTTAAGCTGTATAGAAGTGTCTTGAAGAATATCTAGTAAAATATTATTTACCATCATCATACCAAAGATAAAATAAATCATTTATTAAAGGGTTTCTGCAGATATCATAATGTCAAATTTAAGACTTTTTAAGACCATTAAGTATTACATTTAAGACCTATATCGCAATATCAAAAACACACGAGAGAAAATGTAAAATCACAAAATTTGTGGTAAAATAAATTTATTTAAATTAAACAGTACTAAAGACAGGTTAGATGCACCATTGAACTACAGAAAAAAAACAACTAAACAAACAAACATCTTAATGCAGATTTATACCTTCGCCTGGCGCCGCATCGCACACCTCACGAAATGGACGAGGCTTTTATAATTGATGCGTTAGTGTGATATTTTTTTTAAATGACAGGGGGCGGTCAAAAGAAACAGACAGTAAAATCAGACAAATAAATAGACAATCATTAATGTCATTGAAGATGTTTTTGGGGGCCTCTTTTTTCTTTTAACAAACTTATGCCTCAGGTTTTTCCAAACTTTTCCAAAAACTTTCCTCCTTTCCCACTGCTGTTGCAATTTCTAGCCAAGAATTACTGGTCATCTGGTTATCTCTATGATCACGCATGGACGGATCATAAAGATGTCTGTACAGACAAAGCTGTTTCAGACAAAATCTCTTCAGTGTGTTTCATATTCAACTTAAATCAAAGGCGGTGCCGTGCGAACTGTTCAACCGAGTCTCAAAAAATTCTATTAGCTCCGCTGGCGTTATTTCACTGACAAATGTGGTGAGCGCAGTATTAAAAGTCAAGAGCGGATTCATGTAATACGAGTGAACAAATCTCTTTGCTCGTGCACTGATTTCTTCTGTTTGCGGACAAAACTGCGTGCAAACTCTCAAATATAAAGCGCTGCTCGCGCGCTAATTTTCTCACTCAAATATGCACTGCTCACGCAGAAATTTTTTCTCAGTACACTGTTCCCTCTTCCTTTCGTGCTTTTTGATATGATTTATATTAGTACACTATATATTACCAATAACCAAAATTCTAAAATAGACTTACATATTATTTTTAATCTAATAAACCTTAACATTTTTGGCTGTATGGTACATGATGATATATTTCCAGTTTCAAACACTTAAAGTCACAAAGAATAGTTTTATTTTAAAAATATTGATTAAACATCCAAAAGGTGAACCAAAATAATAAAAACAACAACAACAACAACAAAAAAAAAAACAATAAATATAAATAACACCAGCAGAAATGTAACTGTGATAGAAAAGAGGGGAAAACTTGATAAGGTATTATAGCCTACTGTACTATTCACTCTTCAAATAAATCTCACTAATCAATCTCATTTTATTATGGCAACTAAAATAAAGTGAACTAGTCTCAGTAAAGTAAACAATAAAGCACTTCAATTAATCTGTTGTAGTAATACTATAGTTGCTATGGTAACACAAGTGTTTTAAAAACAAATTACCCAGTGCTGTATTTTTTATTTATTTTATTTTTTTTACAATATAGGGTATATTATTTTACAATTCACCACACTTTATTGTAGTAAAACTACACTGTATTTCATTTTATCAGTTCACTATTCTTAATACTAAAGTATGATGTACAGTAGGTGAGAGTTCAAAGTGGCTATTACCGCCGTGGCTTATACCGCCGCCGTTTGAAATAAATGCTGCTCTGTTTTTAGTGTAAGACCGCAGTTTGTGAAAAAGCCGCCAGGGGGCGCAAAGGGACGGGATGCGAACGGAAAGAAATAGCCTTTACAGCAGCTCGCTCTCTCTCTCTCTCTCTCTCTCTCTCTCTCTCTCTCTCTCTCTCTCTCTCTCTCTCTCTCTATATATATATATATATATATATATATATATATATATATATATATATATATATATATATATAATTATGTATTTATTTAATTATATATAATTATAAATATATTCTTAATAAACTTCCCAGCCACAAATATTAAAAAAACACAACTTGTATTCAAACTGGGCGAGGATTAGAAAGAATACGATGATTGTTATATAATTTAAAATGTTATTCCTCTTGTCCAATTTCTTTATGCACATTTTTTCACTCGCTACTCTGCCAGGAACTTCGCCGCTAGAGAGCACCTTCAAAAATCTCAATCTCATGGCTCATTCTTCACGAATATAGAATTAAAATAATGCCGCGTTTGGTTCATTGTGCATCCCGCGGGTGCAACCAACAAGAATTGTGCATTTTAGTTTAACTTTTTGAGCGTTAAAAGCAGTTCGGTGTTAGTTTTTATTTAAATATATCAAGCCGAAACTAAACAGCGCATTCTCTCCGCCTCCTCGTTCATAACCAGCGGGACCAGGACAACTGCTGAAGCAGGCAATAGAGAAACTCCGTCATTCATCATAATCTTTCTTAGCTGATGTTTCGGAGTCGAAAGAATATATTAAAGAAAAATGTTCTTTTAACAGTCCCTATATATTTTATCTTTTTCTTTCTTTTTTTCCTGTCATTTCTCTTCAGCAAATTATATTTTTTAAAGCTGCTTGATTCTTTTAAAACCGAAAGCAGAGCCCGTCAATTGGTGTTTTTCCATAAGATACGTTTATACGATCATTTATCCTCTGATCCTTTTGCATAAAGGTTTTAATAAAAAAAAAACAGGTCACTTAATTACTTTCGATGTGCTAAAATATTTGTTAAACGAATGTTATTTAAAAAAAAGCATATGCACATATTACAATTGTAAAATAGTCTAAAATGCATGGTCTAATCAGAAATAAAGGAAATTAGTTATATTTAATGCATAAAATAGGCTAGCCTTTTTATAAATTGAGTTTAATTGATTTGAAACTTTTAATTGCATTTTAACGTCCTGTATAAATAATAAAAATTGCATCAGATTGACGAAAAAACTAATATTAATACCTGCAAACAGGGCCACGGTTACTTTTTTTTCACTGACTGGCATGACTGGCAAACGCGTCAGAAAAAAAAACTGCTGAATCTCTGCGAATATTTGGTTAACTTATAAAACAAATGTCTGGTTTAGTGATGTTAGTAATGCATAGAAAAATGCAAAGCAGAATTCTCCTGAGCTCATTAAACCACTGATGACAGCGACGGAATCACTGGCCCACCACGTTCTTACGAACATATTTTATTTATTAAAGGTATTATTTCATTGACCTGAACATAACCAGTTATAATATAATTACTAACCCATCCTCTAAAGCAGGCAACACTCTATTCAGCTATGTTTTGTGTTTTTACTTAGAAATATTTTCTTTTTGGCGAATGCTTGGAGCGTAATATAGATATTTTAAATAACAGGTAGTAGGGGTGGGCGGTACACCGGTGTCATCACCGGTGTGACATTGCGCCACGACATGGATTTTCTAATACTGTCAGTACCGTAATAAATCAATTATGCACCTTGAACGGCTGCATTTACATCAATAATAGCTAATTCTAAACAATAAGGCATTCAATTTTCTTCAAACGTTCAGTTGTGGTCTGAATACATGTCCTTATACTACAGGGCTCGAAATTGCAACCATTTTGGTCGCATGAGCGCCCGAAATTTAATCCATGCCCCCTTATAATATATTTGGGAGCATTTGTGTGTCTGAATATAATGAACAGGGAGCTTTTGTTACTGCAGGAAATACAAACGACTGAAGAGTGAAAAGTGCACAGGTTTGCAAACCTCCCCTACAGTTATAATAATAATAATGGCGCAGATGACAGCGATCATAACATGAGGTAAATGTTGATCCGCCAGCTGAGATCAATCGAGTGTTTTCGGAGAAGGTGCCCGAATCTTGATGCGTTGCATTCACCGCGTGTTCAGCGCAAATGTCCGCTAAATATAAAATCTAACACTGTACACATCATCGCCAAAGAAACTCACCTTTACTAAGTTTACACTGAAACTACGGCTCATAACAAAGAGCAGTATTGCGCTGGTGGTCATCGTGAGAATTCTGCTCTGTCTGCTCATAAATTGGTGCGGCTGACTCGCCTGCTTTATTCCACCAACACAGAGAAATGAAGATCAGCTCATAACGAGACTGAGCATTTACAATGAACCAAACCAAAACTTTTAAAGAGTGATAGAAGTGAAACTTTCTTTTGTCCGTTCTTCCTTGAGATGTTTTTTATTTTGCTATTGAAAGTAATTCCATGATATTATGCCGTCACCGTTCAAAAGATAGAAACATTCATTTTCATAAGGCCCCATATTTAATGCGGTTTCGTTTTTAAACGCATAGGTTTTGTTACGCCATCCGTCCTATAGGAGTTTTGGATTTTGTGTATTCATGTTTGTGAAAAACACTTAATAGTGGAGACCCCTTCCCCCTTCTCATAACCAAAAGCTTGTCTGTCAGGAGTTAATGGGCATCAGTGAGGCCGAAATCATGTCTATTTAAGTGTCTTTAATATGGTGTATAGATTATTATGCGTTATTGAAACATCAAGGGGGACGCAGCAAAGTCACTTATAAATTAAAATTGTATTATTTTAAGCAATTTTATTATTTTTTGCAACAGCCTTACATTTAAAACGGAAACTTAACGGCGATTATAATCAAAAAGAACTCAGCCTATAAGGCTAGATGTTTTCTTTCCCTTATTTATTAATTTATTTGTTCATGTGTTTGGCGCATGTAACTCGTGTGCCATCGTGTGCCATCGGAAAACTAGTGTAATGACGGCAAGCCATCTTTCCCAGACTCGGGGCAAAGTCCTGCCTCTCCTTTCACTCCGTCCCGAAGCCCCAGCTGGCCCTCCTGGCATCCTCTGCGTAAAACATATGCTGGATAAGTTGACGGTTCATTCCGCTGTGGCAATTACAGACTAATAAAGGGACTAAGCCAAAAAGAAAATGAATGACGAATGAATGAATGAATAAATAAATAATAATAATAAAATAAATATAAGGTAATAATCTTTACACACAGATGCCGCGTAAGTGGCCTTTTTTAATTTAGAGATGGTACATTTGAATTGCCTCTGCCACTTCTTCCCCCACCTCAAACCTGAAAGTTGAAGAGAGAACTATATTCTTTGAATAAAACTATTGAGCTATAAAGGGAAAAAACGCAGAAGAAATTTGCCATTATATTAATTTTAGCACAGCTGCCAGTCATTTTCACATTCGTTTTTCAGTTAGGGATTAATATTAAAGTAGCCTAGTAAAAATGTCTATACTATAATATTATAATTTGTTATATCCATTATTATTATTATTATTATTATTAAAGCTATACAATTGACAAAAGGCAGAGCCCTTAAAAAATTTGCTTTCATTTTGACATAGCTAAAGCACACGTTTAAAGTTATGTAAAAAAACATCCCATACTACAGCAGCAGTCAAGTTAGGACACTTAAAAATGCCTTTTGCGTTTGAAGATGATCGACCTGCGAAGTTATGTTTACAGTGTTATAAAAGAAAAAGGTAGGCTATTTAGTGCGTGTGGATTTACCGTAGACAGGCTTTCTGTTTGGCTAATGCCTAAAAATGTAAGTAAGTAACACATTAATTTTAGCAACTATTTTTAAATGGCATTTAAATTTTAAATTCATTTTTTAATTTAATTTAACATTTAAATATAATTTAATTTAAAACATTTATTTTTTCCTCGCTGATTTTGGTTGGGTAATAAAGCATGATGACTCAGATATGATCTAGTTTAGCTTGCATGTGTGGGCATATTTTGACGTCTTTACCTAAAACTTTAAACATTTATCATATTTAAAATAAAACGGAAAGAAATAAGGAGACTAACATAATTTAAAACACTTATTTGGTGCTTAAACCACCTTCAGAAAGTTTTGCCAGCTGTGGTAGAGCGCAACGGAGGCTCCACTGGAATGTAGCAGATGTGTTAAAACTTGGTATTATTTATTAATATGTTATTAATGTGTTTTTGTGTTCCTCGTCTTGTACGTCGCCGTGTTATTGTGCGTCAACGTCACGTTTATCTGTCCTTAAGCGCGCATATAGTCGAACATTTCTGCTCGACATCGTTAGAAACAAACTTCACAAGTTAAACTCCGCGGACACTGATGAGCTGCAAGATTTCGGCTTGCTCCGGATGCGTACCCGTCCTCCGACCCCCACCTCACCACCTCGCCCACAATGGAGGCGCTTCAAGCGGCGCGAGAGGAAGCAGAAGAGGGGTAAGCGCGGGGGTATCCGAACAAGGCTAGCGGCTAACCCCCACAAACCCGCAATCCCCTCCATCATTCTAGCGAACGTACGCTCGCTAGACAACAAACTGGACTACATCCGTCTACTTCGTTCATCACATAGGACTGTAAAGGACTGTTGCGCTTTTGTGTTTACACCACAGAGAGGAGCTTACAAAGCCTTCCCCCTCCCCCACCTTGGTGGACCACTTAACTGTCATGCTAATGCCTGCTTACAGACCGATAGTTAAAGTCACCAAACCGGTTTGCAAGGAGATACAAGTGTGGCCAGAAGGTTCTTCAGAGGCTTTACAAGACTGCTTCAATACCACAGACTGGGATATGTTCAAACAGGCTGCCACTCAAAAGAGCAAGAGCACCAGCCCCAATCATGTACACCTTCTACAGAGGCACTATTGAGAGCATCCTGACCAGCTGCATCACTGTGTGGTATGGAACCTTGGATTTTCTGCAGGAAAACACTTCAATGCATAGTGAGAACAGCTGAGAAGATCGTTGGTGTCTCTCTCCCCTCCCTTCAGGACATTTACAGCACACGTCTTACCCGTGGAGCCCTCTGCATAACAGCAGATGCCACCCACCCAATGCACAACTTCTTCAGTCTGATCACACACACACACACACACACACACACACACACACACACACACACACACACACACACACACACACACACACACATTAATTTATATATATATATATTTGGTTGACAATAAATAAATAAAAGAAAGAATTAATGAATGAATTCTACAGTCTGCGTGTGCTTCTATGTTTATAGAGTTACTGGAGACATCCAGTAAGACACAGTCAAATATTCAGTCCAAATGCACTGGAGAGACCTGAAACATGTTAATTTTTCCTTATTGGCTATATGACATTTAGATGTTGCATATTATTCTGTGGTCTTAAGAAAAGTGTTAAGTATTTCAGCACATAAGAGCAAATATAGCTTATAGCCCATTTCGTTGCGCTCCGCAGCTTTTCACTAATAAAGCTCTTCATGTAAATTTCATTTTTCAATTTTAGCACGTCATATAAAAATATCGCCCTTGCGCCCTCATTTATGATATTCTGCCGCCGGGCCTGCTATAGCGAAACTTTATTGTTTGAGAAGAAACAAAAACGGAAACTGTGCATGAAAACCTGGCTGGGAAGACGGCGATAACATGAATTTTCTGTTCTTCAACGAGAAAAATAAAATCGCAGACACGACACAATGACGGCGTTAATTATACAACGCAGTGTTTACGATCATATTAACAACTAACATTAATATCAATAACTCCTCTGGCTTTAGACTTTACCTTTTAGAGCTTGTTCTTGTCGGCGCAATATAAGTTTATTGCATGTATAGCTACGAATCAGATTATGAAGAATGATTAAGAGCATGCTTATCCTTTATTTCATCCTTTCCGTAAGGTGTTTTATTTATTTATAATTTTTTTAAATAATGATGACAATATTCACTATCTAAGCATTCCTCGGTATACTACCAACAAATTACGCCCCTATACCCAAGTAGCCTACCTAAGTTAATTTACATTTCATGTAAAAAATAAGAAATCAAAAAAGACCAAAGTATTATGCTAAATATCCGTACAAACGAACATGTTTGTTGTTTAACTTTCGTTGATAAAACAACACAATACAGCCTATAATAATGTAGGCTAGTTAAATAGAAATAACTTTAACTGCTTGAAACAGTAAACGTTACATTTTAGAAACTTCACAAATGCTAATCAATAATAATATAAATAGTAACGAAGAACAAAAATATTAGCCTAGGCTTGTAACAACATAAGTCAGATGTTGAAAAACCTGGCTGGGAAGACGGCGATAACATGAATTTTCTGTTCTTCAACGAGAAAATAAAATCGCAGACACGACACAATGACGGCGTTAATTATACAACGCAGTGTTTACGATCATATTAACAACTAACATTAATATCAATAACTCCTCTGGCTTTAGACTTTACCTTTTAGAGCTTGTTCTTGTCGGCGCAATATAAGTTTATTGCATGTATAGCTACGAATCAGATTATGAAGAATGATTAAGAGCATGCTTTTCCTTTATTTCATCCTTTCCGTAAGGTGTTTTATTTATTTATTTATTTATTTATTTATTTATTTATTTATTTATAATTTTTTAAATAATGATGACAATATTCACTGTCTAAGCATTCCTCGGTATACTACCAACAAATTACGCCCCTGTACCCAAGTAGCCTACCTAAGTTAATTTACATTTCATGTAAAAAATAAGAAATCAAAAAAGACCAAAGTATTATGCTAAATATCCGTACAAACGAACATGTTTGTTGTTTAACTTTCGTTGATAAAACAACACAATACAGCCTATAATAATGTAGGCTAGTTAAATAGAAATAACTTTAACTGCTTGAAACAGTAAACGTTACATTTTAGAAACTTCACAAATACTAATCAATAATAATATAAATAGTAACGTAGAACAAAAATATTAGCCTAGGCTTGTAACAACATAAGTCAGATGTTGAAAAACCTGGCTGGGAAGACGGCGATAACATGAATTTTCTGTTCTTAAACGAAAAAAAAAAATAAAATCGCAGACACGACACAATGACGGCGTTAATTACAACGCAGTGTTTACGATCATATTAACAACTAACATTAATATCAATAACTCCTCTGGCTTTCGACTTTACCTTTTAGAGCTTGTTCTTGTCGGCGCAATATAAGTTTATTGCATGTATTTCTCATCAACCTCTACTATTTATCAGTTTCTCTTTTGTATTTGGCCATTTTTGAAAAGGCCTCTCTGCCATACCTGGCTGGACTAGCTGGGCATTTGCGTTCAGTAGATGACACCGGAGCTGGCTCCGCATTCCATGGGCTGGGTGACATGACCGCAGCTCTGGAGGTTCGACGTGTTTGTCCATTTAACACTTATTTTTCTAAGCAAGCCCAACAAATAGCTTCATCCTAATTATTGATTCGCCTTTCTCGTTCGCCACGAATCCAAAATGTTTCCAGATTGGCGCTGAGCGAGCATAAGCAGAGCGTAAAACACTGGCTGCAGTCAGTAAACAATTTAACAGATGCCCCGTCTGCAGCCAAACTTTAAAAATGTATAAAGCATATTTTAATCGTTTAACTGATACCATTCATCGGTTACAAACGTGCCCTTTCGGTTATTGCTTAATCGGTTATTTTGAGCATCCCCAACTAAACCGCATGTGCAAGCTCTATTTTTTTTTCTCTCACGGCCGCACGCCGGAGATCCGGCATGGTGCCGGAATACTTTAAGCCCTGGTAAGATCATGTTTATTACTAAGAAAACTAAATCAAAATTATATTTTAATTGAACACATCTGATCACATAAGGTACGCACAGAAAAGTCTGTTTAGTGTTGTGGAAAGGCAAAGCTGAATATCTGTGGTTAAACTGCCACCCAGCGGTCAAAAGCTGCTGGCGCACCAAGTACCGCTGTCGCCGCGGTATGAATGGCGCCATAAGGAACACATTAAAGTAGTAACATCTGTAGCATCTCTGGAGAGCAAATGCACGAAAGGAGGAAACAAGGCACAAAAATTGTGAGTCCGCCTCATCCGACGGAGCGAGAGCAGATCATTTGCACGTGAGCAGCCAGTGTTTTGAGAGCTCGCGAGCAGTTTTGTCCACGAACAGAGGAAACCGGCGCGTGAGCAAAGAGATTCGCTCTCTCGTATTACATGAATGCGCTCCCAACATGTAATACTGTGCTTGCAGCCTTTGTCAGTGAAATAACGCCATACTCCGCCAACCAAAATCATGTCACATGCACCCAAAGCGAACCTCCGCAAACACAGCGATGATGTTACATTTGCCGCGCACACTCAATAACAGAAAGCTGATTGGCTATTGCAAGTTGACCTCATTTGTAATTGTAATACCACAAATTACAATTGGACTAGTGAAATAAAGAACTACAACACCACGAAAGCCTAACAACAACAACAAAAAAGAATTTAAATGAGCATTAGATATAGCGTTACCTGGACAAAAATAAGACCAGTGCAAAAATATTTAAGACCTTGAACAGCGAATTTAAGACTTTTTAAGGCCTTAAATTTAGATTTTTAAATTTTAGACTTTTTAAGACCCTGCGGAAACCCTGTATTACAAATTAGTTATTAAAACTATTATGTTTAGAAATGTGTTTAAAAAAAACAGAAATCCGGGGAAAAAATAAATGGGGGCTAATAATTCAGGCGGGATAATAATTCTGACTTCAACTGTATATGTATATATATATATATATATATATATATATATATATATATATATATATATATATATATATATATATATATATATCAACAATGTATACAGCAATTCATATATGTAACCATGTGGACATGACAACATCAAAATACTATAAAAATAAATCTAAATATTTTTATGCTACTTACACCTAGGGATGGGCGATATGGCAAAAAAAAAAAAAAAATCACAATCTTTTTTTTTATATCAGTCGATACTAATAATTATCACAATAAGCATGCCAATCCCTTTGTGCAGCTGATTCACACATTATGTGAAATGTTCTAGCTGTCTGACAATATAAAGTTAAAACACATTTGGAGCAAGAAAAAGGTGTGTTAATGGTTACTGGATGAACTATCCTTTTATTGGCAATTATGGTTTATTTAGGGTGAAATATCCTTAATATATTTTATTTAGGGATGCTAACGATTACTCGATGATCTATTGATTGTCGATAACCCTTTAATTGATAGACCTTATCGATGACTGATTAAGCATGGATATTTAAAGGTTAAGTTATGCTTTGCGCTGTGAGACACAACTTTATGCATTACATAATCAAGTGTGTGCAGTTTACCTTAACTTATCCATATTGCGAGATGCATAAAACACTGTTATGCGCAGACCTCGGTTATATCTGCGGGTGTTTTAACCAATTTTATCTGACAGACTGGCATGAATAGGCCTATGCAGACTCTCATTTTAAAAATCAGGCATCACGGCGAGATATGCGTGAATAAATTGCACAGTTTGCATGTAAATAGACACGTGAACATTTTGAGACTTGATTCATTCACGCATTAAATTCACTTCGTTTGCTTGTAAAATTCACTTTTCAATAGATAATAAATTGTGCAATTTGCAAGCCAAATCTGGTGTTAACGACACAATAACAGGTCACAGAAGTCACTGAAAAGCATCTTCAGATGCAAAATTACAAATTAAATAATACTTAGTAAAAAATTACCTTTATTCCATAGTCTGTTGAAATTCTTGATTCTGATTGGCTGGAGGGTGTGCATTATTTCCCTTGAAACGCACAGGTAGTTCAAGTCAGTTTTGATCACAGTTCAAAATAAATGCGCTTCTCCCAAATGTTTCTAATTACCATAGCAACTCACATGTGCTGCACAGAAAACCGATGAGAACTGTTAATGGCGTACGGGAATCCGCAAAATTAGTAAAATACTCATAAATTATGCCTCAAAATCAAGTTTTAAGAGTTTTTCATACAAGAATATAGTTATTTTAAAGTCAAATCAGCAGTTTATGTATAAGGGTAGCGCATGTTTAAAAATGTTGGAAGCTCCAGGCAGTCAGCGGCAGTTAAAACGTGACATATAATTAATCTTTTGTGTATCTAACGGTCAGTCTTTGGACTTTTGAACCAATTATTTGTTCTCAGGTATTGCAGATATAAGTTTCATAATTAATTTACAACCGTAAATAATGTAATATTACACCAATCCTGCGTGTTTGGCTGATTGATTTTGTTTTGAAGAATATAAATAAAGCAGAATGTTCTCCTACCTGTCCTGATATGTTTTTTCTTTTGCTAAATTTCCCTATATACTTTACAGCAAACATTTCTGAAATGGGATTTGGCTGCTTTCTCTTTAATGCATCTTATGTGCCCTTTAACTGGTGTTTCCTAAGATACAGCTTTGTGAATGTTTTATTCCATCTGTATAGATTTGTATAGATTGTGTTTTAAAATTCGTAACATTATTTTACTTAAAGCAGTGATTGCAGCCTTTTTGTTAGATTAATTCCATGAGATCAATTCTATGAGAAAACATTGCGTTGCTAAAATCCTTTAACGCACGGCAAGCCTTTGATTATCCCTTACATAATTACTAGCTAGTGAAGGAGTTCTGTTTTAATATAACAAATAATCAAAGAGTAGAGTTTCACCCCAGATACATGTAAGGCACATACCTGTCAACCCTCCCGTTTTTCCCGGAATTCTCCCACATTTTACAGTTCTATCCCGCTATCATTGCGTAAAAGTAATTTCCCATATTTCTCCCGTATTTTCAGTATTTCTCTAAAGAGTGACAAATAAACATTAAAGAGCCGAGCCTCCCTATATGCAACCCACACCGCCGAACCACCAGGGGTCGCCCCTTGCTCTTAAATGTGAGTCTGTTCTGTGCTTTCGCTTTGTTTAGGCATGGAAACATTTTGAAATAAATATAAATACTGCGGGATTCCCTTTCCTTTTCATTACAGGTGCCGTCTCCCCTTCATATGCATTCTTCAAAACAATAATATAGCAGTGCATGACTGTCAGCTGACGTGCTCCATAGTTATAATAAGACACTGTTTCCCAAACGGATTCTGTACACGCGATTTGAAGCGGAGTGAAAGTCCAGGTTTTGGGTGCGTGTTTGAACAGACATATACCCATAATTAATAATAACAGTATCTAAAGATGTCGATCTTGGTGGGGTTTTTCAAACACAACTAATTTCGTCCTGAATGAGCATAAAAAGTTAGGAAAGCAATCAAAAGCTTGCATTATAATGTTAGATGTGTGCATTTTTAACGTGACACCTGTTATTTAATGAAGTGAAAAGGAAAAAATCCAAATAAATAAGAGATTCGTTCATTGCTTTTTAATCAGAATGTGTAAGTTATACAGTGAAGAAACTGTTAATGAGATTTGTTAGCTTAAATCTATTCCATTATAATAGCTATTAATTTTTATAAGCTGAACTGTTTTATAAGCTGACAATTTAACTGTTTATTTACTATGAAACAGCTCCAAATGAACAGTAGTAGTTTGGGAGTTTAGTAGTTTGGGGATTTTTTTATGGGGGGGGGGGGGGGATGTCACTTGAATTTCTGGGTGAACTAACTCTTTTAATGACTTTATACTTCAATATGTATATACAAACAACTACAGACATGATGGACAAAGACTATTTATGTTAATATGACGTTCTTGGGTGTTCTATTTTTGTGATCATACAGCACTGCTTAAGATCTTGCAGTAAGTACATCATGCGATGACAATCATCTTTGTTCACTATGAGTTTGTAAATGTTCTATCTAGAAAGTACTGTATTTTAAGAAGAACTTAAACCTTAGTTAAAAAATTTCCAAAGCCAAAACCTTAAGTTTATAAAGTTAGAAAGTTTAATTAATGCCAATATTAAGTAAAAAATGAATCAAGTGTTTCTTAACATTGCTAGTACCACATCACAAGCTCTGCTTCCGCAGCAAACAACCGAATCGTAGGATAGATGACATTTTTAGTCATATTGTATCATTTCCGCTACATTAATTCTGCCGTGGCGAGGCGCCACACCAAAATTTATTCCCGCCATGGCTACATCACAGCTTCTTATTCAAAACATTCAGTCGTTGTTTTTTATAGCGAGTAAGTCGCACCAAAATGTATTTGGAGGTAAGGGAATTATAGTAAACAACTTTTCTGTAATCATAATAGTTAGGAATGCCAATTTCAACCAAATTTCATAATCAATCATTTAATTTAATAATGAATAATTGATTGAATCACCACTCCATCATAAACACAATAAAGTTTTGAATGATTTGATACATTCAACTGACAAATCACCCAAGCCTTTTCCATTCGGTGAATTACAGTTATTAATAGCTTAGTCCTTATAAACAATCCCTTTATAAAATACATAATTTACAAATCTAGGGTAGGCTACTGAAAAATAAGCCAAATATGCAATATGATCCTTGCATAATGATCACAAGCTCAGCGAATCATACATATATAAAAATCACATTTATATCCCATATAAACTATAAATATAAAAAAACAAGAAATTTTAAGTAATGAAATATAATATGTAAAAACTCTAAACTATTATATAAAGTAGTAGGCTACAGGCTAAATAAAGGTGCCTCAACAGAGCTGAACATTACTGCGGTCACTGCACAGCACTCGCGTTTGTTTAAAGTTTCTTTAAAGAACAGACTATATTTGACAGAAAACACAATCTCGATGAACACTAGATGCTTGCTGACAACTAGGCTACATTATTTAGGGGCATTGGTTACAACAATAATAGGATGTTTTTTCCAACGTATGTTTCCTTTTTAATATTAAGGTATTTTCTTTTAAATCTGTAATACCACTATTGTCCCTCAACACCAGTAAAATAACCAGCCTTTGTATTTAATGTATTTTAAACAGGTATGTATTTGTATTATGTATTTTAATATTTTAATATGTATTTTAATGTAAATAAACATCATGTAGCCTACTTTTTGATTACCTGACCCACGTATTAACGGCATCACCATTAAAGGGTTATCAACAATCAAACGATCATAGAGTAATCTTTAGCATGCCTAGTAGTAGTGCTGTGTGTTATTTGTTTAACCCTTTAAGGTTATACATACTGACTGACTGACAGGAGCACCTGACAGGGCTGCGCGATGCGTGAGACCAGCAAACATGACATGGCTTTCAGTTATGATAGTGCTCTAAGAACTAAGTTTCCATAATAGCATGCTAATAGGACTTTGAATTTGCCAGTAACCTGGGTTAAGCGCTTCCGCTCAACTGTATGCCAATGCAAAAATCGGTGCATTTAAGGTCAGTTTTCTTTAAAAATCAGCGACCTCCACTGGCTGAGTGATATCTGATGTAAAGTGGGTCTCAGATTGTACAAGAAGCACTGCATTAAATTACATTTTCCCCATCATGTCTTCATAATATTAGCATTTATTTTACTCCATTATATTCAATGGAGCTTCTGCGCTAGCCTGACAATTCTGACGGGCGTGTGCGAGTAAACGGATTTTTGTCTCATTTTACGCTTGAACAACTAAATGAATGCCAAAGTTTGTTTAACTGAATGTATTTTAATTACATTACAACATCAGTGCTATAAAAGGAATCGTATAAAATGGAAAAAAATTCACAATAACAGGTCACCGGAAGTTTATCAGTATGGGAAAAACACTAGCTCGGGATATACCCTATTATACTTTATTTATAGATAAAGGTCTATGGTTCTGCACACATTTACTTTATCTTGTTGGAAATTATGGTCGTTTCATTTTATGTTAGGATGCATTAAGACAGGAAAATTCCTAGAGGAAACACTGTATTGCACAGCCCTACAATGTTGCAGAATAGGTTTTGCCCTGACCTCAGGATTAGTGCAGCATGAATATGGTCTGTCTTTACTTTCATTTTCTCTGCAGTTTGCAGCAAGAGGCAGTATCTGAATGCACAAAGAGACATTTAAAATAAAATAAATAAAAAATGAACAAAACATTAGATAAATATTTTAAAGCAAATGGTTAATGGATTATTTAATTGATTAGTAGAACAGTATGCCATATAAACTGGCATTGTATGCTGATAATTTTCAGTGGCTTAAAAAATAATGCATCCCCAACAATAGGCCAAAAAACAAAGACTATTTTGTCTGTTAGAGGTGGGCAATATGAGGTAATATACCATATACCAAGGTTATAATAGTTTTGGATTTTTCATTAGTTTTAGTTTCTGTTTCATTTTGCCTTTTTGTTTTTAAATTCAGTTAATTTTGATTAGTTTTTATAGGTAGATTTACTAGTTTTTATTAGTTTCTATATTTTTAAATGACTAGTTTAGTTTTTATTAGTTTCAGTATTAGTTTTAGGTTTTTTTTTCTAAATAAGGATATTTGTTGGGTTCAAGATTTAAAATCAACAGAATAAATATTGTATAATAAAAACTCAGTCATACATTTTTTGAAACCTGTTTTAGAGGATACATGAACACTATCAAATTCAAATACACATCCCACAAGATAGCATCCTTAAGTACAATATGTGTACAAGGCTGCTCTGAGATTAGATACACAGTAGTGATGGCAAGTGTAGATATTTAACGCGGATGTTAGGACTCAACATACCAAATTTATGTAGTCAGCAATAGTAATTTCAGTCAGTTAAAACATCACCATGATCTGAAAAATGTCTTACAGTAAAGTTTTGCAACCCAACTAAACCATGATTCACTTAATTGAATTCCATTACGGTTTTCTGTTATGAATTACACTTATGTTTTTCACCAGATCTTCTCATTTAAACCCTCGGTTTACCCGTGGTGCTGTAGTTCAAGATTAGTTCAGTCACAGTTGGCTGTCTTGTACTGTTTGTGTTCGGTTCACTGAATCACGCATGCACAGTATTATCGGTTCACCGCTTCTCAAATTTGATCTCAGTGTATTGTTACTGTTCTATAAATTGAATGAGAGTATATATTGGATTATTTCAAATCAGAGGTGGGTATTAGGCTTGTTAAAAAGTAAGTAGTCTGTGGATAAGTGCTTACTGGAGACGTGAATCGTTTCAAATGATTCAGTTTGTTTTGGTGAACTCGTTCAACCGGTTCACTTAGAAGATCCGGTTAAAAAGATTTCTTTGCAATTGTGATACAGAAATAAAACCCATTATTGGGCACAAATGTGTTAAAGTAATAGTTTTAAGTGCCTGTGCTGTCACCATGCAGCTGTCATGTCCACTCGTTGTTTTTGACGCAGAAGCAACAGCGAGGACTGACTGAAGGAGAAACAGCTCGATGGCAGCAGGATTACAGACTCTGAGGTGCCGTACGGGTCAAACAATTATGTTCAAATAATTTTAGTTAGTTTCAGTTAGTTTTGTATGTACACAATCAGTTAATTTCAGTTACTTCCTTTTTTTTTTAAAAACTCTCATTTTTATTTTTATTTCAGTTCACGACAATTATTTAAAATTTTTGTTTTCGTTTTCGTTAACTTAAATAACCTTGCCATGTACATCCTGCTTTCTGCAGCTGTTTGACAGTGTCATCATTAACTTCATTGTTTAAAAAAATTAAACTAATTAAATAAAAAAAAGGTCTTTTCACTTGTTTGGCCAAAAACGGAAAGTGATTCCTGTTTCTTTATGCACTTACGTTGTTGTTTTCACAAAACATTCAGTGCACTACTAATAAATAAATTCGAATTGAACAGTATCCACAATATTGCAAAATCAATTTACTATTTTCATTTTCTGAAGTTTTTGGTATGGGAAGGCTCTTTTTGTGTTGATGTAGGCATATTAAAGGTTTTAATTTCATTATTGAATAAAGTTATTATTTTTTTTTATATTATTATTGCTAACATCAATATTAAATTAACTACAATTGATTTTCTGCTTCTCCATGCCATAGTATTGTGTTTTGGCGATCTGACAGGCGGACGATATGGCAATATAAAAATTCAGCATATCACCCAACATTATTTTGGAACTGTTGTTTCTAAAATACCTGCAGGTGTGGTTGGAAAAACTCATCACGTTGGCCATGTCTTCTGGATATGGCTGAAAATAATGTTCATCAGATGGAGATATAGTCTGCATAGGATCAAGAAGAACAGTACTATGTTTAGTTAGTCTAATTATGTCAATCGCTAATTTAAAAGTAAATAAATCCCTTACTTACTCCCTTAACATCTGGAGGTGAGATGCTTAGGTGTGGACTGACTCTGTCCCTTTCAATCTGTGTGGTGATCAGTGATAGCCAAATTCTGAAAAATAAGGGGCCCATTTCAGTAAGGAGGTTTAACCATCTTAGAGTTTAAATTTAATGCTAAATTCTCATGCTGCACTGAAAGATTTGGACCCACAATTTTGGACCCACACTGCACAGTAAAAATTAGGGTGCATCGATGCTCACCATGCTCCCTTATCAAATGTTCTACAATTAAATTATAAATTACATTATAATTATTAAATTATAAATCTTGTGAATTCACAAAACATAATGACAGACATGCTTTAAGTTATCTATTTGTAATTAACCATAAGTTAACATAATAGAACAATCTAGCAAACAAAATAAGTAATTATTATTATAATTAGTATCAACAATAGATAAACTATTGATTTGTCCAGCTATGTTCATGTCAACATCATTGCCTACCTGACACCTTCATACTATGCATTTAACTGAGAATTAGACTAGAAAATAATTAGAATGAAAATGACAAAACTTTAAAAATAAATAAGTAACACAATTTCAAAATTGCAAGGTTATATACTGTATAGAGGCGGCCAATATGGCAATATAAAAATTCAGTATATCGCCTAACACTACTTTGGCCTAGGGATGGACAAAAACTCACCATGTTAGCCAAGTTTTCTGGATACGACTGAAAATGATAATGTTCATCAGATGGATAATCTGCATAGGATCAAGAAGAGCAGTACTATGTCTAGTAAAGCCTAATTATGTTATTTCCTAATCTAAAAGTATATAAATCTTATGTGGTCATCAGTGAAACCTAAAACCTGAACAACAAGGCAACAAGGAGTAGTTTTTTTTAATTTTTATTAGCATTTCAGTGTTTCAACAAAAACATGCCATAAGCCTGCTGGAGCATAATACAGAAGGGAGGTTAAAGTCCCCATGAATCTGAAGCTGCGACTGTTGTTTTTTCATACTGTGACTCAGTTCCTAAGGAAATAAAATATTAAATGAGAAAACAGTGGGCGTGGCTTGTTTTTTCTACTGCGAGCTGATTGAATGTAGTAAAGTTGACATTTCATTCAGAAAGATCGGTAAAAGTGTTTAGGTTAGAGTTACACCATTTCTGTTTGTTGTCAAAGCTGACAGTTACAGCAGGGTAGTTAAACATGTTAGCCATGCCCAATACCTAAAATATACATAATCTGACAATTCAACTGAAAAAACAAAACAAAAAAAACAGAAAGTGCATTTTCAGCTGTTAATTTCAGATGGGCAAACATTTTTTTTTTTCTCTTAAGGACATGCACAGATTAATTGTTCATCACAAAACTATTAATGTGAGCTAACAAAAGGATATTATTAGTTTTGATTTCTTGGGGACTTAAGTAAAAAACCTATGAATGTTAACCCTGAAATTAAAGAAACTCTAGGTTTTCCATTTCAGAATGGGAAATTAATTAACCTAATTAATTAAATTAAATTTATTACATTTAACTTAAAGGCCATTGCAACATTATTTCTTTTAAATAACAACAATACAATTTACTCTCTCACCTCAACGTCTGATCCTGAACCATCTGACACCTTAAAAAAACATCTTCAGGTAAGACTTCATACATTCTTATAATACAATATAATTAATTATTATACATTTAATTATTAAACTTTTACTTAAATACCATTGCAAAATTATTGTTTTTTAATAACAACAATAATAATAATAATAATAATAATAATAATAACAACTCTCTCACCTCAACATCTGCAGTGTGTGATCCTGAATCTTCTTTCACCTTTAAAAAAAACATCTGCTGGTAAGACTGATAAAACATACTTTTAATAAAAGAAAAGTAATTAGTTTAATATAATAGTTATATTTAATAAATTTATAATATAATTAAAATGAATGGACTTACATCCAAGTGACCTCCACGAGGACATTTAACTATGTTTATCGGCTCTACAGTTTCTACTTGTGTTTTGGCATTCTAAAATTAAAACTGACAAAATTATTAACAGCAATACTCTAGAATGGTAGGAAGTAGAATTTACAAAGTAATTAATTTACTAACTTTAAAAGTTATGCCTCACACAGTCCTTATATAAACTTCATTTATTGGGTAAAATTAATAGTTGTCTACTTTGTTAACTAGCTTATTATTATTATTATTATTATTATTATTATAAATTATATGAATTTGATTAATAATATTGCACGTGTTGTATTATGGAGAGGTATTTCTGTTGTGTAGAAGTTTTATAAATCATGTTCTCGTTTGAGAAATGCATGGAACCCTTGCACTGTAACGTACATTATGACTGTAGTTGCTGACGCTGTAACCAAGGTAACAGTCAGTGTTGCCAAATTGGGCGGTTTTGAATTTGATTGTGCGGGTAAAAAACGACATAGGCGGGTAGAGAAAATTTGGGTGGTTTTAAACGTCGCGCCCCCAAGCCTTATCTCACATTAACACATTAAAAATAATTCGTAAATTTGACTATTCAGTCAGACTTACAACAATCGCATTTGCACTGTTTTTAGTATGTAGGGGAGTGCGGGCCACAAAGTAATGCGAGGTAAAATGTAACAAAATAGTTTTAAGGTATTTGCTGTTTAGGGTTAACCATGGCATGCTTCCGAAGTTTTCACAGTGTCGGCAGACGTCTTGCTGCCAATTATTGGAAAAGTTCGGCAAAATTTGGATGAGAAACACAGGAGAAACCATTTTTGCGGCATAAAAGTATATTTTATTATACTATTTTAGCAAAAAAAAATAAATAAATCTGTGAAAGTATGTAAGTAAAATCTTATATTCTTGTGATTATCGTCTTCTAGGCTAAAAGATGGAACCATTTTAAAAGATGTAAAACACATAGCGACTGCTTGCCAGTTTTGAGGAAAACAGGACACAGTGGGGTTAGTTGTAACAAGGTGTTACAAATAAGCTATTGGACACCAATTAAACTAACAAAATTGTTGTATTTTGAGTGTAATGTTGGGACCTTTTTAAATAATGTTTTCTTAATAGAGAATATTTTTATTGAAAAAAATAATTGTATGGCTAATAATGCAAATAAATGCATTGCATAATAATGCAAATAAATCCAAATGTGTTTATCCAATAGATAAATAAGTAAACATGCTGTGCTATGTAGAATTAAAAAAACTGAGTTAAGTACTGAGGAAATATACTAATCAAAGTAAACTAAATTTAAATTACGCCACTGGAAGTGACACCAACTCCTGTGTTTGTTGTTGACGCCTTTCTGACTTGACTGATTCCCCGATTCACACGGGGCTTTAGCATCAAGGTGGCTGAATTTGAGGTGGACGCGATCGTCAGCGTCAGCCAATGATATTAGTCCACATGGCTACTGTCTGATCCACAATTCAGTTCAGCAACGCTTGAATTAATTTATTGAAAGAGTGATGTCAAGCCATGCCCAGCTGAATTGTGGATAGCTTTGCTAGCTGCAGAAATTGGGAATTTCTTAAATTAAGCAGCAACGGAAGCATTGGCCAATTATGTCGCTTTATGCAAATACTCCAGCTCAGACAGTAGCCGATTGCGGACTAATTTCATTGGCTGACACTGCTGTGATTATGGCATCAGCCCTAACTCCAGACACGCCCTCCGTCAAGTGTTGACGCTGAAGCCCCGTGTAAATCAGCGTATAAGGATTCACTGCAGCGCCACATGGGCGGAGCTAGCCTCCAGCTATGCCAATTTGGCTCTGCAGCAGCAACCTCTGAAGCGAGCGGGAAATTAAAAAATAATCAAAGTGCCAAAGTGGTCAAAATATAAAAAAAGTTACAGAAAGGAGTGGGAAAGTAATTCTGATCTCAAACAATGGATAACACCATCCAAATTCAGCAATATGGACATAAGGGCTGACTTAAAGACAACCTAGGTTAGCCCTTTTTTCAGATTTAATATAAGTCTTTTGTGTCCCCAGAATGTGTCTGTAAAGTTTCAGCTTAAAACAACCATCAGAGTATTTGTTATAGCTATCTGAAGTGTCTGTATTATAGGCGGTAAAACTTAGTTGCTGATTTTTTGTACTGGGCCTTTAAGGCTAGTCCTCGTTCCCTCGTTCCCACGTGCCTGTCAACAACATGCCTCAGTCGCCGCCCTCGGCTGCCTCAGGAAGTAGATCTCACGTCGTGTTTGTGAGAAATACTACAGTAAGAACTTTACCAATCAGTATTTGATGCAACCATGAGTCACAAACAAAGTCGTTACAAAGTTCACGCGCACACACAGCGAGGACACGCGCAAACACACCAATAGCGCAGACACCCACACACACACAGAGAGAGAGAGAGCGCGCGTTTAGCGTCGCACTCTGTTTGCATACATATGTGACAGGATACAGGTTAATCCTCACTGCTGTATGAATATCTGTTATGTTAATGTACAAAATAAACCTGATTTAACATCTATTTAACAATTAATGATTTAACAAACTGGGATTGAAGTGTCTTCTTTTATAATTGTTCTGACACGCGGCTGTGCTGATGAAGTAAAGCTAAGCTAAATCGCTGTAATTCATTACACACATGCACTGTTTTAAAACATTTTAAACTTACTCTTGATCACATTTGATGATGATTGATGATCCTAGCGAACTGAACAGACCTTTTATTCCCGGTTGCTTTGCGCACAACTTATCTTGTTGATATGATTATACACGTGAGTACCGGGACATGTTAACACACACAGGTGTCAATCAATTCGGTGGGCGGGGGCACCACACTCCTACATAAGGTTGCGGTCGATCTGAAAACCGCTCCAATTGGTCCACCATTTTTATGTTGTTAAATTTGAAAAAAAAAAAAATACATCTACACTATATCTAAACACATGTCTGTGCAAACAGCTTTAAAAGTAGATTTTTCACCATAGGTGCCCTTTAAACGCGCTGTTTTTGTAATGGCATTCAGTTCACTGGAAGCACTTAACCCAGGTTACTGACAAATTAAAATCCTTTAGCATACTTCTGCATATACCCTATTGTTAAAATGGTCTTCTAGTGAATCAGATAGTCACATTGCTTTGTCTATAATGAATAACCTGTGCTGTAAATTGAGCAGTTTTAGGTTTACTGTCAAATAAACTGCAAATAGCTGTAGCTACAGTATCAAATTAAGGCCCTAAAAGGAATTTAAAAGTCTTAATCACATTTTTACGAGGTCTAAAATTTTATTTAAACGTTGTCCAAAGTGTTTGACTCCAAAAAGGCATAAATATGCAGTTGAAGTCAGAATTATTTGCCCCCCTTAGAATTTTTTTTCTTTTTTAAGTATTTCCCAAATTATGTTTAACAGAGCAAAGAAATTTTCACAGTATGTTTGATAATATTTGTTCTTCTGGAGAAAGTCTTGTTTGTTTTATTTCAGCTAGAATAAAAGCAGTTTTTACTTTTTTAAGACCAATTTAGGGTCAAAATTATTAGCCCCTTTAAGCCATTTTTTTTTTCGCAGACAGTCTACAGAACAAACCATTGTTATACAATAAATTGCCTAATTACCCTAACCTGCCTAGTTAACCTAGTTAAGCTTTTAAATGTCACTTTAAGCTGTATATAAGTGTCTTGAAAAATATCTAGTCAAATATTATTTACTGTCATCATGGCAAAGATAAAATAAATCAGTTATTAGAAATTAGTTATTAAAACTATTAAGTTTACAGATGTGTTGAAAAAAATCTCTCCGTTAAACAGAAATTGGGGGAAAAAAAACGGGGGCTAATAATTCAGAGGGCTAATAATTCTGACTTCAAGTGTATGTATTTTCCTTCTAATATTAACATCGGCGTGCTTGATCCACACAATTGGTTCGGGCTGGGGCGCGTCCAGCCAAGCTCCTTCAGCTGGTGATGTCACATAATTTGTGAAAAATGCGGGAGAGTGATGTGATGCTTTCCACATGTAGAGAAACCATAGAGTTAAACAGATGGCAACATTTGAATGTGTAAGTTTACATACTCCTGGTTGGAGAAAGACGAGTTTAAACAGTGACTGAAGTATGGAGACAGAATAGACGCAAAAGAAATTCATGCAAAAGACACAATGTACACATGCGTAGCCAAATTCACGTGCATAAAACCAAATTCATGTGCGTAAAATATTTATACATATTCATAGAAACAATTCACGTGCACAAAATAAAATACATATTCATAAAATATGTTTCACAAATGCAAAACACCATTTGCAAATGTATGAGTGTAGAAAAACATTTTGAATGTTTAAAACTTGCGAGTTCATCTTGATTGAGAATGTGTAAATCCTCTTTCACATACAGATAGTGTGTGTGTGTGTATTTTTGAAACTGTTCTGGCAGAAGCAGGCAACTCGTACCTTTCAGCCAATCAGGTGAGAGCTGTTTTCGATGTCACCGACTCTGCGCTCCTTTTGCGCAGACTGTTCCTCTCCAGCATGACGAACGGAGAAAAACATGCACAGGCTTCAAGCCAGAACTACTAAGTTCCTAGACTTTCACTGACTAAAAACGTAATTTGCATTAAATCTAAAGAATTGAAACAGGCTGTTGTTGTGCTTTAGTTGCCTAATATATAAAATATACCCTATCATTCGGTAATAAATATAAAAATATACTTTTTAATTATTCTTATGAGTTTATATTTTCTTTATTACACTAGAAACTAAAGAATTGACAATGAAAATATGACAACATAAACTAAGTGTTTATTTGTTTATCACAGGCTGTAGTAAACTTATTTCTCTCCTTTTCCCAGAAGTTGAAAATCGGGCTAAAACCCTTGTAGTCTGAGCTGTAGGCTTTATTTGACTGTATTTGATTGACTGAGACAGCGACTCTGAACAAAAAACTAAAGTGCTGTCCAGCTAAATATTCTGATTTGCTGGTGGTCAAGGACATTATAGCCTAAGTAATAAAATAAATTAGTAGGCTAATGTGAAAGCAGTATGATATGTTAATCTGGTTGATCATTTTTCAGAATTAAATGCAATGTTTTATTGCCTCTGGCCATGCCCCTTTGCGGCGCAGGGTGTGTCCGTGTGACAAATGTGTGTAACCAGACGCCCTTGTGATCTAACTAGCCCAGATGTATTTTTTTGTAGTCCCTAAACTTCATTAACTGTAGGCTTTGCTAAGCTAAAAAAAAACCCTAGTGTCTTACAATCAGAGATGAACTTTGAGTGTCTTACATTCAGAGATGTTATTTATGTTCACACAGCTACATTACACATCAACTAAAGTTTACAATATTATATCATAGTGGACCACCCCTTTAAAGAATATCTGCTTGTGTGTTACAGATGCTGTGAGAAAGAACCATGTCTCCCATGCCGCCACTAATGATTTATCTATTCATTCATTTTCTTTTCGGCTTAGTTCCTTTATTAATCCGGGGTCACCACAGCGGAATGAACTGCCAACTTATCCAGCACATGTTTTACGCAGCGGATGCCCTTTCAGCTGCAACCCATCACTGGGAAACATCCATACAAACTCATACACTACGGACAATTTAGCTTATTCAATTTACCTGTAATGCATGTCTTTGGACTGTGGGGGAAACCAGAGCAGCCGGAGTGAGGTGATAGCACTACCTACTGCGTTGCCGCCACAAATGATGTCATTGTTTAACCTGTGATACGATGGTTCAACCTGGCAGCTGACAGGGAAAGCTCAAGGAGTTGGCCCACTGTCAGTACCTTGACTCAACAGTGAACTCTTTGAAATTGTCATTTAAAATAGTAACATTCTGTTCAGCAAAGTCTATAATTAATTCTGTTTTTAATCTCCTTTTACTCTTTTTCATGTAATATAATGCTTTTATGAATTAAAACAAAGTTAATGGTACAATTTTTTCATTGTGTTTTATTTGTTCTGGTCAGTGTATATATAATACAACTTTGAAAATAGGTAATTACTGACATATTTACCCTATTTAATTAACTATTTTTATCTATTAACTGTTTTTTGTGATTGACTTAAAGGATTTATTTAGATTTAGAAGTTTTGAGTGATTAAGGCAGATATTTTAAATATGCAAGCTTTTATTGTGTAATGTTCTGTAGATTTTAGATATTTCTTTAGGTAGTTTTGCCCAGATTAGTTTTGAATTAGGAAACTCAAGGTATCATGAAGGATAAGCATTTTATTAAGCTTTGTTAGTAAGTACGTAGTAAATATAGACATGAAGGCTTTTGCTTTAAAGAGTTAACTGCTATATTATGAGCACAAAGTATAGAGAGATGTTACCGGATGCTAGCGCATCCTGTTTTTGGGTGGGGGTGATGGAGAGTGACAAGATGTATAAGCTGTGTGTACGTGCTCTGAAACATCTGCCTTAAAAGGTAAACTGTTAAGAGAAGATGCATAGATACTAGGAAGAGGAATATCTGGTTGCTGAATGGTCAAACTCTCAAGACAACACCATATAAGGTTAGAGAGTGTGTGAGAGACAGTATAAAAAGCATGAAGCACAGTATCATGGGCAGAGGCTGATACAAAAGTACATCTCTCCTGCGCAGAAATTGTATTCTCTAACTTCTTGCATTCAAAATAAAACTTCTTAATTTTCAACTCAGATCTCTGTCAATTTTTGAACATGCAATGGACCATTTGAGTCCTACAATCAGCACCAAATTATGTGCTAATGAATGGGTCTGGATCGGATTTGGATAAGCTACTTCATCAATGGGTCAGGGTCCAGATCGGATCCGGGCCGGATAAGCTAGTCTATCAGCGGGTCTGGATTGGATCCTAGCCGGATGAGCTATTCTATCAGCGGATCCGGATAATAATAAGTATTGTAGGAACTCAGCCATATTCTAAGGGAAGTTAAAACCAGCAGTCATGGAAACCTCATTGCGCTCCCTTCGTATCCTTCTTAATTAAGTATCGCCCAGAGCCTAATTCCAATACACACTCTTCTTCCACCTTTTTAAGACAAAGGATGTGTTGTAACCACGTGTTAATAAGTAATGGCCCATCGGGAAAATCCAGCCATTTAGCCCCTCACATGACTACGTTAATTAACTTACACCCAAAGGAAGAAAGACACATGTTTTCTCCATTCCTGTATTTAATATGTTTGCAGAGTTTAATTTTTTCTATTCTTTTTGACGAGTTGTCATTTGGAAATATTCCTTTAATGTAGGCTTTTTTAAACCAGTAGGAATTTTAATGTCATGGCCATGGCATGATTTATGCACTTGATATATGCAATAGTATTATATTAATGTTAATTTATATTTAAATCACATTTAGACATTTAAATCAGTCCCAGAAATAATCTGCATGTGCATTAGGCTACTCTTAACCGCACTGAGAAAAACCAAAAGTAAAACTAAACCTTATATAAAAAGTGCAGTACTTTAAATGTCCAGTAGGTGACAGGCCAGAACCACAAGTGACTATATGCGACTGCACTGTAATGATAGTGATTTAGAAATATATGTTTTGGGGGCCCGAATCTTATTATATTTGTCACCAGTTGCGGCCTGGTGGGAGAAGGGGGGGCGGGGGGCTTAAATGGCCCATGGGCCAACATTTGAGACCCCTGTTCTCTTTACAGATAAGTGGGACATTTTTCTGTAGCTTCTTGCTTAATGTAAACAGGAACTGTCTTATTGGTGAATGGAAGTTTGCTTTGGCCACAGAGACCTATGCAGGGCAGAAGTTCCAGATTTATGTGCACATTTATAGCAGCTTATGATGTTAAACTCTTTTCCATTATTTTTAATGACAATTGAGAATTGTTTCCAGATGTCAGCCACTTTATTGTTTATCCTCAACTTCATGTATTCACTCCATTTCAATTGTATTTCAAATCCCAACGGTCCCCGCAAAATGTTTCTGACAGCAAAGATAGAAAGGCCCCTTCCTATTATATAAAATAATCTTAGTGTAAGGTGTGAAAAAAAATTGTGAGAAAAATATTTTTGTTGAGACTTGTGTATTGTTATTAATAATATCTGCTAATACTAATATAGTTGTTTTTGAATCACAGATGCAAACTGATAGATAATGAGCAGTATAATGGAGATGGACAGATAAGCAGTGGAGTGGACAGATGAGATAATCCCTATGACAAAAACATCAGCCATGATGTATGTCACACGTACTGTATGGCTACAGTTGAACAGAATCTTGGCACAAAAGTATGTGATTGTTTAGATACTTGTGAGCTTTGACACAATAATTTATATTGTGGACTAAGTTGTAAATAAATTAAATACAAATAAAGAAACTCATGTTCTAGGTCTCCACTTTTACTCCGTCACACATATGGCCCATTAGAGGCCCTTTTTTTTGTCTTTAAAAGTTCAAGAATGACAATCAATATTCATGACAAAGGTCCACCTATGCATACTGTCTTTCTAACAAAAAAAGTGTCTTATCAAATGTAAATCCAATATATTGTTTAATTTGAATAAGTAAACGGAGTGATGGCGACGCAGTGGCGCAGTAGGTAGTGCTGTCGCCTTACAGCAAGAAGGTCACTGGTTCGAGCCTCGGCTGGGTCAGTTGGCGTTTCTGTGTGGGGTTTGCATGTGTTCTCCCTGTGTTCACGTGGGTTTCCTCCGGGTGCTCTGGTTTCCCCCACAGTCCAAAGACATGTGGTACAGGTGAATTGGAAAGGCTAAATTGTCCGTAGTGTATGTGTGTGAATGAGTGTGTGTGGATGTTTCCCAGAGATGGGATGCGGCTGGAAGGGCATCTGCTGCGTACAACAAATGCTGGATAAGTTGGCAGTTCATTCCCCTGTGGCGACCCCAGATTAATAAAGGGACTAAGCCGACAAGAAAATGAATGAAAACGGAGTGATTTTCAGATCATTTTGTTTCTAAAGCCTGGGGTTCAGGAATGGGCAATTTCGGTCCTCGAGGACCACTGTCCTGCAGAGTTTATCTTCAACCCAAATCAAACACACCTGACTGCAGCTTTCGAGTGATCTTGAAGACACTGATTAACTTGTTCAGGTCTGTTTGATAAATGTTGGAGCAAAATTCTGCAGGACATCGGCTCTGCTGTCAACAAACCGGAATTGCCCATCCTTGACATATATGATAAATTTCGAAGCTTTAATGGGCTGTAGTGAAGAGTGTGAGGAGCAAGCAATATCTCCAGGTACTCCTTTGAATACCAGACCAAAAAAGTGCACCTCAACTCATGGTTTTAGAATGGAATGGTTTTAGACTAAAATAATTGTTTTGGTTTCAAATCCAAATTTGTGATTACCACAGTCAACCATGGTAAGCACAAAGTATTCATGGTTTTGCTACATTAACCATAGTTTGACCAGTTATAGTTGTGATTATACACATCTGAGGTCTGAGGTTGAGTTGATGAGGAGTAGCAGCTAAATATAGCTGTTGGGACAGAGCAGCAAGTCAGAAATTATGGCAGGCTGACAACAGACCAAGACAAAGCCGGAAGTATGAGGTATCCTGGCAGTGCTGTTGGGATGACAGGCAACAGTGGTGATAAAGCAGGAATGAGCCAACATGGAGCAGATAAATTGGAGAGCTGAGGTGTGAGTGTACAGGCAGGAGGCGGAGATAAAGAGACCACACAACCGGAAGGTGCTTGTGATAGGGAGTCCCACATAATGACATGGGCTGAGGGTGAGCATGGGACAACAGTAACAGGGGACTAAGAATGGCTGCAGAGATGGAAGGAACAGACACCCAAAGCACCTGCACAGACAGCTCAGGAACTGGCTGGTACATGTATGTGCAGCAGAGTAGGGAATGGGTGTTTAATGATGAGGTACTGCATGATATAGACAAGTGGTTGGACAGAACCAATGGGAGCACATGGGAGTAACTGATTGACAGGACCTGCAGGGAATGTGACAGTCCATAAATCTCATAGTTGAAATGGTCTCAGAAGGTGGAGGTTCTATTAAGTCCCTCCTAATCCCCTTAATGGTGCTGTGTGTAAGGTTTTGACTCTTTTAAAGCATAAAAATACCATAATATGTTTGCATATATTTAAGAAACATGCTATGTGAACATTCTTGTTAATCTGAAAAACTGTTGCCGGAACGGCTGTCTTTGTTTTGGTCATTTTAACCTGCCCCGTGCCAGTTTAGCCAATAATGTTTCAGCACCCCTGGTTACCTTGGTAGAAAACTGCTTATTTCATTCATGCTTATTTATTTCATTCATGCCTTCCCCACCACATACCCCCACCTCCCATCTCAGGCCGGGCAGCCGTCCAGCCTGCAGCTCCCCCCCTTCCCCAACCCGGGAGAGGAAGTCCGCTACAACCACCTGCATGTCCGGCCTGTTGGTATCCTTCATGTGGGGGAGATACTAGAGGGTGGCATGATCCAAACAGAGGACGAATTCTCTGCCCACAAGATAATAGTAGAGAGTGAGAATTGCCCACCTAATTCCCAAACACACTTTTTCTATGGTTCTGTACTTAGCCTCCCTGTTGGAGAGTTTGCGGCTAATGTACAGCACTGGCCTTTCCTCACCCTTCACCTCCTGGGCAAGAACTGCCCCCAGACCACGATCGGAAGCATCCGTCTGCAAAATAGATGGGAGAGCAAAATTAGGAGCGTGTAATAGCGGCCCCCCTGCAAAGTGCAGCTTTAACCTTGGTGAAGGCCTGTTGGCACTGCTCCGAACACTTAACAGTATCTGGTTCCCCCTTTTTAGTGAGATCAGTTAGGGGACTGACAGGGGCCGAATATTTAGGAACAAATCGTCTATAATATCCCGCCAGCCCTAAAAACTGTCTCACCTCCTTTTTGGTCTTGGGCCTTGGGCAGGTTGCGATAGCTGCAGTTTTATCAACTTGGGGCTGCACCTGCCCATGACCCAAGATACCAGATACCTCTCCTCCACTCGCCCAATTGAGCACTTTCTCGGGTTGGCCATGAGCCCGGCCCACCTCAGCACCGAAAATACTGCCCGCAAATGCTGCAACTGCCAATCATTACTAAAGACAATGATATCGTCTAAGTAAGCAGTGGCATATGCCGAGTGCCAGGCGAGTATTTTATCCATTAGGTACTGAAACGTGGCCGGAGCCCCAAACAACTCGAACAGAAGCGTCACGAATTGGTGTAATCCAAACGGCATCATGAAGGCCGTTTTCTCTCGGGATATTGGAGTTAAGGGGATCTGCCAATATCCCTTTGTTAAATCCAATGTCGAGTAATAGCGAGCAGCACCTAACTGGTTGAGCAACTTGTCATTCAGCGGCATTGGATTCGCATCAAATTTTGATACAGCATTTAGTTTGCGATAATCTACACAGAACCGGACCGTGCCGTCTGTCTTAAAAAAACCAAGACGATCGGGCTGGCCCAGTCACTGTGTGATTCTTTTACTACCCCCATCTCCAGCATTTTTCTCAATTCATCCTGAATCACTTTTTTTGTGTTCAGGTAGGCGGTACAGGCGGGTCCTAACGACCACGCCCGGTTCGATCTCGATATGGTGCTGAATCATATTAGTACGACCGGGCAGGGGTAAGAACACATCTGCATATTCCTGTTGTAGAAGACGGACATCAGCAAGTTGGGCGGCCAATTCTGGGCACCGCTCTGTGGTCCCAGATCATCCTGGGCTCTTGCCACTTGGCGAGTTATTTAGAGCTGGAAGAAGGCAGCAGTACAAGTACTTTATCTCCCGGTGTAAATGTTCATAGCTTAGTTCCCTTGTCATCGCGCCAGCGTTGTTCACTATGGGCCTATATCCCAATTTTTCGTGTCTTCGTGAACAAATTTACGAATAATTGCTTTAAGTGTGCGATTAAACCGTTCCACCAGTTCATCTGTTTGTGGGTTATAGACACTGGTGCTAATCGATTTAATGCCCAACAATTTATATCCCTACTGAAAAAACAGCTTAAACCAGCCTAGGCTGGTTTGCTGGTTTTAGCTGGTCGACCAACCTGTTTTTGAGGGTTTTTGGCCATTTCCAGGCTGGTTTCCAGTCATTTCCAGCCTGGCCTTAGCTGGTCAGGCTGGAAAATGACCAGCTAAAACCAGCATGATTGGCCTAGCCAGGCTGGGAGCCCAGCCAAAACCAGCTATGTCCAGCTTAAACCAGGCTGGTCAACCTGGTTTTAGCTGGATTTAGCTGGTCATTTTCCAGCCTGACCAGCTAAGACCAGGCCTAGGCTGGTTTAAGCTGGATTTTTCAGCAGGGATAATTAACAAGGTGCCTTGGTCAATAAGGATTTCTTTGGAAATCCACACCTGGGAGATTAGGCGGAAAAGAGCCTCCGCGACACTTTGCTGAGATGTTGCGGAGAGCTACAGCTTCCGGGTACCGGGTTGCATAATCCACTAGAACCAATGCAAACCGGTGCCTGCGTGGGAATCGCTTTAATGGTCCAATGAGATCCATACCAATTCTCTCGAAGGAATCTCCATTTTGGGTGGGCGCAATGGCGCTTTTGGACAGGCCGGTCGATTTACCAGCTCACATTCAGGGCATGCAGCGCACCATCTGCTGTCCCCGTGAATGCCCAGCCAAAAAAACTAATCGGACCATGAGGCGATATAGTGTGGCCACTTGACCTAAATGTCCTGCCATAGAGTTAGCATGAGCTGCCTGGAAAAGCATTTCCCGACGGCTTTTAGGAACCAATTATTGGGTAGTATCTTCTTTTGATTAAGTGTCTTGGATCACTCGATGCATCTTGTTTTAAATGATCGCAAAATAAAGATAGCTGAGATGTCGCTGTCACCCTTAAATAATATTTCACAGTTTTAAAAAAATGATAACCGACAGAAAACTGATAAACAGTTTAAAATTGAAACTACAATTACAGTTCCCTCGTTATTGTAATTTTTTGAGGAGAAACAATAAAAACTCGACGTTTCGAACAATGCGTGTGTGCATGCACGTAAATTCAAACAATATACATGAGTGGCGATGGCAAAAAGAAAATAATCCTGAGGAACATCGAAAGTTTCAAAATGAGTGAGCAGAAACATTTGTTTTTATTGAAAGCTCTGGTGCTCTGCTCTCTGATTTGAACAAAACGCATTTCCTCACAGAAGTTAACCCTTGCTTTTGGGCATCCCTCTTCCGACCTCTTTATGCAGCCCAAAGGACTGAGCAGTCCCGGGAGACACCTGCAAAAACCCAGAGTTGGACCATGGGCCATATGGCCATTTAACGCCGGCACAGACCTGGACAGTCTCGTCCAGCCTGGCACCTCTTTGTGTTGAAAAAGGGATCATTTGTCCCGATGGGCTTTCAACCAAGGCTGAACCTGGATGCTGGTGTCCCACGCGACACTTTTAACACAGGAGACAGGGATCATTTGTCCCAATTGGGACTTAGCCAAGGCTGAACCTGGACACGGCCGTCCCACGCGACACTTTTAACACAGGAGATAGGGATCATTTGTCCCGATTGAAGCTATTTTTTACCGCACAGATAGAGGAATAATAAAGACACTGAACACCATATGACCTTTATTGTTTAATATTTATTCAGGAAGATTCAGAGTCTTCTGTTGCTTCGAGGGGGCGTTTCCCCTTTGAAGGCGGCCATGGCAGCGTCCTCCTGCTAGTTCCCTCCTGAAAAAGAGAAAAGGCCAGTTAGCTAACACCACACGTCCCTCTATTGAGGTCCATGCCAAAAAAGAACTGATTTACCAGGGGTGACCCGGAACTCTGTCCTCTTGCGCCCCTTCCTTGAGTGGCGTTCTCTGCCCGCTGCCTCCTCCTTCTCCTCCTCCACCAAGGCCCTCTCGAAGAGTCTGTGGCGCTCACGTGCTTGGAGAGGGCCGAGGTGAAGCGCGTAGAACTTATCTGAGGTTGAGGTGTCGTGGCGCCAACTTCCTGCGATCCTCGGAAGAATGTGAATTCTTTGCCTGCGTCAGAGACAGACAGACAGAGACTTTTTGGGGTCAAAGCCGCTGGCAGTCATGGGGGTCAGCGGGGGGGCACTGGCATAGATACTCACGTGGGATGCAATGGCAGTTCAGAAGTCAGTGAAGGTGGGCTTGCCGGGAAGCCCCATGCTGGTCCACGCAGATTAAAAATATTTGTTCAGGGTTCGACAGGGACTGGGTCTGGAAGTAGTAAAAAAAAGGAGGCCTGGCTCCCCCCGGGGAGGCTAGCCCGCAGCTGCAAGAACCTCAGGAACCAGCTGTATTCTTCCTTGTTGAGAGGCAACTGGGCCGCGCCGAAGGCTCGGTTTGTCTTATGCGTGGTGATCTGGGAAAAACAGAGAGAAGATGAGTGAGCGCCTACCACTGGTGGCCCCCACCCGCAAAGTTACACTGACGTTAATGACACAGGCGGACTCGTCCGGGCTCCTGGAGGCCTTTTCGACCTCCTGGATGGTCAGGTTCTGGAAGACCCCACAGCGATGGCCCGTGATGCAGGTCAGGTAGCCGGTCAGAAAACCATAGAAACGCCACTGCTGCCTGGTGTCTGGGCTGGACTCAAGGCCGTCTGACGGAAGGAAGTTAGGGGTTAGACTTTTCCAACAAACCTTGTTACACCACCAACGGTTTAAACTTAGCGATAGCCACTGGTGCCCCAAGGCAAAACGATAATCTCTGCTCCGGGGCGCCAGCAGCTCTCGGTCAAACGCTCTCTGCTCCGGGGCGCCAACGGCTCTCGGTCAAACGAGCCACGTCAGCATACCCCCCCCCTTAACCCCCGACACGTCAGCGTACCCCCCCCCTTAACCCCATTCGGGGGTTAAGGGGGGGTACGCTGACGTGGCTCATTTGACCGAGAGCCGCTGGTGCCCCGGAGCAGAAGGGGGAGGAACAGAGAGAAGGTCAGCATTTCCACCAGTGGTGGTGGAAACGCAGACCGGCGGGACCTAACACTCACCTAGAAGGGCATGTACTTTTCTCCCAGCTGTCAGGTGACAGCGTAGCAGGGTGGCTTTAAAGATGAGTCTGATCTCTTTCGTCTGCTTGGTTCTTACCTCGTGTACCACGACGCGGCGGCGTATGCCGCGAATGAGAGCTCGAAGCTCCCTGCGAACCAGAACCAGGGTGGTGCTGGAGAGGCGGCAGGAGGCCGGCGGGGTTTCGGAGAGATAATCTAGGACGTTCTTCAGGTAGTGCTGCCTCGTGGGCTCAGCCATGCCCGTTTGGCCTAGCAGGGCAGACCAGGCTCGGATGCGGGCCGGTTGGTTGAGGAAGGACAAGGTTTCTGGGTCCGCGTGGCCTTTCGCCATGAAGCCTAGGAAGGCCTTGACCCTCGCCAGTTTGGAGGCGACGTTGTTCCGCAGATGGGCGGTGGGCTCGCTCCCCAATTGGAAACCCTCAAACTCTTCCAAAAGCAAGTCTGCAGAACAGGGGCGAAAGTCAAAAGTCAGCCTAGATGACATACCCCCACCACCAGCCCAACAGAAAAGTGCCATAACCATACTCAATTCAAGGCGCGGGCGTGGTCCTGGTATGGGTACTTTGTTGGATCGTAGGCTACCACAGGTCCGGAGGCCGTCCGGAGGCCGTCCGGAGACCTCGGGCCGCTCCTCGCCCAGGGGCGGGGTCGGGGTCTGGGGATGGTGCTGGCGGGGCAGGACACGACCTTGCCCGTCTGCTCTTCCTCCCCTCTTCCCCCCTCCTCAACTCTCGATAGTGGCGGGTGAATTCGAGCTGAGTGGACCTCACCTTGTCCACCTGCTTGCGGAACTTTGAGAGCTGGGCCTGTATGCGCTCCGTTGCGATCCTGCAGCGGGGGTCCACGCACGGACGCTCGGCTTTCGGGCCGTCTGGTTCCCGTTCCTCCCGTTCGTCTGGTTCCCAGCCGAGTCACCACGGGTACCGTCGGTTGAGTGGACTGCAACCACCGAAACTCTCGAGCCACATTCCGATGCTTCGCACATTCATGCTGCTTCAGGTGTCTGTCTAGGCGGGCCGGCGTCCTCCGACAGCCGGGCACGCCGTCTTCCGCCTGTCCACTTGGCCAGCGCCAGCAAAAGCTTCTTCTCGTCCGCGTTTGACATCTTGTGGACCGCGGACAGGTGCGGCGAGAGGCGGCTGTACACATTTAAGCATAGCGCACATTCGGCCATGACCATCCAAGACCAAGGCTGGAGGGAGAGAGACCCACACGCCGCATGGAGCGGTTTAAAAGATAGCGGATGAGGCGTTCACTTCCGCGGCATTGACGCTAGTCACCTCTCCCCCTCTTAAAGGGGAAGGCCGATACCTACGAGATCTCTTTAGTCCAAGGTATATTTGGAAGCAGTTGTTACGACTTTTGGTGGATTTTTGTCTCGAGAACAACGCACCGTTTCAGGCAGCCTTACCTTGCCAGCAGCAGGGACTTTTTGATTATTCCCTTTTCCCACACAAAGGGATGGGCATGAGCCCCGCCGAACACACACCGTTTTGGGCAGCTTGGACTGCGCCAGCCGCAGGGGCTTTTTGCATAAGCTTTTTATAGTTCCCTTCTCTACCCCCACAAAGGGATGGCATGAGCCCCGCCAAACACGCATCGTTTTGGGCAGCTTAGACTGCGCCAGCCACGGGGGCTTTATACACGGCTTTTTCCCACTTTCAAAGTGGTTTCGTAGAACCCCATCGAACACGCACGTTTTCTGGGGCTCACCGCATCATGAACTGCAACAATCAAAAAGGGGGGGCCAGACCGTAAGCCCGGACACCACTGACCCCGGCTTGTTTCACCTCGCCAGAGACTACTAGTGGCCACTCTCCACCACCACCACCCACCCCCACACACCTCCGGGGGGGGGGGGGGGGATGGGGGGTAGGGGGCTGGTGGGGCAGGGGGGACCACAGAGGGCCAGCAAGGATAAACCCGAAGGAGTGGGCGGGCTTGCGGACGGGCGGGAGACGCAGCACGCACACACAGGGGCTGGAGCCGGCACCAGCCCGTATCCCACGCGGCCCCTGGGCTCGATTCACCACGCTGGAGACTCTACTGAGCCCACCAACCACCCCCAGCCCTTGTCCAGGGCGAGGGGGGCGCGGACTGAGAATCAGCAGGGGGGGGACAAAGAGGGTCAGGCGGGCTGGCGGGCAGAGCGGCGGACATGCTCTTGGTCAAAACCAGACGGGCCATTTGAGTTTTTTCGCCCACACATAGAGGCGGGAAAGGGGGGGTTGTGTGCGGAGGGACACCCCCCCACGCCTCCCTCAAAGCACGCCCGAGGCAGGGAGGAACCAACCACACCCATAGGGGCCGACCCACCAATGTTGGGGGGGGGGGTGCTGGGCGGGGGCCTAACCCATGGGACGTCAAACAAGCTCCTATCGATCAGCGTACTCGGTCCAGGTGCGAAACGGTCAAAACCTAAGTCCACATTTCTTTGCCTTCCCTGAATTCTTGATAGGAGGTCAGAGACAATCAGCGCCGGACACGCACCTCCAGGCGTGGGACATCCCGGAAAAGGGGTCTCCCATCGGGCATGACTTGGCGGGCTGGGGCCTGGGTCTAATCAACTACACTACATCCCAAATGCTGATGCTGACCTCCAGGGCCACCACTGCCACCCCCTGTCCCCGAGGGCCCACACCCTGCCCCGGGGGCAGGTGCCCACGTTAGAGGGGCTGGAGCCCCTAACTTCCAGGGTCACCACTGCCACCCGAGGGCCCACACCCTGTCCCGGGGGCAGGCACCCACGTTAGAGGAGCTGGAGCCCTTAACTTTCAGGGCCACCACTGCCACCCCCTGTCTCCGAGGGCCCACACCCTGTCCCGGGGGCAGGTGCCTACGTTAGAGGGGCTGGAGCCCCTATATTCCAGGGCCCCCACTGCCACCTCCTGTCCCCGAGGGCCCACACCCTGTCCCGGGGGCAGGCGCCCACGTTAGAGGGGCTGGAGCCCCTAACTTCCAGGGCCACCACTGCCACTTCCTGTCCCGAGGGCCCACACCCTGTCCCGGGGGCAGGCGCCCACGTTAGAGGGGCTGGAGCCCCTAACTTCCAGGGCCACCACTGCCACCTCCTGTCCCAGAGGGCCCACACCCTGTCCCGGGGGCAGGCGCCCACGTTAGAGGGGCTGGAGCTCCTGACATCCAGGGCCACCACTGCCACCTCCTTTCCCCGAGGGCCCACACTCTGTCCCGGGGGCAGGCGCCCACGTTAGAGGGGCTGGAGCCCCTGACATCCAGGGCCACCACTGCCACCCCCTGTCCCCGAGGGCCCACACCCTGTCCGGGGGGTAGGCGCCCACGTTAAAGGGGCTGGAGCCCCTGACATCCAGGGCCACCACTGCCACCCCCTGTCCCCGAGGGCCCACACCCTTTCCGGGGCAAGCACCAGGCCCAAAGGGTCTTCTAGTTTGACACCTGCTCACCAGCAGTTCCCGGGCACCCCACACTTTAGCCAGGAGCATTGATTTAGTTAGTGGCAATCGCTAGGCAGACGTGCCGTTGGTGACCCCCTTTCCTGTGGGGCACGACACTGTCGTACTGTGGTACAGATATCTCGGGTGCACCAGCCACTCGGGGCAGTGCTCAATTTGTTGAGGTGGCTGGAGTGCACCAGCGGCACATAGTTCTAGGGGCATTCAACATGGGGGTTCTGTGTTTGACTTCCTTCAGTACCGGAGACCGCCAAAACCTAAGTCCACATTTCTTCGCCTTCCCCGAATTCTTGTTGGCAGGTCAGAGACAATCAGCTCCGGACACGCACCTCCAGGCGCGGGACGTCCCGGAAAAGAGGTTTCCCGTCGGGCATGGCTTGGCGGGCTGGGGCCTGGGTCTAATCAAGTACACCGGTGAGCGTCGACACCACCAGCCACGCTAATTCTCACTTACCCAACTGTGGCACTGGTGCCCCTGGGACCCCCACGACCCCAATGCCAACGGTGCTGGCCGGGATCAGGGCACTGTCTTTGGGCAAGCCTTCAATGTCTGAACCGCTTGGTTGAGGCGCGACCCCCACCCCCCAAGGCCAACAGCGCTGGCCTGGATCGGGGCACTGTCTTTGGGCAAGCCTTCAATGTCTGAACCGCTTGGTTGAGGCGGGACCCCCACCCCCCAAGGCCAACAGCGCTGGCCTGGATCGGGGCACTGTCTTTGGGCAAGCCTTTTATGACTGAACCGCTTGGTTGAGGCGGGACCCCCAGGCCACAGCTCGCCTGGGATCGGGGCACTATCTCGGGGCAAGCCTTTAATGACTGAAGCGCTTGGCGCAGAGGCAGAACAGGAGTTTGGACAGGGGCATCTTGGAGTTTGAATGCTGCGAGCTCTGCTTGCCTCACTTGAGAGGAAACCTTTCACAGATGGTGAATAAGTCTTGTATGTTAAGCATGGCAAATGTACTGTTCGTGGCAGTGCTTAATTTGAGCTGGATCTTGCTCCAGGAATTTTTGTTTAGCATTTCGATATTTATTTTAATTGATCCAGCATTAACCGGCATAGTGCCTGTTGAATACCTGCATGTTTGTGTGTGTATGTGAGAGAGAGAGAATGTGAATGAGTCCGAGTGAAAAACAGCAACCAAAGCTGTGTTGAGTGTGTGTGTGTGCGCACACACATAAAGGTAGTCACTTTTGACCAATCAGCTTTCTTACATTTACAATCACTCTCATTGGTTGGTGATTATTGTTTCGCACGCAGTGAGCAGAGAAAATAAATATCATAGTGGCCTACCTAAATAACTGTGTTTTCAAAATGCCAGAGGCAGTCAAGCATATATATATTTTAAAGAGCCCATATTATACATGAAATAGGGTCATATTTAGGTTTTAAGGGTCTCCAACAACAGTCTAATATGCATGCAAGGTCAAAAAACACTTTGATGGTCTTATAATCTGCATTTATTTTTACCTAATTATCCCAGCGACTCCCATATGAATCGTTCAGCGATTCATTTGTACCCAAACCCATCCTCAGTGCGAAGCTAATCTGCGCTGATTGGACCGATGACAGGCTGTTGTGATTGGTCGAAACTGACAGCCTTCAGCGCGAGACAGAGTGAAATGCCCAGCAGCTAATCAACAATATAAAAGTAGTCACAGTGCATACACGCTTCATAGTGTAAGGTGTGGATTTTGGCTGCCAGTGGGTGAATGTAAATACAGACGATGGACTTAAAAAAACAGACGACAAACTATTTTATTGAGCAAAAACTCCAAGAACTGGCGAGGAGCCCTTCACCTGCTCTTTTTTACACAGACACACACACACGCACACACACACACACACACACACACACACGCAAACACCTCCTCCTCCTCCTTAGAAGACACAACACCAATAGAGAGGGAGACGTCCGCGACACCTCCCTCACCACCCGCGTCCTCGGTTATATCTGCGACACCCCCCGGTCCTCACGTTGCTAACGGGTCACTTTCGTTTTCACTTTCGGGTTGAGGGGAGCGTGATCGTCCTTAACCTAGAGCACAACACACACACTCACCGTTCGCCTAGACTAGAGCGCCAGTTCAGCTTGCTGGGTGCAATTTAGACAGCTCCCTTGAATCTGAGCTGAACTATTTTGAAACTTGACCTTTGCATATGTGTAGGAATAGCTGGCGATCCGTAAACAAATCGGCACGCGTCGCGTTTTCAACGTGGCTTTACATGCGATTTGAGAAAATAAAGAGTTAACCTGATACAGTACACGCGGTAACAAGTAACAAAACACAACTAAATACATAATTTGCAAGCTAGAGTAAACGAGGCAACAGTTTTAATCGCACGTACTTACACTTGTGAAATGGGGGAAGAAACTGATCCATGATGCACTGATCCACATTCTGACAGTCTTTACTGATCCTTCCTTTAACAAACCGATGAAGTCTTCTTTTTAAGCATGTAATTTCCAGAAGCACTCGGTCTGCTCAAGGCTGGGCTATATTGCTGAGGTTTCATCTTTAATTAGACTGTCAATAATATCCATCTGCACAGCGTGACTTCATTCGACCAGTGTCTTTGTGTGTCTCTGTGTGTGTGTGTGTGTGTGTGGGGGGGGGCTTTTTTTTGTTAGTGGGCGGGGCCGCAGGTTTCAAATCTCCCGGGTTTGCTTGTGTTTCGTAGTCACGTCATCACAAAACACCTAATGACTCGTTATCAAGACAACTCGTTTGAAGCACTATGAGTCGACTCTTTTATAGATGAATCAATAGTTTTAAACACTGTACACTTTCAGATTTAAGCCTTAGCTGGATATTTCACTTCACTTAGAGCTATGTTACACACTACATGGAAGGGCATTTTCAAAAACCCATAATATGGGCTCTTTAAACACGAGTAAATCTGATTATGAGCCTGATCAAAAGAAGATGAAACTGTGTGAATGGATCAGGAGACAGAAGCAAAGCGATCTCAAGTAATCCTGAAAATGATGGAAGAGGTAACTGTGGGCTCATCTTGAAGATTAGACAGAGTGAGTCATTTTCGCTTGGCACATAATACTATTATGATAATAGTGAAATGAATTTAATGTCGGTAGTGTTGGTAAACTGAATAGTGATATTTCATGTTTTTTTTTTTACTGTAATCGCTAAGTAACATCATGTACCGGTGACCTGACAATTTATCCTACCCATCAGATAATGCTACCAACATATATATATATATATATATATATATATATATATATATATATATATATATATATATATATATATATATATATATATATAGATATGTCACGTGGCTTTTTTAAGAAAACGCATTTGCCAAAAAAACAGAAATCACTCTTTGCTGAAAAAAGGTTTCTGACCCTAGTCTTAGCGTGTCATCACGCGACTGCTCTAGAGGGAAGTCTTTACACCGGAAGATTTCCAGCCCTCCCTCTGAGTCAGCATGTGACTATATCGCCAGGGATTCCCCCAGCTGAGCGGTCACCCCCTAGCCGTCGATCCTTTTTTTCAAGAAGCACCCACTGTCAAAACTCCTAATAGTTTATTAAAATCAGGCCAATTGGTTCCCAAAATTAGTGGGTGCTTGAGGTGCGGGTTAACCGCTACCTCCATGCAGTTTTTTTCCCCAAAATTGGATTTCTACAGCCTTTGGCGAGTAGTGAATTACAAACTCGTGCACACACCTCACCCTAACTGTGCGAAATTTATCCAATGCCGTGTCTTGCACCAGGCATTGGTGGATTTAGGTTTGGTTACTTCCTGAATCCACCAAGGTCTGATATTTATCCCCCTTTATACTCACCGGTATCTGACCGGGGGCAACAACCAGGGAGTCGGGCACTCGGATCAAATCCCCCTCCTCCATTGCGGTGCAATTCTCAGGCGTATGATCCTTGCCCCCGCACCGCCAACAAGTCAGCCCAGACCTCACCACTTCACCGCCGGGACCAGTTGGTCCAATCGATTGGGCCGGAGAGAGTAAAAGTAGGGCGAGAGAGAGGAGAGAGGGATGTTTAATCGCCGACCCTGGATCTTGCTACTATGTGATCCTCCGCCAGCTTTCCGTTTCAAGATCAGTGGGCCGGTGGCACTTGTCCCACTCTGATGTTCGGGAACTGCTTCAGCACCACAGCATCCACCACCTGATCAATGTCCTGGCCATCCTGGATCAGCCATCTGCGGCAGGCATCCCAGAGCTGCTGGGCGAACACAAAGGGCCCGCTGGAGCATGGCTTGCTTCAGGTTAGCGTACTCCAGAAGTTTCTGGGCTGGTAGTTGCTGCGCGGCGATCTGGGCTTCCGACAGCAGCGGGGTGACTCTTACCGGCCACTCGGCTCGCAGCCAGCCACACGCCTCCGCCATCTTTTCGAAGAGGTCCAGGAACAATTCCGTGTCATCCTGAGGCCCCATTTTCTGAATGGAGATGGGGTGGTGCGCGGCAGGTGTTGATGCGGGCCAGATCCCCTGGTCTAGCAGTCTCTGGATGAGCACCACTGTAGTAAAGTTCGTTTGGTGGGAAGAAGAAGATAGGGTCGGCGATATCAGTTAGGCACAAATATTTATTAGAGTTTCTGTGCTGGCTTTCGTGCGTACGTGAGTGTGTGTTAAGTCTCTGATGTCAGGCTCTTCTCTGACTTGGCTGCTTTTCCTCCTCCTCTTATGAGGGTGTCTCTCGGGCCCAATCACTAGAAAATCCAGGTGTTACTGATTATTTATGATTGGCCACTGACCAGCCGCCGGTGTCTCCCCTTGCTCTCCCCCCTTTTTGGGTGTTCGATCATGTCTTCCCTAACACAGTGTTTAGTTCTAAAGATCAATTTCAAACTGTTTATTTTATTTTCAAGATCTGAGGTGAACTATCTGCTGTTGCTTTCATGTCACGTAAAATGGCATTCAAACTCAAATTGTTAGCATTAACATTGAATAAAGCATATGAGGTTTACCTGAGTTGATCATTGTCGTAGTTTTAAGTTGTCCACCTGTGAGAAATAAAAGCCATTTCTAAAATATCAATTCGAGGTGTTGGTTAGGACAAAAACTCCTTTTAATATGGAAAATATTCCTTCTATTGTGTGCCGTTGCTTTTATTTAGAACACAGTTTAAATCACTTGCTCCTGTCTTCAATCTGGCAAACTGCACTTGCGTCTGTTTTGATCCAATAATGCAATTCCTAGTTCAACCATTGGGTTTCAAACTTACATACTGCACATTTAAACTCCCTTAATGACTATTGTTGTCAGGTCAAACACCTGGTCATCAAATGAACTGCAGAGTTCCAGTGCAATGACCAACTCTATCTCTTCAGTTGATGATATATTGTGACAGGCAGCTTTCTGTCTGCGGTGGGCTCTGGTTGATGTTCTGAGAAGTGGGGTATTGGCTGGTTGTCCGCTAGTTCAGAAATGGGGCTAGTACCATCAAAAACAAAGAACCACAGAAACGATCCTGGGAAACCTCCTGCAGTCTGAATGCAGTTAATGCATGTGTAGTAGTACAAGTGGAGTGTAGGATCTGGGTGTCAAGGAAGAGATCGGATTCAATTGCAGGCAACAGTTAGTTTTATTTATACAGGTGAGAAATGAGCGGTGCGAGCAGTAAGGGGACGGTCCAGCAGGTGGCGGTGGTGAGCAGTGGGTAGTTCAAACCAGTGAGGATCAGTCAGACAAAGGAGATGCCCGCCGGCGAAAGTTTGGATCAACACAGCCGCGAGCTGCGATCGCTGGCGGCGGTCGCTTTCTAGATCAGCTGACAGAGAAAGTTGGAGACTGGAAACCATCCAGAGCGCAGGAGCCGTAGAAAGTGAGCACAGAGATGATCACTGTAAGCAGGGCACTCTAACATACAGGGGAGAGACAAAGGAAAAAATAAAAACTAAAAGAGATAAGGCGAAAACAGCACTGGAGCTTCCAAACAAGACGAGACAAGACTAGATATAATCAAACTAAACAAGAGCGGTAAGCTGGCTTAATTAGACAAAAGATGCAAGCTGGATCGTGTGTGATCAAGCAGCGAACACAACGATCTGGCACAAGACAGAGGACACGAGGAAAATATAAAAGGGATACTGATTACTGGGTGAATGAAAACAGGTGAGGAATTAGTGGTAATGGGTGAACGAGAGGGTGGGGAAACAAGTGACAATGGAGCACATGTGAGCTGTCAAAACAAAGCTCACAAGCTCTGACACAAAACAACAACAACACGTAGACAAGAGTGGGACAGATCAGACCACAGTTATGACAGTACCCCCCTCCCCAGGGACGCCACCTGGCGACCTAGGGAGGGTTCACCTTGTCGCCGGCGGAAGTCCTCAATCAAGGTCTGATCCAAGATGTCCCGGGCAGGAACCCAGCTCCTCTCTTCTGGACCATATTCCTCCCAATCCACAAGGTACTGGAAACCCCTGCCACGACGTCTGACATCTAGTAAACTCCTGACAGAATAAACAGGAAAGCCATCCACTAGATGGGGGGGTGTCAGGGGGGGGGTAACAGGGTTAAGGGTAGAGGTAAACACAGGTTTAACCCTGGACACATGAAAAACAGGATGAACCTGACCAAGAGCAGGAGGGAGCTTGAGCCGAATCGCCAGTGTTGAGCTCAACACTTTTGTGATCCTGTATGGGCCAATGAACCTGGGTGCCAACTTACGAGAGGTCACCCTGAGAGGCAGGTCCTTGGTAGACAACCATACTCTTTGACCACAGACATAATGAGGAGGGGGAACCCGGAGGCGATCAGCCGCTGATTTGGTTCGTCTAGAGGTCTTTCCTCCAGGTGCGGCGGCACTGCTGGACAATGGCCAAGGCTGACAAGGTTGAAAGCATCGGTTTCTTGTGAGGGAAACAGAGGTGGTTGGTAACCAACCGCACACTGAAATGGTGACATATTCATTCATGGTGGGCATATTCAATCCAGGTCAACTGTGTACACCAAGAACTAGGATTTTGGGAGGCCAGGCAGCGCAGGGCTCTCTCGAGATCCTGGTTTGCTCGCTCACACTGTCCATTGGTCTGGGGATGGAATCCTTGACGACAAACTCGTAGAGGCCCTGATCTGTCGGCTGAACTCCTTCCAAAACAGGGAAACAAACTGGGGACCCCTATCAGAATCTATATCTACTGGCAGACCATGAATGCGGAAGACATTGTCAATCACCAGTTGGGCAGTTTCCTTGGCTGAGGAAAGTTTAGCCAAGGGTATAAAATGGGCCTCTTTGGAGAAGCGCTCCACCACCATGAGTATGATGCTGTTACCTCTTGAGGGGGGAAGCCCAGTGACGCTGGCTGAAGCAGACCGACAGGAGGACGGTTAGAGGTCTTGTTCTGAGCACAATTGAGCAAGCCAACGCAAACTGCCTGACATCCGTGGCCATAGAGGGCCACCAAAATCGCTGACGCATGGCAGCCAGCGACCTCCTAATTCCTGGGTGGCAGGTTAATCTGGACGAGTGTCCCCACTGGAGGATCTCTGGACGCAACGCAGCAGGAACAAATAAAAGATCCCTGGGACACTCTCTTGGCATCTCACTCTCACCACCGGCCTCCCTCACCTGCCGCTCAATGTCCCAGGAAAGAGACCCCACTATTACTTCCCTGGGGAGGATGGTCTCTGGTGGAGCCTCCTCAGGGGACACAAATATGCAGGAGAGAGCATCCGGTTTGACATTTTTATTTCCAGGCCGGTATGAGAGAGTGAAATTAAGTTGTCCAAAGAAGAGTGCCCAGCGAGCCTGGCGAGAACTCAACCTCTTGGCTGAACGTATGTACTCAAGGTTTTCGTAATCCGTCCAGACTAAAAAGGGCTGCATTGATCCCTCCAACCAGTGGCGCCACTCCCCAAAGGCCAACCTGACTGCCAGCAGTTCATTGTTGCCAATATCGTAGTTACGCTCTGCTGGGCTCAGCCGATGGGAGAAAAAGGCATAGGGATGCACCTTCCCATCCTTGAGAAAACGCTGAGACAGGACCGCGCCTACCCCGACATCGGAGTCATCCCTCAACAATGAACTGCCATTCAGGATCTGGAATGGAGAGAACATGGGCAGAGATGAAACGGGACTTTAAGTCATCAAAGGCCGCCTGAGGCTTCAAATTCCAACAGAACGGTACCTTGGTGGAGGTTAGAGCCGTTAAGGGTGCAGCAATCAAACTAAAATTCCTGATGAATCGCCTATAGAAGTTGGCGAAGCCCAGGAATCGCTGCAGTGCCTTGCAGGTGTCAGGGACTGGCCACTCTGCCACGGCCCTTACCTTAGCAGGATCGGCTTTAATCCCATTAGTTGAAATGACATACCCCAGGAACATAACTGACGAGGAGTGGAACTCGCACTTTTACATAGAGTTGGTTCTCCAGTTATCTTATTAACCATGTCTCTCAGCAGGTCGTTGACCAGGGCCTGGAAGACAGCGGGGAGTTGGTCAGACCAAAAGGAAGGACCAGGTATTCCTAGTGTCCCGTGGGTGTGTTAAAGGCTGTCGTCCACTCATCCCCCTCACGGATTCGTACCAGATGGTAGGCATTGCGGGGGTCTAGCTTGGTAAAGACCTTGGCTCCCTGCAATAATTCAAAGAAAGATGACATGAGAGGTAAGGGGTTCCTGTTCTTGACTGTGATCCCTCGTAAAGGCCCCTGTAGTCAATACAGGGACGCAGGGAGCCATCCTTCTTTTTAACAAAAAAGAATCCAGTGCCAGCAGGAGATGAAGAGGGGCGGATGAGGCCAGCATGGAGGGACTCCTGAACGTACTTGTCGATGGCCTCTCTTTCAAGACCAGAGAGGGAATAAAGGCGACCCTTGGGCGGAGAAGTGCCTGGAAGGAGATCATTGGTACAGTCATAAGGACCACAGTTATGACACTGGATACTTTGTCATATGGGATGCTTCCAAAAATATTGTTCTCAATTTTTATTGTTACCTGAAAAAACAAACAAACTACAAAACACTCAACAGTCTGGGGTCTTCTGTCGCTGCAAGTAGGATGTGAGGCAATAAAGGTACACAGATGAAAGAATATGAAGACTCTAACTTTGTTATATTCACTATATAGCAAAACATAAACCACACATAACTGAGAGATGATTTACTGGACCAAGATGGCGACATTGCGAGGCTCAGCGTCTCTCCAGTTTCTGAAGTTTTGCAGTATTTTTCCTGCTTATTTCAGGTCTGTTCGTGCAGAACAGTAGTCCGGACTGGAGTACAGTTTTAATTGGAGTCCAGTCGAGTCCACATCATTCACAACACAAATTAAAAGATTAATAAATAACAGTATGAAACTATAACACAAATTTAGCGAACTATCTTGCTGCCAGTGCCAGCATTTATTTCCGCCACCGCACCTCACCGGCAGGCAGCAGCAGCATGTCTTTACCTTAAACGTGTAACGAGATATAGCCATATCACACAATGGGTGGTTAGATCTAGGACATTATTGTCTTCAAAATCAGCAACAATTTGTCTTCTACCGACGTGTTGAAAGAAAACAAAGAAAGGTAAGAGCTTTACTTGAATTTTATATTCATATCGAAGGGACGATGTTTATACATACTAAAGATATTGTTTTGTTGTTTATATTGGTGTCAATACATCCGCAAATAACTGCCAGATTCAAAGTTTTGCGCTTTGGCTCTGAGCCAGAGAAAGATGCATTCAGCGCTTGATTCAGGCCAGTGCTTCTCAAATCCAGACTCCATAATATTCAAAGTTTTCCTGTAATGACTATCATCTCGTTTCATTTTCCAATACTTCCCCCTTATGTTTAATCTTTCTATGCAAAGTGAAAATACCGTCAGCACAGCTAATCTTAAAAGTGATAGAACTGCAAGAGCTGTTTAAAAGAATTGTGTTTTTGCTTTATTTTGGTTTGAATATAATATAAAAACATCTGCATTCCCTTTTTTTCCATTAAAAGCTGTGCATCGTCATAATTTCTGAATGTGTAGCCTGCTTGCTGACTGACGCACGTGTTCTGTATAATAAACTCTCCAAGATTATTGTTACGGGGGATTTCTTAAACTTAAGGCAGTGCTTTCCGAATTTCATCAAAACATTTTCTGTTATACAAGGGGAAACAAAACTTTGGACCATGTATACTCACACAATGGCTGAAGCCTATGCTGTGACCCCTCTCCCCCATCAGATCACCTATTTTTGTTCCTTACCCCCAAGTATTCACCACTCATCAACCGTGTGAAGCCATCAGTGGGGACCATCAAAGTGTGGCCAATGGGGGTAGACGCCGCACTTCTGGACAGGTTCCAACGCACAGACTGGAGTATGTTTGCTTCCCAGGCCACCTGTGGCTCTCACTCGACATAGACAGTTACACTTCCTCTGTTATGGAATACATCAACACCACCATAGACAGTGTTACAACCCAAAAGCAGATCACCACATACTCAAATCAAAAGCCATGGATGAACAAGGAGGTGCGCCTCCTACTGAAGGCAAGCAACACTGAGTTCAGATCAGGTGATGCACAGGCCTACAGCACTTCCAGGGCTAATCTTGAGATGCGCATCAAAAAGACCATGCACTGTTGTTACAAGCTAAAGCTAGAGGAGCAGTTTTCCAACACTGATCCTTGGCGCATGTAACAGGGCATCCAGGCCATTAGCAACTACAAACCCAGCCATTCCACAGCCACAAGTGTGTCCTTAAACGAGCTTAATGACTTTTATGCTCGTTTTGAAAGAGACAATAAAGAACCCACTACCAGGATCACTTTCTCAACAGACCACTAACCTATCATACTCATGTCTTCAGAAGTTTACACCACACTGAGTCGGATCAATAAACGCAAGGTTGCTGGACAAGACGGTAACCCTGAGCACGTCCTTAAGGCATGTGCAAATCAGCTTGTTGGGGTATTCATAGCCTCTATTGGGGTATTCACACCTCTATTGTGCCAGTGCTGAAACACTCTAGCCCAACATGCCTGAATGACTACCGCCCTGTAGCATTCACACACATCATTATGAAGTGCTCCGAGTAGTTGGTCCTGGCACATCTGAAAGAGTCTCTCCCATCTACACAGGACCCACACCAGTTTGCCTACCGTGGCAACAAGAACACATAATATACAGTCTCCATTGTACTGCACTCTGTATTCACACACTTGCACAATAAAACACTAATGCATGAATGCGGTTTGTTGACATCAGCTTAGCATTTAACACTGTCATACTCTCTAAGTCAATTAAACCTGGACATTAACATCGCTCTCTGCAACTCGGTTATGGACTTTTTGACTAACAGACCTCAGAATGTTAGATCAGGCCACAGCTGCTCCACCATTGTCACACTCTACACTGGTATAGCATGGGGCTGTGTGCTGAGCCCCTTCCTCTACTCCCTTTTAACCCACGACTGCAGGCCCATCGATAGATCCAACACCTTCATCAAATTTGCAGATGATACTAGTGATTGGTCTAGTCAGCAACAATGATGAGACTGCCTACAGAGAGGAGATAGGCATAAAGCCACTTGATGCACAAATAATAATCTGCTCCTTAACACCACCAAGACCTTATTGTGGACTTCAGAAAGGGACGAATAGGCTCACATGATCCCATTCACATCAATGGGATGGCCGTTGAACTGGTCTAATCCTTCAAGTACTTGTAGACCCACATCTCAACAGACCTGTCCTGGACTATCAACACCTCGAGCCTGGTCAAGAAGGCTCACCAGTGATTTTTTTCCTTAAGGCAACTTCAAAAGTTCCAGCAACTTCCAGCTGTCTTCAGCCGTCTTGGTGAATTTCTATCGCTGCTCAATAGAGAGCATCCTGACCAACTGCGTCACAGTCTGGTATGGAAGCTGCTCTGTTGCTGAGGATAAGGCACTGCAGCTAGTGGTGAAAACTGCCAAACACATTACAGGGACCCCACTTCCAGCCGTTGAGGACATCCAGAAAAAAACATTGTGCCAAGCACATAGTATTCTTAAGGACTCCTCTCACCCTGCTTACAGACCATTTCCTATCCTGCCTTCCTGCAGTCGTTTCAGGCTCCCTTGGACAAAAACCAGGAGACTGAGGAATAGCTTTTTCCCCAGAGCTGTCTACCTTCTGAACTCTGCCCCCCACTGACTATTTTGCCCCCCTCAAACACCCCCACACTCTCATAACTTACACTCTCCATGAACACTGCATTATTTAATATTTGCACTATTAAATTTCCACATATTAGTCACACTACGTTGCACTAATTCATCTCGAATTGTACATAGCCACTGTACATTTGTAATTATGTTCATTTCTATCTGCATACTTCTATTTATTAATAGCAACCTGTACATATATTTATCTATTGTAAACCTTTGTTCAAAGTTAATACAACCTGTATATAATGTTTATAGTACATCCATCTGTAAATATCACCTGTATTCTTTTTATAATTGCACTTTAACTTATACCTATATCTTGCACTTGCTGCTATTGCACTCATGTTTAAGCCTAAACTGCATTTCGTTGCCCTGTACTTGTACATGTGTAATGACAATAAAGTTGAATCTAATCTAATGTAATTAATGGTAAAGAGGTTATGTAAATTCAATCATGGTGTCGATGAAAAAAAAAATTAACAAAAGAGGGAACAATTTAAAAATGATAATTTTCTACCTCTATGTCTCACTTCACATTTGTGATTTCCATAATTAAACATGAGTGCAAAAAGCCAACCAGAGAAAGTGGTTCGTAATCCCAGACCCAAAGGACATTTGAAGATGCAATAAAAGGCAGCACCATCACTGTTGTGCTTCAGAGGTTTCTGCTCTTCATAGATATTGGCATGGCAAAGAAGACTGTGTCACTGCCAGTACTGCTGCTAATAGTGTGTGGCAACTGTGTGTCAGCTTTGGCACAAGTGTGCAGACTGCTCAGTCAGCCTGCACTCCCTCTACTTTCTGCAGAAAGAGACATCAACATTGGGGCAATATTCTCAATCCACATTAGTGCTCTGCTAAAGATGCATTCTTTTAGTTTCAAGCCAGAGCCAACTGCATGCATCAGGTTTGTAATGTGATAAAATATTATAAAATGATTGATTTATTGAATCGTTGTACAGTTTAATACAAATAATGCTTTATTTTTACAGTTTAAGTTTGCGTGAGTTTAAATTTGCTCAGACACTGATTTTTGCCATTGAAGAGATTAATAACAACACACAGCTTTTGCCAGGTGTGTCTTTGGGCTATAAGATATATGATTCATGTGGCTCAATAGCTCAGGCTATATTCTCAGGCATGGCTTTGATGAATGGTTATGAAAAGACTTTGAGTGATACATCCTGCTCCAGACCACCGGCTGTTAATGCCATTGTAGGAGAGTCCAACTCCTCTCCCACTATAGCCTTGGCTTCTATAGCTGGTCCATTCAGTTTACCTGTTGTAAGAACTCTTGCTTATTAGCTTGTTATCTTGTTGAATTAAGAAATGACAAGTGTTTTTTAATTAGTTGCACACTCTTTAATACAATTATGAATATTGAATTTACGGTATAATTTTATACTGTATAAATAACTTATGAATAAATATGTGAATAAAATATTGTTTCCCCTCTTGCAGATCAGTCATTTTGCCACATGTGCATGCTTGAGTAACAGAAAAAGGTTTGCATCCTTCTTCAGAACAATCCCCAGTGATTATTACCAAAGCAGAGCACTGGCTCAGCTTGTTAAGCACTTTGGCTGGACCTGGGTTGGGACAGTCAGGAGTCGCAGTGATTATGGCAATAATGGAATCGCAACATTCGAGGAAGCAGCAAAAAAAGAGGGGATTTGTATTGAATATTCAGAGGCCATATTAAGAACTGATCCACAAGATCAATTTCTTAAGACAGTAGAAGTGATAAAGAAGGGCACTGCCAGGGTTGTGCTAGCTTTTGTTGCATTAAGAGATTTTTACCCCCTTTTAAAAGAAATTGCACAACATAACATTACAGGGCTGCAGTGGGTTGGCAGTGAATCTTGGATAACATCTCGAACTGTTGCAGAAACAAAGGAATATGGTTTCCTGTCTGGAGCTGTGGGTTTTTCTATAGCAAATGTCAAACTTGTAGGCCTACAAGATTTTCTAGTGAATGTGCACCCTGATCATGAACCAAAAAATACACTTTTAAAAGAATTCTGGGAAACAACATTTCAATGCTCTTTTAGTAACAGTGGAAGTGTTGGGTGTACTGGCTCAGAGAAACTAGCAGACTTACAAAATGAATATACTGATGCCTCAGAGCTAAGGATCGCCAATAAAGTGTACACGGCAGTGTATGCTGTTGCACATACACTACACAATGTATTTCAAGACTTCAAATCCTCCAACAGTAGCAAATTAAAACAACCCACACCTCAAACGGTGGGTGAAATAATAGATGGATGCAGGGATGAATGAACGAATTTGTAATAATAATCCTAATATTTCCCCTCAGGTACTGAACTATATGAAAAATGTAAGATTCACTGTCAAAACAGGTGAAGAAATATTTTTTGATGCAAGTGGTGATCCAGTGGCAAGATATGATCTTGTGAACTGGCAACTTTCTGGGGATAGAAGTCTGCAATTTAAACATGTGGGCATCTATGACAGCTCACTTCCTTCAGAGAAATGTCTTCAGGTCAATCAGGAACATGTGCTATGGGCAGATAACAGTAGACAGGTATTAGTTTCTACTGTATCAAAATAAAATATTGAGGTAATGGGAAAATTCTCAAAACAATGATTTTGGCATATTTGTTTTAAAATATATGAAAGCAGAGAGTCATAAAGTTCCAGAAAATACAAAAATGTCAATATATTAAATGTAAATATTTAATTTTGGGCCTTTTATATGACAGCTTATTTTTTCATAGTTGCCTGTATCCGTGTGCAGTGAGAGCTGCCCCCATGGAACTAGGAAGGCTGTGCAAAAAGGAAGACCTGTCTGCTGTTATGACTGTATTCCATGTGCAGATGGCGAAATCAGTAACAACACTGGTAGAACACTTCATGCTGCTTAACTCTCAAAATAGTACTATGAAGTGAACTTAATTGTTTATTCCTCACACTGTTCCTTTTTTTCCCCTTACAGACTCTAGTGACTGCTCTCCGTGTGATGTGGAATACTGGTCAAACGAAAGAAAAGAAAAATGTGTATTAAAAGTTATCGAATTCCTTTCTTATACTGAAATCATGGGGATGGTGCTTTGTATATTCTCCTTCATTGGGTTGTTATTAACAGCAATGGTCTCTTTTCTGTTCTATCTTCATAAAGAAACACCCATTGTCAGAGCCAACAACTCAGAGTTGAGCTTCTTGCTGCTCTTCTCACTCTCACTGTGTTTTCTCTGTTCACTCACTTTCATTGGCCGCCCCACTGTGTGGTCCTGTATGTTGCGTCACACAGCATTTGGGATCACTTTTGTCCTCTGTATTTCCTGTGTTCTAGGGAAAACAATAGTAGTGTTAATGGCCTTCAGGGCTACACTTCCGGGAAGTAATGTAATGAAATGGTTTGGGCCTACACAACAACGACTCAGTGTTGTTTTCTTAACATTAATACAGGTGATTATCTGTGTTGTTTGGTTAACTGTATCTCCTCCTTTCCCATATAAAAATTTGAGTTATTACAGAGAAAAGACCATCCTAGAATGTAACTTGGGTTCAGCTTTGGGGTTCTGGGCCGTTCTGGGTTATACTGGCCTGCTATCTGTCTTGTGTTTTATTTTAGCTTTTCTTGCTCGTAAACTCCCTGATAACTTCAATGAAGCCAAGTTCATCACATTTAGTATGCTCATATTCTGTGCTGTCTGGCTCACATTCATTCCAGCTTATGTCAGCTCTCCTGGAAAATTCACAGTAGCAGTGGAGATATTTGCTATCTTATCTTCAAGTTTTGGTTTACTATTTTGCATATTTGCTCCAAAATGTTACATAATTTTACTTAAACCAGAAAAGAACACAAAGAAACAAATGATGGGAAAGTCATCTTCTAAAACTCTTTAATATCACATAAGTATGTAACTGAACAACATATCACTTTAAAGAAACATGCAACCAGTCCAAATTAAACAATATAAACACATCTGTAAACTAAAAAAAAAAAAAAACTTAAAAAAAAAAAGTACAAGTGCATTGCAGTTGTATTTTGGTTATTGTTTCTGTATGCATGATTAGATTATCATCATTACAAATTAAAAAGAAAACCTTCAAACAAACACTGTTACCATTAGACTGTAATTTTCTCTGTCTTGTGGTTAGCATTCTCAAGTTAGTTAGTATTTTCAACACATAATATTTGTTTGTTGTTTTTTTTCCTTTAATTAAACTAATGTTTCCTGCCGAGGGCACTTTGAAACCATGTAGACATGTCATAACACAAGAGATTTAGTATGATTTGATATACATTCAACCAACCTTTCCATTTGAAGATTTGTTTTTAATAATCCTTATTGAAAAGTTTTTTAAAATACATAATGTAATTTTACAAATCAAACAGGGAAGTTTTATATATATATATATATATATATATATATATATATATATATATATATATATATATATATATACATATATATATATATATATATATATATATATATATATATATATATATATATATACACACACACACACATACATACACAGTTGAAGTCAGAATTATTAGCCCCCGTTTATTTTTTCCCCAATTTCTGTTTACAGAGAGCAGATTTTTTTTTCCCCAACACATGTCGAAACAATAGTTTTAATAACTTATTTCTATTAACTGAATTATTTTATCTTTGCCATGCTGAGAGTACATAATATTTTACTAGATATTTTTCAAGACACTTCTATACAGCTTAAAGTGACACTTAAAGGCTTAACTAGGTTAATTAGGTTAACTAGGCAGGTTAGGGTAATTAGGCAAGTTATTGTATAATGATGGTTTGTTCTGTAGACCAGTGTTTCCCAACCCTATTCCTGAAGGCAAACCAACAGTACACATTTTCAACTTCCCCTAATCAAACACACCTGAATGAACTTATCATACCATCAGAAGAGACTCCAAAACCTGAAGTTAATGGGTCAGAAAAGGGAGACATCCAAAATATGTACTGTTGGTGTGCCTCCAGGAACAGGGTTGGGAAACACTGCTGTAGACTATCGAAAAAAGGCTAATAATTAGCCTAAAGGGGCTAATAATTTTGACCCCAAAAAAAGTTTTTATTCTAGCCGAAATAAAACAAATAAAACTTTCTCCAGAAGGAAAAAATATTATTAGACATACTGTGAAAATTTCCTTGCTCTGTTAAACATAATTTGGGAAAATGAAAAATCAAAGGGGGTGGGGGCTAATAATTCTGACGTCAACTGTATATAGTATTCAGTGCCCCTTAAATTTTTACTCTTTGTTATATTGCATCTCATTTCATTTTATTGCAGCCATCATTTAAATAATTTTTTTTCCTTATTAAATGTACACACAACAGCCCATATCAACAGAAAAACACAATTGTTGCCATTTTTGCAGATTTATTTTAAAAAATTACATATTACATTGTCCAAAGTATTCAGACCCTTTAGTCAGTCCCTTTTAATCTAATACAGCTATGAGTTTTTTAGGGGAAAGATGCAACAAGTTTTTCTGGATTTGGGGAATCCTCTGCCATTTCTTTTTGCAGATCCTCTTCAGTTCTGTCAGGTTGGATGGTTAATGTTAATGGACAGCCCTTTTTAGATCTCTCCAGAGATGCGCAATTGTGTTAAAGTCATGGCTCTGTCTGGCCCATTTACTCACAGAGTTGTTGTGAAGTCACTCCATTATTTTAGCTGCTTCGGCCCAGTCTGAGGTACTGAGCACTCTGGAGAATGATTTCATCCAGGATATCCCTGAACTTGACAGCGTTCATCTTTCTCTCAATTGCAACCAATCATCCTTTCCCTGCAGCTAGAAAACACCCCCACAGCATGATGCTGCCACCACCATGCTTCACAATTGGGACTGTATTGGACAGGTGATGAGCAGTGCCTAGTTTTCTCCACACATACTGCAGCGCTTTAAGGCCAAAAAAGTAATATCTTAATCTCAAAGGACCAGATAATCTTATTTCTCACCATCTTGGAGTGCTTCAGGTGTTTTTTAACAAACTTTCTACACCTTTCTCCCTATCTCACAACTATATCTCTGCAGCTTCTCCCCGATAGCTCAGTCTGGCTGGACAGCCAGCTCAAAGAAAAGTTCTGGTCATCCCAACCATCCTCCATTTTAGGATTATTGAGGCCAATGTGCTCTTAAGAACCTTAAGTGCAGCAGAATTCTTTTGTAAACTAGGTCTGTGCCTTACCACAATTCTGTCTCTGAGCTCTTCAGGCGGTTCCTTTGACAGCATAATTCTCATTTGCTCTGATGTGCATTATGAGCTGTAAGGTATTATATAGACCAGTGTGTGGCTTTCCTAATCAATCAGTATAATCAAACAGCTAAACTCAAATGAAGGTGTAAAACCATCTCAATGATGATCTGAAGAAATGGATAGCACCTGCGTTAAATATGAATGTCACAGCTAATGGATAAATAATTAGGACCAATCTGTGATTTTTCAGTTTTTCTTTTTTAATAAATCAAATACATGTCCACAAGTCTGTGTTTTTTGTGAATATGGGATGCTGTGTGAACATGAATCAAGGAAAAAAATGAACATGAAAGATTTTAGCAAATGACTGCAATATAACAAAGGGTTAAAAAAATTAAGGGGGTCTGAATACTTTCTGTACCCACTCTATCTATCTATCTATCTATCTATCTATCTATCTATCTATCTATCTATCTATCTATCTATCTATCTATTTTTTTTTTTTTGGTGCAGACCTGCCAGTGTGGCATCAACATCGCCATAAAAACGACTGCCTCACCTTAATCAAAACTCCTCACGTGCTGAGCAGGAAGAGTTGCTGCTCGTTGAGAGAGGAGAATTTAACAGACGCCGTCATAGGAGATTGGATGACAACTGGAAACACGCCGAGTCCTCCTCTCTCACTGGGCACCCTGACCGGCATTACCCTCAGCGAGGACACCAGACCCTTTAGCACTGAACTCACTACCCTGCACATCACAAACCATTTTTTTCTTGCTCCACTCCCAAATAAATAGCCCTGTTGGGATTTAAACTGATAATCTGTGTTCGTGTGATCGCTCACCTGCGCCAATATATAGGGCTTGGACAATTACACTGAAATGCCTGGTTTAGACCACAATAACTCATCAGTATACTGGAGGGCCTCCTTTTGCAAGCAATATAGCATCAGTTCGTCTTGAGTATGACAGATAGCCAGCAGCTCTCTGCAACTCTCACATGGTCGCCCACTGAAGCTAAGCAGGGCTGTGCCTGGTCATTACCGGGATGGGAGACCACATGGGAAAGCTAGCTGGAAGTGGTGTTAGTAAGACCAGCAGGGGGCGCCCAAGCTGTGGTTTGTGTGGGTCCTAATGCCCCAGTATAGTGACAGGGACTCTATACTGCTCAGTGAGTGCTGTCTTTCGCATGAGACGTTAAACTGGGGCCCCGTTAAAAGGATGTCCTTTGGAAAAGAGAAGGGGTTTAAACACGGCATCCTGGCCAAATCTGCCTTCTGGCCTCCTAACCATCTCCATATCATAATTGGCTTCATTACTCTTTCTTCTCATCACCAATCAGCTGGTGTGTGGTGTGCGGTCTGGTGCAATATGGCTGCTGTCGTGTCATCCAGGTGGATGCTGCACACTGGTGATGGATGAGGAATGTGTAAAGCACTTTGAGTGTCTAGAAAAGCGCTATATAAATGTAAGGAATTATTATTGTTATTATTAGATACAAGTCCTGCTCAGGGGCCAGAGGGACTTTGAGGCATTCTTCTTGCAGAATAGTGACCAGATCACTAAGTGAGGCTGGTTGAGGCAAACGGTTTCTGGCTTGCTCCTCCAACAACCAAAAAGTAACTCAGTAATATTTAGATCTAGTGACTGTGCAGGGCTTAAGTGATGTGAACTTCACTTTCATGTACATCAAACCACACTGTCAGTAGTCGTGCTGTGTGTAATTGGTGCATTATCATGCTGATCAACAGCACCGCCTTCAGGATACAATGTTTGAACCATTAAGAACGCATGGTCCACCAGAATGGTTCAGTAGTCCTTGGCAGATATGCACCCATCTAGCAAAAGTATTGGGTCTAGAGAATGCCATGCAGCCCAACCCGAGCAAAAATCAGTTCACCAATGATGATGACAACATACTTCCTAAAGGTTAGTAGAAGGCTAATATTATTTGCAAAATGCACATGTATTATTATTCCGGCTGGTATGTTTTTGAAGTGTTTCAGTCAGGTTTCAGGGCTCATCACAGTACAGAAACTGCATTAGTGAAAATAATCAATTATCTACTTTTAGCTGCTGACCAAGGGTGCATCTCGCTATTAGTTTTACTCGATCTTAGTGCGGCATTTGACACTACTGACCACAATATCCTCATAAATCGCTTAAACTCTACAGGTGTCCAGGGATAGGCTCTTCAATGGTTTAAGTCATACTTAGCTGAACGTTACCAGTTTATGAATATTAATGGACAGCCTTCACAAGTCAGCCCAGTAAAGTATGGGATGCCTCAAGGATCAGTTTTAGGCCCTTTGCTGTTTACAATATACATGCTACCCCTGGGAGACATTATTAGAAGACATGGGATCAGTTTTCACTGCTATGCAGATGATCCTCAATTGTATATTTCATCTAAACCTGATGAGATGTCTGAACTGTCTAAGCTAACTGAGTGTATTAAAGATGTTAAAGACTGGATGACCAACAATTTTCTTCTCTTAAACTCAGACAAAACAGAATTATTACTAATTGGGCCTAAATTCTGTACACAGCAGATCTCACAGCTCGACCTACAATTGGAGGGATACAAAGTTAGCGTTAACTTTACTATAAAAGATCTGGGTGTCACACTAGACAGCAATTTAACTTTTGAAAATCATATATCCCATGTCACAAAAACTGCCTTCTTTCATCTGAGAAATATCGCTAAGTTACGAAGTATGCTATCCATCTCAGATGCAGAAAAGCTAGTCCATGCTTTTATGACTTCAAGGCTGGATTACTGTAATGCTCTGTTTGCTGGCTGCCCACCATCCTCTATTAATAAACTGAACTAGTACAAAATGCAGCAGCCAGAGTTCTTACCAGGTCTAGAAAATATCATATCACCCCAATTTTATCCTCCTTACAGTGGCTGCCTGTTAAGTTTCGTATTGAATTTAAAATATTGCTTCTTACCTATAAAGCTTTAAATAATCTAGCTCCTGTTTATCTAAACAACCTTTTGTCCCGCTACAATCCATCCTGCTCTTTAAGATCTCATAAGTCAGGGCTTCTGGTAGTACCTACAATAGCAAAGTCGAGCCTTCTCATTTATGGTTCCTAAACTCTGGAATAGCCTTCCTGATAATGTCCGAGGCTCAGACACACTCTCGCAGTTCAGATTAAAGACCTATCTCTTTAGTAAAGCATACACTCATTGCATCACTTAGTGGTATGATACATGAATGTGCTCCACACAGGTTTCTTCATCTCATTTATATACACTATGAATATCAGCTACCACCTGGGGATAGTCATCCCGAGACCCTCAGACCACGCAGCGCCACTGATTTGATCCAAGACCAGCGACGAGATCATCCCAAGGTTTCCATATCCTGGACCAGGCCATATCCTGTGCAGCTACTGTGGTGGTCATGGAGGAGTGGAGAGCATGAGACTGATTCCTGTGACGCTCCAGGATATAATACTTATATACTTATACTTTATACTTATACTACTTTATACTTTGGCATTAATTACACCCTCAAGTCTTTTTGAATGTGATGCCACACCTGTCTGTGGCAATTTTAGCCCATTCCTCTTTGCAATACCTCTCAAGCTCTTTCAGGTTGGATGGGAAGCGACGGTGTACAGCCATTTATAGATCTCTCCAGAGATGTTCAATAGGAACTCTGGGCTCTAGCTGGGCCACTCAAGGACATTCACCAAGTTGTTGTGAAGCCACTCCATTGATATTTTGGCGGTGTGCTTTGTCCTGCTTGAAGATGAACCATCGCCCCAGTCTGTGGTCAACACTCTGAAGCAGGTTTTCATCCAGGATGTCTCTGTACATCGCTGCATTTATCTTTTCCTCTATCCTGACTAGTCTTCCAGTTACTGCTGCTGAAAAACATCTCCACAGCATGATGCTGCCACCACCATGCTTCACTGTAGGGATGGTATTAACCTGGTGATGAGCATAACGCCTGGCATTCATTCCAAAATGTTCAATTTTAGTCTCATCAGACCAGAGAATTTTGTTTCTTATGGTCTGAGAGTCTTTCAGAGGTCTTTGGCGAATTCCAGGTGAAGAGTGGCTTCTGTCTGGCCAATCTACCATACTGGCCTGATTGGGGCATTGCTGCACAGATGGTTGTCCCTCTGTAAGGTTCTCCTCTCTCCACAGAAAAACGCTAGAGCTCAGACAGAGTGACCATTGTGTTATTGATTACCTCTCTGACTTAGGTTCTTCTCCCCTGATCACTCAGCTTAGATGGCCGGCCAGGTCTAGGAAGAGTCCTGGTGGTTTCAAACATCTTCCACTTACAGATGATGGAGGCCACTGTGCTCCTTGGAATTTTCAGAGCAGCAGAATTTTTTTCTGTAACTTTCCCCAGGCTTGTGCCTTGAGACAATCCTGTCTCGGAGATCTACAGAAAATTCCTTTGTCTTCATGCTTGGTTTGTGCTTTGACATGCACCTGGGACCTGGGACCTTATATAGACAGGTACAGACTCAATTTAGAGCTTCACGGCAAAGGCTGAAATAAATACTCATGTACATGTGATTTTTAAGTTATTTTATTTTTAATAAATTTGCAACAATTAATTTTTTTTTTTACATTGTCATTATGGGGTATTGTGTATAGAATTTTTAGGAAATAAATTAAATTAAGCCATTTTGGAATAAGGCTGTAACATAAAAAAATTTGGAAAAAGTAAAGCGCTATGAATAATTTCCGGATGTGCTTTATATCTATTTGTCTGTGTGTCTGCCTAGACAGAGAGAGAGAGAGAGAGAGAGAGAGAGAGAGATAGACTCACTTCAGCATGTCACTTCAGCATGTCAGGGTGCAATACCTCCTTAAAAGTCCAAATTCGTCACTGCCCATAGAGGTTTAGTACCTCACATCACTATATATAACAGAAAGCATTGTCAGTTCAACTTACTGCATTCGTCCCTGATACAGCTCTGAGCAGTATCTATTGGGTGTATGGAGCCATTTTTTGCACTCATACATGTGGTTATGACCATCATTACTTTTACCAAGGCTAATGAAACGGCCTGTACTCTGCAAGGACAGCCTGTATACCCACAGTTATGGAAAGATGGAGACATCATAATTGGAGGTGTTTTCTCCTTCCATAGCAGCTGGGAGATCAGACAACTTACATATTCTGTTACACCACCACCGCTGAAGTGCATCAGGTATATCAAACAAATTGGTTAATTTTTGAGTATAACTGTTTTAGACATATGTATATATATATATATATATATATATATATATATATATTAGGGCTGCACAATATATCGTGTGAGCTTCAATATCACAATGTGTGCATCCGCAATAGTCGCATTGCAGGATAGGACATGTTAAGTTGGGTTTGTAGTTGATTAGAAACCACAGGTCAAAGCTGCAGGAGTACTGCAGAATTTAACCGACATAGAGTTAAGGTTTGTCATCTGTGTTCTAAGACCTGTGACAGTGTTAGCATGTTAAGAGACTTTAAAGCATTTTAATAGTTTATAAAAAAAAGTTTAATACAGATAAATAATAAAAAATAATTTATATGTTGAAGACAATGCACTGTTATTTAAATTTGATTAAAATTCTGCAATCAAATACTGTTAAACTCTCTCCAGAAAAACATAAACCACTGTTTAATTCACTTATTTATTTATTTGCTTAAATGTGTTTATTTATGACTGTAGTTTGTTTATTTTATGTATATAATAAATGACATAAAAATATATTTATATTTAAGTTCCCTAAAAATCATCCGAATCAACACAAATTAATGAAATCTTTTATAAATAGTGATATTTAAGTCATCTGGTGAAGTTGTATTTATAATTGCAAAGAAAAAAATATAATCGCAATGTCAAATTTTTCCAATATCGTGCAGCCCTAATATATATATATATATATATATATTAAGATTATTTATAGGTCATATGTTTGAACGCTTATCTAACTATCTTTCTATTTATTTAATTATTCATTCATTTATCCATTTATACAAGCCTAAATTATAGAGACTTTCAGTATGTTCAGTCCATGCTTTTTGCTGTGGAGGAAATCAATAACAGTTCCACTCTGATACCTGGGGTCTCATTAGGCTACAGGATATATGATACATGTGGTTCAATGGCAATGGCTGTCAGAGTGACTATGGCTCTTGTTAATGCACATGAGAACACAACGTCCGATGGACCCTGCACAAAGCAGGCATATGTACAAACCATACTAGGAGACACAACCTCATCGGCATGCATGGCGATGGCAAAAACTATTGGACCATTCAACTTTCCCATGGTATAATTTCTTCTTATATAACATTAAAATTGTAACATCTATATACTAGGGAGTTTCAGAAAATGTAACAACTTATGATAACGTGACAATATGTTAAACTTATTTATACTAGTAAAAATTTTAATTCTCTCTTAGATCAGTCACTATGCCACCTGTGAATGTCTCAGTGACAAAGTCAAATACCCCTCATTTCTTCGAACTATTACAAGCGATTACTACCAGAGCAGAGCACTGGCAGAACTAGTAAGACACTTTGGCTGGACCTGGGTGGGAGCTATAAGAACAGATGATGATTATGGTAATAATGGGATGGCCACTTTCACCAAAGTGGCTGAACAGATGGGAATTTGTTTGGAATATTCTCTCCCGTTTTTCAGAACATATGCTGAAGATAAAGTAATGAGGATAATTGAACAGATAAAAAGTTCAACCTCACGAGTGATTGTGGCATTTCTTGTGCACTGGGACTTGGAAATTCTGCTACATAAATTTGTTGAATATAATATCACTGGATACCAGTGGGTAGGTACAGAGGGATGGATCTCTGATTCAGTCATTGCCACTATGGACACACATCACATTTTACAAGGAGCTGTTGGTCTAGCAATACCCAAAACAGAAGTGACAGGTCTAAAGGAATATATTTTAAACATTAAAAAACTGAAATCCTCAGGAAGAGCCATATTTTCAGAGCTCTGGGAATCACTGTATCAGTGTAAATACTCCAACAAGGATGATTCAGTGTCTATGAATGCATGCACAGGCAATGAAGAACTGTCCCAGATGCAAAACAGTTTTACCGATATGTCACTCATGCCTATATTCAGCAATGTGTACAAAGGAGTGTATGCTATTGCTCATACTCTTCACAAACTTTTGGGCTGCAAGGAAAAATGTGCCTCAAAGAAACAGCTTGATCCTATAACTGTGTGTATATCTAGACTAAGATTGATAAATAAAATACAGGATGTTTTAGGTTGACTGCTACTATTAATATTAATTTTACCCCACCCAACAGTTTCTGAAGCACCTGCGAAAGGTACATTTCAAAACCAAAGATGGTGAGGATATATACTTTGATGAGAATGGTGAGGCAGTTGCACGATATGAGGTAATAAATTGGCAACCGAGTAACGAAAAACACGATCAATTTGTCACTGTTGGGCTTTACGATGCTTCTCTTCCTGTGAAAGATCGTTTGGCAGTTAATGTGGATTCAATAGTATGGTCAAATAATGCAACAAAGGTGAGGATAAAACAATGAAAAAACTTGTGTGTGATGATGAAGAATCTTAGAAGTTTATGCAATAGACAAAAACATGCTAATAATGTGCAAGCTGAAATTTCTGTTGCAGGTCCCAAAATCTGTGTGCAGTGAGAGCTGCTCACCTGGCACTAGAAAAGCAATTAAAAAAGGAAAGTTTATATGTTGTTACGACTGCATATCTTGTGCAGATGGAGAGATCAGTAACACTACAGGTAAAATAATAAAATGGAAAATGAAATAAATAATTATTATTGTTAGGTCAGAACTAAATCTAATACTAGTACATTTTATGCATTACATCTAATTTAGATTCAGTAGCATGTCTGCGGTGCCATCAAGAATTTTGGTCAAATCTGCAAAAGGATGTATGTGTTGAGAAGGAGACTGAATTTTTGTCTTTTAAAGAGATCATGGGAATCTTGCTTACAACGATTTCCATTGTTGGTGCATTTGTAACAATGATAATTGCAATCATATTCTTCAGGTATAAAAATACCCCAATAGTGAAAGCCAACAATTCTGAATTGAGCTTCTTGCTCCTGTTTTCGCTTATGTGTTGTTTTCTCTGTTCACTCACTTTCATTGGTCAGCCTACTGAGTGGTCCTGTATGTTGCGTCACACAGCGTTTGGGATCACTTTTGTCCTCTGTATCTCCTGTGTTCTGGGGAAAACAATAGTGGTGTTAATGGCCTTCAAAGCTACACTTCCAGCAAGTAATGTCATGAAATGGTTTGGACCTCCTCAACAGCGACTCAGTGTTCTTGGGTTCACATTCATACAAGTGCTTATTTGTGTGCTTTGGTTAACAATTTCTCCACCATTTCCCTTTAAAAATTTTAATTACTTTAAGGAAAAGATCATTTTAGAATGTCATGTAGGTTCATCAATAGGGTTCTGGGCTGTTCTGGGTTACATAGGATTTCTAGCTCTTTTGTGTTTCATTTTGGCTTTTCTGGCACGTAAATTGCCGGATAAATTTAATGAGGCCAAATTCATTACATTCAGTATGCTCATATTCTGTGCTGTATGGATTGGTTTTATTCCAGCTTATGTAAGCCCGCCTGGGAAGTTTACTGTGGCAGTAGAGATATTTGCGATTTTAGCTTCAAGTTTTGGTTTACTATTCTGCATTTTTCTCCCAAAATGCTATGTGATTTTATTTAAACCGGAAAAGAATTCCAAAAAGCACTTAATGGGCAAATTAACTTAATAAACTGAATGACTGATGTCCTCAGAAATTAATTTAATAAAAAGTTCTTATTATTGTTATTCATTCATTTTATTTTCGGCATAGTCCCTTTATTTATCTGGGGTCGCGACAGTGGAATGAACTTCCAACTTATCCAGCATATTTTTTATGCAGGGGATGCCCTTCCAGCTGCAACCCATCACTGGAAAACATTCATACACACTCATTTACACACATACACTATAGCCAATTTAGCTTACCCAATTCACCTAATACCATATGTTTTTGGACTTGAGGAGGAAACCGGAGTACCTGGAGGAAACCCACGTGAACACGGGTATTATTATTTTTATTATCAATTAAGCTCAGTTAAAATACATTTGTTCAGGTAAGGGTAATTTTTCAGAGCCCTGTTTAACATGAAATAACAAAATACACTTAGGTGTTTAACAATATTGTATATTAACATCCTGGGATGAAAACGATTGGTACCTCTGTGTGTGTGTGTGTGTCTGTGTGTCTGTGTATGAGTTTTACTCTATTATAAAAAACAATACATATGTAAATAAATAATAATTTTTTTTACTAAAAAAAAGGCAAGGACAATTTAGTGACCATAAAAAAATAAGGGGACATATAGCTTTTCATTTCCATCAACGTTACTGGCTGCTAATAAAATGTTGCTTAGAGAAGAATTAACTATGATTGGTGCTGTCCGTCTCCTGAGAGAACTGATGCCCTGGCTTCACCCTGTATAAATATAGTGTTCAACAACAAACAGAAACTTGACCTGCCATGCTGATTCTTCAGCTGCTTTTGAAGGTCCTCTTAACTCAGGCAGCACAGCCTGACTGCACACCACTGGGCCACAGGGTGCTGCCTGAACTGGAGAAAGATGGAGACTTAATAATTGGAGGTATATTTTCTTTCCGCACTGGACAAGATGGCTATCCCGATTCCTTTACAAAAATGCCACAAATACGCCCTTGCAAAGAGTATGTATGTACTAGCAGTTTCCACCTGATTTTTATTGTAATCAATATGTATAAAAACATAACAAATAATTAAAAAAAAAAAAACATTTTAAGATGATATTGAGTGAAAAAAAAACAGTATGCCTGACAAAACACGCTTTTATAAGTTTCAGTTTTAGGGAATTCAAGTTTGCTCACACATTAATGTTTGCAATAGATGAGATAAATAGAGATACATATATTCTGCCTGGAATTAAAATGGGATACAGAATTTTCAATGACTGTGGATCCAGCAACATACTAGGAGCTGCAATGACATTAGTAAATGGTCTAGAGCAGTCAGAAACAGGAGCAAACTGCTTTAAATCTCAAACCGTGAAAGCCATCATTGGACATTCTGGATCAACACCAACCATGAGCTTTGCAAAAATAGTTGGACAATTTCATATACCTGTGGTAAGCTGTGTTTTCTCATTGTTAAACTTGATGTATACTTTCACTTGTAAACATTTCAAATACATATATAATTTTCTCCTTGATAGATCAGTCATTTTGCTACATGTGCTTGCTTGAGCAACAGAAAGGAATATCCCACCTTTTTCAGAACTATTCCCAATGATTACTATCAAAGCCGCGCACTGGCCCAGCTGGTCAGACATTTTGGCTGGACATGGGTGGGGGCGTTAAGCAATAAAAATGATTATGGTATAGATGGAATAACCACTTTTATTAAGGCTGCTAATGAGGAAGGAGTTTGCATTGAATACTTTGAAGCCATTGAAAGTACAAGTCAATACAATGAAATACTAAGAATTGTGAGCATCATAAGAAGCTCTACATCTAAGGTAATAATGGCCTTCATGTCACACAGAGAGATCAAATTATTAGTGGATGAGCTCTACAAGCAGAACATCACAGGACTGCAGTGGATTGGAAGTGATGCCTGGATCACAGATGACTCTCTAGCAGATATCTATGGTCACACTTTACTTACTGGCTCTATTGGATTTGCTGTACGCAATGCGCAAATACCTGGACTGGGCCCTTTTCTACAGAAAGTTAATCCCTCTCAATTTCCAAGCAGCATATTTGTAAAAGATTTTTGGGAGCATGTCTTTGACTGTTCATTTAATCCAAGTGAACTAAGAAAAAGGTGTAATGGATCTGAAAACTTGAGAGATGTGCAGAACTCTTTCACAGATTTGACTGACTTAAGGTTCTCAAACAATATATATAAAGCTGTTTATGCGGTAGCTCATGCAATTAATAATCTTCTTTTATGTGAGGAAAACCAAAGCTCCAGTCCTAATGTATGTCTGAAACTTACAGAAATAAAGCCTTGGCAGGTAAGACCAGAAAATTATGTCAGAATTGTATAAAATATACTGTGTTCGTTTAGCTTGCACAATTGAACTTTTTATTTAATTTGCATACCTAAGCTTTTAAACTCCTTGCAAAGTGTAAATTTCACTACACCTGGAGGAGAAAGTGTCTTCTTTGATAGCAACGGGGATTCACCAGCAAGATATGAGCTGATAAATCTTCAAAGTGTTAACAGAGGCAAAATAGATGTGGAAACTATTGGCTACTATGATGCCTCTTTGCCTAAAGATCAACGGTTCTCCATGAATAATGTTAAGGTAGTCTGGAGAGACGGGGGAGATCAGGTACAGCTTTTTTCTTTTCTTCCTTTTTTTTGTACTCACATGTGAGAAAATACCGTAATAATGCATATAATATTATTTGAATGTGTTGCAGGTGCCTGTATCTGTGTGCAGTATGAGCTGTCCCTCAGGCACCAGGAAAGCAATGCAGAAAGGAAGACCTGTCTGTTGCTATGACTGTATACTGTGCCCACCAGGAGAGATTAGTAACAAAACCGGTACAATATTAGAAAGCCTTGCATTTTGTCAATACTCAATTACTGTTTTAGATTAATAAGTATCTGATTTTCTTCTTTCTAGATTCAGTTGATTGCCTCAAATGCCCTGTGACACAGTGGTCAAATACGAGGGGAGATGCCTGTATCCCAAAAGAAATTGAATTCTTGTCATATGATGAAATGATGGGGATACTTTTGGGATTGTTTTCTTTAATTGGGGCATTTTTTACAATAGTAGTCACGCTTATTTTCTATATTTACAGAAGCACACCTATAGTAAGAGCTAACAATTCAGAGCTGAGCTTCCTGCTGCTCTTTTCACTCACTATGTGTTTCCTATGTTCACTTACTTTCATTGGTCGCCCCACTGAGTGGTCTTGTATGTTGCGTCACACAGCATTTGGAATCACTTTTGTCCTATGTATCTCATGTGTTCTGGGGAAAACAATAGTGGTGTTAATGGCTTTCAAAGCAACACTTCCAGGAAGCAATGTCATGAAATGGTTTGGTCCTCTTCAACAAAGACTCAGTGTTGTTAGCTTTACTCTTATACAGGTCCTTATATGTGCATTTTGGTTAATATTATCACCACCATTTCCAAATATGAACATGAAGCATTACCAAGAAAAAGTTATTTTAGAATGCAATTTAGGTTCAGCTACTGGTTTCTGTGCTGTATTGGGTTATATTGGTCTCCTGGCTGTCCTTTGCTTTGTTTTGGCTTTTCTCGGAAGGAAACTGCCTGACAATTTCAACGAGGCTAAATTCATCACATTCAGTATGCTCATATTTTGTGCTGTATGGATCACATTTATCCCAGCTTATATCAGTTCTCCTGGAAAATTTATCGTAGCTGTGGAAATATTTGCTATTTTGGTGTCATCCTTTGGATTACTTTTCTGTATTTTCTTGCCAAAGTGCTATGTAATTTTACTGAGACCAGAAATGAACACTAAAAAGCATGTCATGGCAAAGATAAATAGTCATTAATAATATGTAAAGAGAACAATTAAATTCAAAGAACACAAGGAGAAAACAAAACTGAAATACAATATGTAAAACTGAACTTACTGAAATAATACATTGCAATTTGTATATTATAAAAGGAAAATAACTAAGATATAATTAAACATGTTTTGTGCTAAAAATTTAATTAATTAATCAGACATTACACTAAAATTAAATATATCTGAATATACATTACAAAAAGCTGTTTAGCATAGAGCTGATTTGAGAGCAATTTGATATTTAACCAGATGTTTGTTACATTTTCATACTCACAAAAAAATAACAACAGACTCAATTATTACAACACACAATAAAAAAAATAAAAAAATCTTCTTTAACAGAGAAAACTGCATCATTGTAACACTGATTGAAAAAAATAGTTGATATCTTATACAACTTTAAAAAATAAATAATTAAAATATATTTATATACATGTACCCCTAATTCTTCAATTTTATGAATCTTGCTTATATATATTGCCATTTTTGATTGACCTACAATAAAATTTTTAAATCTGACATTTCATCTCATGTTTTTGTGTATAATAATACCCAACAATGCCCAATAAAACTCTCAACTATAAAGATTTCATTAAACTTACTGAACAACAAAGATAAAAAAATAATAATTTACAGACTCATACTCTCCATATTTTTTTTTTTTCACAAAAAAGACATAAATTGCATACATTTTGGTTAATCACATTCTCACAAGAATTAACAGCAACTGTACCATGTAAAATTCTACAGTGAAGATCGCCCACCTTTTTTTTTTTTCCAAAGGTGGTTTATAAAACTCTCCGTACAGTTTGTATGTCCTGACCCAACCCTAGTTTGTCTCTAGAAACAGCATTAATTGTTTCTATAAATTTTTTGCATTTAAAACTTTTGTAAAAAAAAGTTTTACTGCTAGCCATATTACTTGTTAAAAGTTCTGAACTCAGTAAATCTCCATCTGCATCCTTAAAATCTGGATAAAATATGAACTTTAGGAATGTGGTCTTGGTTGTTGGGAACTAATCAATAAATTATTATTTTTTTAATGCTACATATTCTTAAGACTCCTCTATAAAAAAGGAGTCAATTCAGTTGAATGTTCCTAGACTCCGTTAAAAACAAATTAGTCTTACCCCAGGCCAGCAGTTTGTCTCAATACAAAGTTAGCAACATTCCTCCTGACAAAATATTCTAGTCGTTAAAAATCATTTTATAGCCTGTAAAAGAAAAGTTGCACCTCTGCTGGCCAGATGTATTAATCTTTGTCCCCTTCCCCTCTGGAGAGATAATACACTCTGCAGCACCCAATGAAACATAATTCAGAAAAAGTTTACTGTAAGAGCTTGCTATTTTGCCCCTACTTGGATAACTGCTAAAGTGCTTGAGCCTGACTAGCTTGGCAGATAGCTAACAGATTCCGCCAAGAAAGACTTGGACACCAGATGTCCCATGAATGTACTTTACTTGAAAGAAGCACTGTTAAACTAAACATACAAAAAGAATGTCAAATAGTAATTTTTATAGATACAATTTAGCTATTAGATGCAGATTTAACATATAGCTTTGCATACAGATGAACAAACAAATAATCTTGTAGTTTTATTCTTTAGGAAATGCATATTCTATCCATGAATTCTATCCATATTTATTTAAATAACACTTCACTCTATAAATAAAGAAAAATTATAAACAAAATACTCAGACTTATATTTTCAAGACTTTAACCCACATGACAGCAAAATAGAGCTCTGTTGAATTTCCGCCATTGCAACACTAACTACAGCAAATTTAGAGGTACAAACTTAATACAACTAAATTTTTCTTTGGCCACTAGATGTCATTCTTAAGGCTTGTACACACCGTGATGCTTTTCGTTTGGGTTTTTCATAAGCGTTTTGAGAGACGTTTTTCTGGATTCAAACCCAAGCAATTTTCACTGGCGTCGAGCAGAAGAATACATTAAGCTTCTGACACCCGTTTGTAACACAGAAAAAGACAGAAAGTTGACACGCTTGTTGTTATGGATGGTTTAAGTAGCAGCTCCAGCTCTAGCGATGAAGAAATGATTATTGTTCACCAGTGCAATAAGCAGCTCCACGTTCATATTGCCTGTGGGCATCTTCTTCAATGTGCACTCGACAGTTTTGCGCTTGAGCGCCTCCAAGTGCTGTTTACTGTTACTTCAGCAGCTCCGTGCATGTGAACAAAAGTGCCAATCTGATTGGTGGCGAAGGTTTTTACGCAGCGCATCAAAACAAAAAAATAAGCATGAGGCGTTTCTTTAAACATGCCACTTTTACGCCTGCCGTTTTGTGCGTTGGTGTGCATGATCACATTGGTGCCCTTTATTTAGTCACTCACGAGGCATTAAACGTCGATGGAAAACGCGAGCAAAAAGCATCCCGGTGCTTTTTAGACTGTTTTTTGCTTTTTGCTTCAAAACAAGCCAAGCATTGCCACAAAGTTGAAACAAACAAATTATTGATGACTATGTCTTCTACAGCAGTGGTCCTCAACCTTTCTATCACAGCAGACCGGTCAACGCTTGACAATTTTAGGAATTTGGGGGGTGGGGGCTTTGCTAGCCGACCATCAACCGTTTTCTCAGAAGAAAACAAGCTGACAAAAAACATCGCTGTCACTCTGATACAAGTTTTATTTATGGAGAAAATTACAAAGCACTGCAGTGTTTGGGTGTTTTGTGTTTGTCTGGGATAGTTAGTCTTACCGAAATGTGTATATTCCATACAAGCAGAAGCTTGATTGGTCAATTCTTGTCACGCATTTCATGTTCGAACTTACCTTGCCCCTTAATTGGATCCCGATCTCAATATAGTTGGGGTAAAACTGTTTGAATGTCTACATAAAATTTACCATCATTACACTGAAAATGATATGACGTTTTTAAAAATGCTGTATTTTGAAAGCATGAAGACTGCTAAAGCCTGCAACAAACTTCTGGTGAGGTAAAGAGAGTTAGGATGTGTCGCAAAAGTGCAATAACACGAAACAAGACATTTAAAACTAATAACAGTGTGGGTGTTACAATGTGCAACTGGTAATTAGGCCTAGAGTATCTATACGTTTGTGTACAATTATTTAAAACCGCATCATGTTTTTCTGACGGTAGTAATACTTGTTTTCACTGACTATTTTATAAACTTAATGTAACCTAGGTAAGCCTTTAAATGTCATTTTAAGCTGTATAGAAGTGTCTTAAATATCTAGTTAAATATTATTTACTGTCATCATGGCAAAGATAAAAAAAACAGTTATTAGAAATGAGTTATTAAAACTATTATGTTTAGCTTCTATACAGCTTAAAGTGACATTTAAAGGCTTAACTAGGTTAATTAGGTTAACTAGGCAGGTTAGGGTAATTAGGCAAATTATTGTATAACTATGGTTTGTTCTGTTAACTATCGGGGAAAAAAAATAGCTTAAAGCTTAATTTTGACCTTAAAATGGTTTGTTAAAAAAAAATTAACTGCTTTTATTCTAGCTGAAATAAAACAAATAAGACTTTCTCCAGAAGAAAAAATATTATCAGACATACTGTGAAAATTTCCTTGCTCTGTTAAATGTCTTTTGGGAAATATTCAAAGAAGAAAAAAAATATAAAGGGGGGCTAATAATTCTGACTTCAACTGTATATACATGGTTATGTCATAATAGGTTAAATGGCTTATTTATTCAGCATTACCAATAACTACTGCAATTTTCAACACCTACTGTAATATTCTTGCATGTGTGTCTTTTATCTGTGGTTTAATTCACCCAATTTTGGTTTGGATAAATCTATTCAGTTGTTTGATTTTATCCAGTGAAACTATGTTTAGTATAAAGTAAATGTTTTGTTTGTTTTAAAATAAATTATAGTCAAGTCAATATCATGTATAACCATATATCTGTTTTTGTACTGTAATTCAGGATTAGTTTAACTGCATGTTCAACCCAGTCTCACGGCAGTTCGTGAAATAGTCTCGAAATTTAATCTATTGATTCGTGTTCATGGGCACGAATGTCCCTCTTTTTTCGTGTCACCTTGCACGAATTTCCATCCAATGTATTTCAATAGGAAATCATTTTCGTGTCTCTAGCACGATTTATTTTGCCATAGGGTACCCGATGCTGCGCTTTTTAAAAAATATTTTTATTAAATATTATTATAGCCACAGGGTACCAGACGCAGTATTTTGATTATTATTATAGCCACAGGGTACCAGACGCAGTATTTTAATTATTATTGTTGACACAGGGTACCAGACGCAGTATTCTTCTTATTATTATTATTGACATAGTGTACCAGACGCAGTTTTTTATTCATTTATATTTTATTTCATTTTTCCATAGAATAGCAGACGCTGTATTGTTTGTTTATTTTATTTTGCCACAGGGTATGCAGTATTTTATTTATTTATGTTTATTTATTTATTCTATTGCCATGGGGTACCAGACGTTGTGTCTTTTCATAATTTATTATAATAATTGTTACTTTTCTTCAAGCACTATTTTCTATACCGACGTAAAAGGAATTCCATTGCTTTTAATGGGTTGCCTCCGGCGTCATATGGAGACGTTCAAAGCCTCGTATAATTACCAAAAGATGTCAACGCAATATTTTAAACCTGGTTTACGCCTATTATCGCAGATTTTTTATTTAAAAATATGTGATTTTTGTTTTGTTCATGAAAAGAGTCTGTAAAGAGGGTTGAGAAAACTGTAAATGGGAATATACATCGGTCAACGTGACTTCCATTCAACAGCGAGTTTAACATCGCTCAGCTATTGGTCAAAATGCCAGAGTTCACCGATGAGTTCAACTGTGCAGCAATATGTGGTAGGTTAATGCTGCATAATGTTGATTTAGATTAGGGGTTTGTTTAGAACCTTTATAAAAGCAGGGTAGTTATCTCCTGATGCAGTAAATGACTGCAGACTTGATATAAATAAAGCATGTACTGCAAACTAGAGATGTTATCTAATTACATCCAAGTTCATTTATTAAAAAAATATATTTTCCCCACATATAGTCATGCATAGCTCAGAACAATATAGTTCTACATTTGAAGATGAGGAACAGTGTTACCAGATTGTTGTTTTCCACAATAGTATTCGTCCAAAATCTAAATAAATTCTGCAATATGCAATAAATATTACCTCTAATAATACAATTGTATTCATAACTGCATCAAAATTAAAGCAAATCAAGTGTTCCTCAAAAGTTTAAAGGCTACATTGTAATTGGAATTATTTATCATGCCTTAAAAGAAACAAAAAAGGCAGATATAACTGAAATTCTGCCTGTCTGAGCACATTTTATTCATTTTAGACCACAAAACTAACCAAAAACTGATTAATCTACCATATATTAATTTTTAAACATTTCCCAAATGATGTTGAAAAAATAAACGGGGGCTAATAATTCAGGGGGGCTAATAATTCTGACTTCAACTGTATATATATATATATATATATATATATATATATATATATATATATATATATATATATATATATATATATAGTTGAAGTCAGAATTATTAGCCCCCCTTTTAATTTTTTTTTTCTTTTTTAAATATTTCCCAAATGATGTTTAACAGAGCAAGGAAATTTTCACAGTATGTCTGATAGTATTTTTTCTTCTGGAGAAAGTATTATATGTTTTATCTGGCTAGAATAAAAGCAGTTTCTAATTTTTGTAAGTCAATATTATTAGCCTCTTTAAGCTATATATGTTTTCGATAATCTACAGAACAAACCATCATTTTACAATAACTTGCCTAATTACCCTAACCTGCCTAGTTAACCTAATTAACCTAGTTAAGCCTTTAAATGTCCCTTTAAGCTGTATAAAAGAAAAATATCTAGTCAAATATTATTTACTGTCATCGTGGCAAAGATCAAAAAAATCAGTTACTATAAATGAGTTATTAAAACTATTATGTTTAGAAATGGGTTGAAAAAAAAATCTTCTCTCAGTTAAACAGAAATTGGGAGAAAAATAAACAGAAGGGGGCTAATAATTCTGACTTCAATTATATATATATATATATATATATATATATATATATATATATATATATATATATATATATATAAAATTATATTATATAAATTATTATATATATTATAAGGTGTTCAGATATGAATATTTTGTTTTCAGGTTTTTCAAATTACTTTAAATCCAATTTCCCAATTTTCTAATAAGCAAAAGGTAAAGGCACTTTTAGAATCCATGTTTATATTGTTAAATTGCACTTGTCCCACTCTCTATCTCTGTTAACACATTTGTAATTGTTTGTTTAATCCTTGTGTCTTTCAGTCTGTTTCTGCCTATAACAATGAGTGATTCATAACTCCAAGAGCAACTTTTGAACCTTGATACTCAGATTGATCAAGATTTCAATTATAAGCCCAAGTCTTGATGACAACTTGGTGATCTGCAGGAAGCAACTCCAGTAAAGACAACTGAAGCAAGGGTATGGTGGAGAAAGAGACAGACACATTGTGTAAGGAAGGCCAAGACCAATCTGGAATCAATAAAGGGTTAGATTTTCATTCCATGTATATTAAATATCTACAATGTTTAGGCATAAATGATTGTATGAGATAAAATTTACATGCATTTATTCTTCCACTACTATTGGATTAACAGAAAGAGACGCATTAGTTTTACTCTTACTGTTGTTTATGAAAAACATTAAACTACAGTATAAGCTCACTAAATATTGTGGCTTAACTGTTTAAAACAATTTGTTTTATGTGTTGATTAGTGGCCAACTAACCTAACCTTTTTCTTTTTCAGAAAGTATTTTGTTTTGTCTGATTTGTAATGACACCTTATAGACCATAAACTGATTCGACTGTCCACATTGGAGTCCAGGAAATTAGAAGTCTGCTTATGCTGCTTGTCTACTAGTCTTGGGATAAGTTGAAATGTTATTAATGTTAATTTTCTGTTGTTTTAATCTTGTACAGCTCATAGGAACTCCAATCGTCCCAACTGTGAGAGGGCCTTGCTCCAGTGACTGTTGGTGTGTACTTCATTGTTTCCATTAGTCCCTGTATCTGTAGAGGTGACAGTGGGCTAGAGTCAAATTTTGGTTTTATTTAAACTAAGGCATAATGATGGCCTTTTTATTTTAGATTTGGTCATGCAACTAATTAATTGATATCATAAAATATTTTTATATTCTTTCCATTGTAGGTGGAAAAGATGTTGGTATAATTATTTTTAATAGACTGCCAAGATCTCAGCAGACATTTTTCTTAGATATTCTTGAGTGGGAGTCTGTGCAATACAAGGTGGATAGTATTTGCAAGAAGGAGGTACTAGGTACTTTAAACTGTATGTGTTGAAACTAAATTAACAAGAAAACAGCTCTTTGATGTTCACCTAGTAAAATTAGATTAGAAGATATAAACTGTCATGTACTTGTTCTTGACAGGAAGATTTGTGGACTACATTAACTAATGACACTACCTCCGAAGAGTTGCAAAAAGCTGTCCAAAGTTCCAGCACTCTCTTTAAGTCCTTCATTTTGGTGTTCCATGCCAAAGCACATGAGTTTTAATGTGAGATATGTGAACTATATGAGCATCTTAAACTGATGCCAAATTTTTTTTATTGCTTTCCTTATTTGTTTGTTTGTATATGTTAACCAGGTGAAATGGAGTGAGGCATACCAGGATAGGTGTGGTTTAACTGTTGGGAAGGAGGTTGGAACAGTGCAATGTTTCCTCTCTAGGATTGCAGTGACCAGTCATGCTACTGTAACTCTCATGGTCATGTGCTGGAATTAGCAGATGTTCAACTATTTGTCCATCTCGCTGACCTGTTGATATCAGAAGGTAAAGACATCCAGTAGAATTTGTTTTAGATGTTCAGTAGCCAATTTGAATAGTATTATGATTTTTGATTTCTTATCACTGTAGACCACAACAGCTCTGCAAAGCAAGTTGCAAAACAGAATCCATGAAACTGGCAGTGACCGGAAACCAATTTGAAGACTTTGGTCTATGATGTAGAGAAGTGGGCAGACAGTGAGGAAATTATTATTAATATTACATGTTGTCATGAATAATTGTAGGTGTTACTATTATTGTTTTGAATTTTCACTTGCAGAAGCAAAGACAACAAAAAACAGGAGAGATGTGGATGCCTTCGCCTTATAGCATGGTATGTACACTAGACTTCAGTCAGTTTTGATTCTTTAAAAGTTGATGTATAATCCATGTGATACAACTTTTTTTTTATGAATACATTTCAGACACTGTCGATCTAACAACATCGAGAAGGGCGTTCGACGTCATCCTGCTAGTAAGGATTCTTTAAGAGAAGCAGAGTATTCTTGTGGCAGAGATGGTGTAGGACTCAAATGGTCCATTACATGTTCAAAAATTGACGGAGATCTGAGTTAAAAATTAAGAAGTTTTATTTTGAATGCAAGAAGTTAGAGAATACAAGTTCTGCGCAGGAGAGGTATCAGTTCAGCCCCCTCACCTATTATGCCCTCCTTCAGGCTTTTTATACTGTCTCTCACACTCTCTCTAACCCTAAACTCTATTGACTTATATGGTGTTGTCTTCACAGGTTGACCATTCAGCAACCAGATATTCTTCTTCCTGGTATCTGTTATGAGCAGCAGGCCTCCACCCTGCCAGTAGCAGGATGTTGGGTTCCTCTTTCTTGTACACACATTATCACAGTTAACCCTTTAAAAGAAGAAACCATTTATGTCTGCATTTATTAGTAAATGTTTAGCAAAATCTAACAATAAAAAATGCTATGCTTCAATGGCCAACCATTATAAATACCTTTCAACTCATCCTGGTTCCTTCAGAGAACTGTCCTGATTGTGTGCTACTGAAAAGTATGTTTTTTTTTTTTAACAAGTGTTTTTATTAGTTTTACATTTTCCAATAATTACCAAAGAACACAACAATAAAAAATACAAGAAATAAGCATTATAATACAAATAAAATAATGGTGATAATTAAAATAAAGAAAAATAGATAATAAAAATAAAGAATTATAGAATAAAAAAGTTATTATTAAAAAAAAACAATTAGGGCATATAAATGGTTTCAATGAAAATACAAAGAGACAGTCAATAGGGGTAGTGAGCATTTTAAGCATCAGAATCCACATTATATTGGTCCAGGTGGTCAAGAAATGGTTGCCATATATTGTAAAACTTAGCAAGATTATCAATAATTCCATAACGGACTCGTTTCCATGTGCAATATTTGAGTAAGATAAGTTAACCATGTCTTAAATTGAGGAACAGAATCTGATTTCCACAGTTTTAGAATGACACTCTTAGCAATAATCATCCCATAAATTATGGTGCTTTGTATAGACACATTTCGAATGTATTCTATGAGCTTTAAATGCCCAAATAAAAGGAAGAATTACGGAATCTAGTGTTTTAAAAAAGGACTTGGGCAAATAAATAGGTAAATTTTGAAAGAGGTATAAAAATCTAGGTAACGTAACCATCTTAATTGCATTAATACGGCCTATCATGGAAAGAGGGAGTGTCCTCCATTTACTAATGTCCATCTTTAGGTTTTCTAATTTCTCAATAAAATTCAGTTTGAAAATGAGTTTGGGGTTCTTAGGCAGAACAACTCCGAGGTACTTAGGCCTGTCTGTAAATTTAAAAGGAAGGTTATGTAAGAAATCCATATCAAGATCTGCACCTAAAGACATTAATTCACTCTTTTGCCAATTAATTGTATATCCAGAAACTGTACCAAATGATTTGGTAACACTTTATAATAACTACACACTATAAATCATTTATTAAGCATTAGCAAATAGTGAATTCATTATCTGTTAAGCATTAACTCTACATTAATAAGCGTTAGTAAGCAGTTTATAACTGCAGCTACAAATGCTGTATTATTGACTTACAAACATATTTATAATGTGCTTAATACTTGTACTTTCATACTTTGTCAATGATTTATTTTTCATTACTAAATTAAGTCTTGCATTATTTACAAACCATTTGTATTTAAGAGTAGTTGAAGGTTTATAGGATCATTCAGAATGAGTTAGTAAATGATTAATAAACTATTGAAATCAACGTTTATATATCTTATTATTCAGGCATATACTAATAGTTAACTAATATGTTAATAAAAGCTTTATTAACTCAACTTCATGCAATTTTGTGACCTAATCTAAAGTGAGGACTATTTATGCTTTATAAATCCCTTATAAATGACAAATAAAGGCTAATTTCTAAACAGGAAAATTGACATTATTCATTCCTTTTCATTTAAAGACACACAAATAAAACTGTACTTCAAATGAAAAATAAATCTTTGCAACCTTATCTAAAATAAAATTACTGTACAGTTTAAAAATTGCATCTTATTATATTGTTAAATTAGTATATTGTTGTTGTTGTTGTTTTATCCAGCTTTATGTCGTATTTTGACACTCCTGTTATTTGGCAATGTTTAAAATTTACAGTAATTTTATTTTTTAGAAAAGATTGTAAAGATTATTGTTCATTTGATTCTGAGCCTTTAATTGTCATTTATAAGGGATTTATAAAGCATTAATAGTCCTCACTTTAGATTAGGTCACAAAACTGCATGAAGTTGAGTTAATAAAGCATTTATTAACATATTAGTTAACTATTAGTATATGCCTGAATAATAAGATATGTAAATGTTGATTTTAATAGTTTATTAATCATTTACTAACTCATTCTGAATGATCATAAAAACCCTCAACTACTCTTAAATACAAATGGTTTGTAAATAATGCAATACTTAATTTAGTAATGAAAAATAAATCATTAACAATGTATGAAAATACAATTATTAACCACAGTATATAGGTGCTTATAAGTCAAGACTACAGCAGTTGTAGCTACAGTTATAAACTGCTTACTAACGCATATTAATGAAGAGTTAATGCTTAACAGATAATGAATTAACTATTTGCTAATGCTTAATAAATGATTTATAGTGTGTAGTTATTATAAAGTGTTACCAATGATTTTATTAGATCTAACAGTATAGGGACAGACTGTTCAGGATCAGACAAAAACAAAGCAATGTCGTCTGCATATAAAGAAATGTAAGGATTCACATTTCCAAGGCATACAGGTTTGATAGATGAGTGATTTCTAATACTGATCGCAAGGGGCTCAATTGCAACCGCAAAAAGCAAAGGACTGAGGGCACATCCCTGACGTGTCCCACGATGTAATGAAAATGGCTTTGACTTTTCTTGATTTGTACATACAGAAGAGGTTGGGCGAGCATATAATGTTGTAATCCAGGATACAAAATGACTACCAAACCCACATTCTTCTAAAACTTTCATCATATAAGGCCATTCCACCTGATCGAATGCCTTTTCTGCATATAAACACAGGGCTGCCACCTTGGAGCCTTTTTTAAATTTATTATACATTATGTTAATTAATCTTCTAACATTAAAAAATGAAAATCTATTAGGAACAAAACCAGTTTGATCCGTATGTACAATGGATGAAATATATTTATTTAATCTATCAGCTAATATTTTGGTAAATATTTTCATGTCTGAGTTTAGTAATGCAATAGGCCTATAAGATGAAGGTTCAATCTCGTCCCTACCCTCTTTTAATATTAATGAGATATTAGCATTGTATAATGTGTCAAGGAATTTTTGCGTTTCAAGAGAATGAGTAAACATTCTAAGCAAAAGAGGAGCCAACATCCCAGAGAATTTTTTATATAGTTCAATGCCAAAACCATCTGGCCCTGCTGCCTTGCCACTAGGAAAAGATTTTATAGCATCAGCAATCTCTTGGATAGTGATGTTAGCGTTTAAGGCCTCACGAGCTTCATCACTTAGTTTAGAAAGATTCAAGGGCCCCAGCCATTCAGAGATGTCCCCTTTTGCTCTTGATGTATATAATTGTTCATAATATTCTCTGAAACAATCATTTATACCTTTTGGGTCCACAATAATATCCCCAGTTTTTGATTTAATTTTATGTATGGCATTATGTATGTTTATTTGCTTGTAGATTCCTTAGCTGTCGAGCCAGCAGTTTATGGGGTTTATCACCTAACTCAAAATATCTTTGGCTTATCCTCAACAACTGATCCCAAACCTGTCCAGATAAAACAGTATTGTATTCATATTTTAGTTTAAGTATATTCTGCAATGTGGATGTGCTAGCAGAAATTCTATAAGATGGTTCTAATTTAGATAATTCTTCTTCTATTTCTGAAAGGCGTTTACGCTAGTTTTTCCTGGCTGATGACTCAAAAGAAATAATATGTCCCCTGCAAACAGCTTTAAATGATTCCCATAAGATAGAGTCTGTGACTTCAGAGTTCCCCTTCGGATGGGGAACTCCAATGCTATGTGGAAACTTCCACTATGGGGATTTCGTCAGAATCCAATCATCTGAAAGAGTATAAAAACGGGCCAATGAAATGCCAATGAGTTGGCAGCGTCAGCGTGCACAGCTGGCGTCAATGACAATCAGTCATGCTATAAAGACGCAGCCAGTGCCATGCTCGACATCCTTTTGCTTTCAGAGCCTTTCACGAAGCTTCTGAGAGAGTCTTTGAGGGTATCTCCAACCTGTGTCTACAGAGAGAGATCGAGAAGCAGCTTCTCCCGGTCCAGAGCGCGTATACGCAGTGGCAGATGGTCGAGCTGGGTATTTCTCCCTTGCCTGGCGTCCTTTGGGTCCGGTCCTCCAAGAGCGGTTTGTATATAGGAAAAAAGCTTTCCTAAAAGAGCAACACGGTCGTGCAGCGCGTCTTTTTCAAGACGTCACTCCGACCGTGCGTTTCTGGATGCGGTGGTTTCCTATCCCCGGATGATGGACACGAGCACAGCGTTTCATGTCTGGGGGCCCAGCATGTTAATGCGGTGCTCGCGGGCAGTGCATGCCATCACTGATGTCATGTCTGTTGCGCAGTTAAGATCGCGGCTCGCTCTTGCAAAAGAGCCACCCACCCCAGTTGTCCCCCGCACTGCGGTTGGCACTCGGGTAGATCTGAGGGTTTCAGTGAGAGTAAATCCGCCGCCCCCGGGCCGCGGACCTCTCGCTCCTCCACGCGCTCCATCCAAGCTTCAGGTGAAGAGAAGCGTTCCGTCCTTGGATGGTCGCTCTCTCACCTGATGACACCGGGGGTCAGATGTCCATCGCTGCATCGGAGGATGGGCTGTCATTGTCTGATGAGGATGCGAGCCCGCTCGCTCCCTCCCTCCGGGGTGGAGAGCGCGGCGTTAGCATCTAAAAAGCAGACGTGATGGCCGTGCTTTCTCGGGCTGCTTCGTGCTTTCTCCCCCAGCCCCGCGGCCGGACCGACTAGATGGGTGTATGTGGAGGATATAAGGAGGCAAGACCTTCAAAGCCTCCCGTCCCCTTCTTCCCGGAAGTGCACAGTAAACTCACGCGGTCCTGAGGGCACTTTTTTCTGCCCGATCTGCGTGCGCTTCCATCCTCACCATCCTTGGAGGTTGGGCTGTCAAGGTCTGACGAGGATTCGAACCCGCTCGCTCCCTCCGGGACTTTGAGCGCGGCGTCGAATCCAGAAGCAGACTTTGCGGCTGTGCTTCCCCAGGCTGCTTCGGCCGTGGCTCTGGAGATGGTTTATCCCCCAGCCCCGCGGCCGGACCGATTAGAGGGGTGTGATGTGGAGGATGAAGGCGAGACCTTCTAAGCCTCCCCATCCCCTTCTTCCTGGATGGGCACAGTAGGCTCACGCAGTGTGCTGCGTGCGCCTTCCCCCTTACCATGCACGCTATGGCCACCTACCAGCGCTACCAAGCGCAGGCGCTGGCCCGGCTGCGCGAGGATGGTTCTGACCCAGGACTGAGCATGCGCTCCGCACCGCAACCGACTATGATCTTACAAAAGAAAAAAAAAAAGGTCGGCTGTGTGTGCCCTGGGAAGGACGATGATCACATCCGTGATCCAGGAATGCCACCTCAGGCTAAACCTGGTGATGTGCGTGACGTTGACAAAGTTCGCTTTCTTAACTCACCCATATCCCAGGCTGGCCTGTTCGGCGACACTGGCGGTGAATTCGCCCAGGAATTCACGCCGGTGATAGAGCAGTCGGAGGCGATGGGCGAGGTCTCTATTGGCAGGATTGTATGACCGCTCCCCCCCGCCGAGCCATCCACATCCACTGCTTTTTCGCCGAGGACGCCCGCCCGCAGCTTTGCTTCGCCGCCCCCGCCTGCGCCTCCGGCCACGCGGCTGCGCCGAGCATCGCGCCGGCAACCAGCGTCCCCCGCCCAGGGCGCCGCTAAGTTCGGTAAAACGGACCGCGAAGCGTCCCTGAGGCGGGCCATCTGGGGAGGAGGGAATTTGCTCTTTCCCCGCTGGAGGGCGGGGCATGTTATTTAAAGGCGTTTTAAAAAAAAAAAAAAAACGCCATCAAAATCCTCAGTGAAAGAGCACTTTTCCCCTCCTCCGGATGTGACAGCCCGAACACTGCCAGTCTGGGACGCTATGCCTTCCAGCTCGCAGGATCGGTGCATTTCGCCAATGGCTCATGGAGCACGAGAGAACGGTCTCCTTTCTCTCCACTCCCAGCCCCTCTCCTGGAGTTTGAGTGCGAGACGAGAACATCTCCTCTCCTGCTCTCCTGTGGGACCCCAGCGCTCCCCGGATGAGCCCACTCACTCCACGCTGCCCCGCCGCTGGCACGTCAGCGATCGTGCGGGTGGGACCATTTGCGGGGGCTCTGCCTGCCTGGTTAGCGCGGGCCAGCCCATCGCAATGGCTCATCCATACGACCAGACTCGGCTATGCGTTTCAGTTCGCGAAACGGCCTCCCAGGTTAACGGGCGACCAGGGTCAGTCCTGCGTCCGCCCCTGTCTTGCGAGAGGAGATTGCTGTCCTCCTGGCGAAGGATGCAATCGAGCCGGCCCTCCAGCCGAAATGGAGCGCGGGTTTTACAGCCCGCACTTCATCATGCCCCAAAAAAAAAAAAAAAAAAGCGGTGGGCTATGGCCAATCCTATATCTGCACATTTTGAACCGCTGCCTTCACAGGCTGCACTTCGGAATGCTTACGCAGATGCGCATCACGCGATGCGTTCGTCCTCAGGATTGGTTTGCAGCAATAGATCTGAAGGACGCGTATTTTCATATCTCCACACTTCCACGCCACCGGCAGTTTCTGCGGTTTGCGTTTGAAGGTTAAGCGTGGCAATACAAGGTCCTCCCCTTCGGGCTCTCTCTGTCTCCGCGAGTTTTCACCAAGCTCGCGGAGGGTGCCCTCGCGCCCCTTCGGCTCGCCGGCATCCACACGCTCAATTATTTCGATGACTGGCTGATTTTTAGCCCACTCTTGGGAGCAATTGATTATGCACAGAGACAAGGTGCTCCGGCACCTCCGCCCGTTGGGGTTTCAGGTCAACCGAGAAAAGAGCAAGCTCGCCCCCGTGCAGAGCATCTCCTTTCTCGGGTTAGAGCTGGACTCGATCACTATGGAGGCGCGCCTCTCACGAGAGCGCGCCGAGGTAATGCTGAACTGTCTGAGAGAGTTCGACAGGAAAAAAAGTGGTCCCCCTGAAATTATTTCAGAGGCTCCTGGGGCATATGGCATCCGTAGCCGCGGCCACGCCGCTCGGATTGCTCCATATGAGACCACTACAGCATTGGCTTCACGATCGGGTCCCCAGACGCGCATGGCACGCGGGCCCACACCGAGTGACTGTCACTGCGCTGTGTCACCGCACCCGCACCCCCTGGAAAGGACCCCTCCTTCCTACGGGCCAGTGTGCCCCTAGGTCAGGCGTCCAGGCAGGCTGTCGTTTCGGCAGATGCCTCCAGTATGGGGTGGGGGGGCCGTGTGTAGCGGGCATGCTGCTGCGGACCTGTGGAGGGGAACCCAGCTGTATTGGCATATCAACTGCCTAGAGCTGTTGGCAGTGTTTCTCGCTCTGCGCCGCTTTTTACCGGTGCTGAGGGGGCAACACGTGCTGGTCAGGACGGACAGCACAGCCGCGGTAGCGTATTCCATCCGGATGGGGGGTATACGCTCCCGCTGCATGTCTCAGCTCGCTCGCCGTCTGCTCCTCTGGAGTCATACGCAGCTGAAGTCGCTGCTTGCTATTCACACCCCGGATGGGCTCAACCGTGCGACCAACAGGCTCTCACGGCAGCTCCTTCCCCGGGAGCATGGCGACTCCACCCCGAGTCATGCGTAAGTATGCACTCCCCCCAGTGAGCCTACTCGCGCAGTTTCTGTGCAAGGTCAGGGAGGACGAGGGGCAGGTCTTGCTAGTTGCGCCCCTGGCCCAACCGGACCTGGATATCAGAACTCTCCCTCCTCGCGACGCCCCCCCTGGCGAGTCCCTTTGAGAGAGGACCTACTCTCTCAGTGACAGGGCACCATCTGGCACCCTCGCTTAGTTCCATGGAACCTCCACGTGGGGTCCATAAGACGCGACGAGGAAGACTTAGGTAACCTACCGGTGGCGGTGGTTAATACCATCACTCAGGCTAGTGCACCCTCTACGAGGCATGCCTACGCCCTGGAGTGGAGTCTATTCACTGAGTGGTGCGCTTCTCGCCGAGAAGACCCCCGATCTTGCCAGATCAGTGTTGTGCTTTCTTTCCTTCAGGACAGGTGGAGCGAAGGCTGTCGCGCTCCACACTGAGGGTTTACGTGGCCACCATCTCCGCTCATCATGATGCGTGGATGGCGGCACCGTGGGGAGGCATAACCTCATCATCCAGTTCCTCAGAGGTGCGAGGCGGATGTTTTCCCCTGCCCCCCTCTCATACCCTCTTGAGATCTCGCGGTAGTGCTACGAGCCTACGTGGGGATCCCTTCGAACCACTCGACTCAGTATCCTTGAGATTTCTGTCCTTGAAGACAGCTCTGCTGGTCGTGTTGGCATCGGTTAAGAGGGTTAGGTACCTGGAGGCATTTTCGGTCAGTGACTCGTGCCTAGAATTCGGGCCGGCCTACTCTCACGTTGTCCTGAGACCCTGGCCCGGCTATGTGCCCAAGGTTCCTACCACGCCGTTTAACAATCAGGTAGTGAGCCTGCAAGCGCTGCCCGCGGAGGAGGCAGACCCAGCCCTTTCATTGTTGTGTCCTGTTCGCGCTTTGCGAATATATGTGGACCACACTCAGAGCCTTAGATCCTCTGACCAGCTCTTTGTCCATTACAGTGGTCGGCAGATGGGAAGTGCCATATCTAAACAGAGGTTGGCCCACTGGATAGTGGATGCCATCTCCCTCGCCTTTGGGCCAGGGTGAGCCGTGTCCCCCGGGGGTGAGAGCGCACTCCACTACGGAGCATCGCATCCTCCTGGGCGTTAGCACGCGGCGCCTCTCTGACAGACATTTGTAGAGCTACGGGTTGGGTGACACCCAATACATTTGCAAGGTTACAATCTGCGAGTGGAGCCGGTTTCCTCAAGGGTATCAGGCAACCCTTGGTGATTGAGGAAACAATTCGGTTGAGGTGTCGAAACACGCTTGCTGCGCCACTCTCCCTAACCCGGAGATACGTGCGCTTTTTCAGCTTTGTCAGTTTAGTTCCCCATTTCTTTGGCGAACCCTGCAGAGTTCCTCCGAGGCCCCCAGCACCTGACTCAGCGGTGGAGTCAGGTGTTGGCCCGTTACGTTGTCGGCATGCCCGCTGGTCAGCCCGCGTTCTGGGTATAGGTGCCTGCTATGTGTGATCCCCGCTGGCGATCCCATACGTTCACACAGCCACGGTATAGTCCCCCCTTCTAGGGCAGGCTCGTGTCTTCCCTCCCCGCTAACCATCCTTATGCTAGGACCCCCCCATCTCTGGGCTGGTCCATAGATTGTCACCAGGTCTCCCCTCTGGGTAGCAGGTGAGCTCCGCAGCGTCCTCCCTATCGGGACTGAACGCTTTCCCAGCGTACTGTCGTATCAAAACCTTTTTACTGGGTTATTGCGACTCCCCGAAAAATATAACCGTTTCTGAACAGGTAAGTGAGGGCCAGGGGACACGTTGGAAGACTGTGTCTCGGGGCGTTGTAGGTGCGCTCGCTCTACTGCGTGGCACACCCTTCGCCAGGGGCGCAGTAAGGTTCTTTCGTTGTGGCGTTTTCCATAGATTTCCCCATAGTGGAAGTTTCCACATAGCATTGGAGTTCCCCATCCGAAGGGGAACGCTACGGTTACTAAAGTAACCCTTCGTTCCCCGAGGGGGGGAACGGAAATGCTATGTTCCTTCGCCACAACGATTGTCCCTTAGCTGTTGAGCGTGAAAGTCTCTTCAGCTAGAAAAGGATGTCGAGCATGGCACTGGCTGCGTCTTTATAGCATGACTGATTGTCATTGACGCCAGCTGTGCACGCTGACGCTGCCAACTCATTGGCATTTCATTGGCCCGTTTTTATACTCTTTCAGATGATTGGATTCTGACGAAATCCCCATAGTGGAAGTTTCCACATAGCATTTCCGTTCCCCCCCTCGGGGAACGAAGGGTTACTTTAGTAACCGTAGCGTTATCGTTTATCTCTAAAAATTCAGAAATCTTTCCAGATATAAATTGACAAAATGACGCATCAGAGAGTAGAGAGGGGCGGAAGTGCCAGCAATGTGATTTAAACTTATGGCCAAGATCAAGAACCATCAAAGTCGGAGAGTGATGAGAAATTAAGATGTTATGGTAGTCTGTGGTAATAACATTAGATATAAGTTTGGAGTCTAGTAAAAAATAATCTATTCTAGAGAAAGTCTTATGCCTTTGTGAAAAAAACGAATAATCTCTTCCTGTGGGGTGTGTAAGTCTCCGTATATCAACCAGATTCATGGAAGACTTTAGATTATTTAAAACTATTGAGGGAGAGGGCAACTGGGCTGTTTGGGCTGACCTGTCCAAAAAATGATCAAACACACAATTAAAGTCACCACCCACAATCACATTTGAATCAGTAGAATCCAACAATAAATTAAATATTTTAGTAAAAAAATCAGGGTCATCAAAATTTGGTGCATATACATTAAGAAGTGTAGCATGGAATGAGTAAATAAAACCAGTTACCAAGATATAACGACCATTAGGATCACACAAAGTCGAAATATGTCTGAAAGGAACTGTTTTACAGATTAGGATTGCCACACCTCTAGCCTTGCTGGAAAAGGTAGACTGAAAGATATGGCTAACCCAGCTGCATTTAAGCATCTTCTCTTTCGTTGGCCTAATATGTGTCTCCTGTAGGTATATAACATCGGCAGACAATGATTTCAAGTGTGAGAATACTTTAGCTCGTTTGAGAATATGACCCAGGCCACACACGTTCCAGCTGGTAAACGTAATGCCACTGACCCTTGAAGGCAAACTAGGGTTCATGCAAAAAACAAAAATAAATAGTGCACGCCCTTTTCAAATAATCATGGAAAGAAAAGTAAAAAAACAACTCGTACAAAAATAAAAATAGGAACTTTATCCCCCCACCCCCCTCCCACTTTCCCAAACAAAGCGAGAGCACAAGTCCCCGAAAATTACAGAGGGGTTGCCAGGGCATCGGAACAGTAAACCACAGCTTTTGCTGAAAAGTCCCGCAGTTCTCTCTCTAATGGCATGAACAAATACTAGAGAAACGGTCATATCAGTCATATCAACAGTGCTGAATAAATGTCACATACCAGAAGCTGCATGGATATTTTCAAGACAGCGTCCCAATGAAAACTTCCGTCTCCTCAGGTGAGGAAAACACCTTGTCAGTTAAGCCTTGGGTGACGCGCAGTTTTGCCGGATAAATAAATCCACTCCTTACACCAGCATTCCGGAGAAGCTTCCTTACGTCACTGAATGCCTGTCGCTGCTTCATTATTTCAGCAGGGAGGTCAGGAAAGATGTGTATCTGCCTACCCTTGTAGCGCAAAGGAAATTGTTGATGAGCCAGTTGAAGAATTTTTTCCTTCGTTTAAAAGTGATGAATCCTGGCTATCATCACACGCGCCTTCTCTGGAGAGCTGCTGACCCAGCCTATGAGCGGTCCACTTCCAACGGCTTAGAAAAGTTACTTGCGCCCAGTAGGTCGGGGTAAACTTTGTCAGAAATTCCGTGGGTCGCCCATTCTCGATCTTCTCAGGTAAGCCAACGATTTTAATGTTTTGCCGCCTGGAACGAGCCTCAAAGTCGATCACTTTACTTTGTAGGGCTTCATTTTCTGACTCCATTTTCGTGCAATTCTGCTCCACCAGAGTGAGGCGGCGATCATAATCTATGGTAGCATCTTCAACCTCTTTGATTCTGTCTCCGAGAGTCACAAAAGATGCTTGTGTAGATGCCAAAGACGCTTCCAGGAGATCAAATCGATTAGTCATTGTTTTGCTCATATTTTGTATTGCCAGAAGAATGCTGTTAGATTCCGCCTCAGACTCTACACTTAACTCAGAGGTGGATGCGGCCTGGTCGGCCATCCCCGGTGGTGACTGAGGATGAAGATCATCCGAAGATTTGTCCATCTTATTTCCTTTTTCAGCTTTAGGCTTAGTCATTATGCTGATATTTACACAACATAAATATAAAATATTGGCAAAGAAACCCAGTAATCAAAATAATGACCGAATAATGTCAAAAATAGAGAGGAGGACCACAGAAACACGACTACTTCATTCGGAACTCGCTAGCGCCCCCGAAAAGTATGTTTTTGTATTATTTAGCACAAACATAAGCATAAGGTTACCCAGTCCAAATGATGTAAATACATTTTACTGTGGTTGTGTTCTTGTTTTAAGATATGACATGTGGCCTCAACGAAGAGGGGTTGAAAGGTCTGTGGATCATCATTCTCAGAAAGCAACAAAATAACTGAGAAAAAAAAAAAAAACGATACGAGGGTGCAAGCTAGAGACCTGCAAGGTACCTGCAAGTTTTGGCCGGAGCAGAGAACATACATCTTTTAAATAAAGCTCCAACTGATGAGTATGACATTGACTACAGATTTTCTGTTACTGTAAAGAAAGAAGACGATGACCTTAACCCTGAATCTAAAGCATGTAATAAAATCTGAATTTCATCATCTATAACCAAATTGTTGTCTATTTTTTTTTTTCAAATACATGGACATGTACAGTATGTATGCATGCCTCTTAAATCAATCAGTGGTGTAAATTTTGAGCATTATTGTACGCCTAACTGCTTACAACATGTATAGATTTGAGGTACTCTGTATAAAAATAAAATAATTGCATTAACTGACATTGAGCTTTTAAAATATTAATTTTATGATAAAGAATGTGTATTCAATTTTTGCATAAACTTGGCCAAAAAATGTTTATTATTATTATTATTATTATTATTATTATTATTATGGTCAACTGCTCAGATACCTCCAGTCAATATGTGAGTCAGGCAACCAGACTTCTACCACTCGAAAAATTTACCTATGATTTACATCAAAGATCTGATGTGTTCTGGCGCATTTGGTCCTCCTTCTGGATTTTTCTTGCGGGTACTCCATGACTATTTCATCACCTTGGAATTATAAGGTTCCATCTGCGTTCTGAATGATTTTGAGATATTGAGCTTCAAAGTTTTTGCATTTCATAGCAAACAGTATGTGTGTAACATTTGTTTAAATAAAAAGTCTTAAAATTTAAACAACTTATACAAAAAACTTCCCATAAAGTAAATAAGTTGTCATTTAATAAGAATATGTCAATAACACAATTTTGACAAACATGTCAGATAGAACCTTATAACTTTAAGGTGACGATATGTCTTTCTAAATTTGTT